>NW_006769874.1:1077775-1106528 GCF_000442215.2 Lipotes vexillifer | reverse complement strand
CACACCCCCGCCCAGCACCAAGCGATTCTGCAACACCAGCTGAGTGGCCTACAATTCGGTTCAGTTCTGACACCGTCTACCAGGAGAGAGCACAGACTCCACAGGTGAAGGGCGCAGTCCCTCAAGGCTGCCCTCACCCACCACTTCTGATGCTAGACATGAGTCCAGGCTGTCACCTGTGCTTCTGTGACTGGCTGTATATCAGAGGTTTCCACAGCCTCCTCCTTGAGTTCCACTGATTTGCTTGCTCGGCCCTCAGAACTCAGGAAGACTGTTTACTTACTATTATAGAGTATTGGCTTATTATAAAGAATTATTCTGTCGCAGGGCCTAGCAGGTGAGAATTAGAGGTACACAGAACTGTAGCCAACACTCAACTGACGAATCACTGGGTTTATTGCACACAGTGAGCGCACAACACAGGTTAGTCAGAGTAGGAAAAGGGGGAAATGAGCCACGCCAAGGAGAAGTCGGGGAGGAGGCATCTCAGGACGAGCAGCGGCTCTGGTCTGGCAAGGGTCCCGTGACAAGCCTGAGGGGTAAGTCCCCTCCTCTCCCCCAGGGCCTTCCGTGGAACCTGGACCAGCTCTCGGTGACTGGGGTCGGGTCCTGCAGCCAAGAGCCTCCAGGTCACTGGGCTCAGTGGTCTCCTTTTAAGGAGTGTTACCCCAGGGGAGGGGTCTTGGCTCTACCAGTGGTCTGTCTGTCCCGGTGACGTCCGTTGCCCATCAGACTTCTTGTCTAGAGTAATTTTTCTTAGAATCACTCTAAGACACTCACATCCTACAGCGGCTGTGTCAGAACAGCTAATGTGGAAATTCACGTTGGCTGCTGTGACTCCATTTTGAACTAAACGTCTTAAACTCTCTAAGTTTCACACAAGATGAGTAGGAATTCTTAACAACGAAGAACGAAGAGCGTTTTTGCTCACCACCCACTTCTACAAGGATGGAGTTGCACCCTGTGTCAGGCTCTGACCCATGTGCCCTCTGAGACAGAGTTAAGAGGGTAACAGGATGCTCTGTGCTGTGGACGAGCAGCCCCTTAGACAGGTGCATGTCTGTCTCAGGAGGAACTCAATGAGCCCAGGTTCTTGTAGCTTCCCAAACACAGAAAAGCACTAAAATCATTAACTTGAGATGTCTCTTCTTTGTGACTAGCAGTAGTCCTTTACCAAGATGTGTATACTTGATGTCACACGTTCCCCAGACAAAAAGCACCTATAAACTGGCTCCCCCCCTCCCCCCACCTCTTCAGAGCAGCTGCTCAGAGCTACTGGGAGGCCGTCTTCAGGGCTGAAGTCCTCAGTAAGGTCCCCGGATAAAACTTAGACTCACAACTCCTATGTTGTGTGTTTTTCTTTAAAGTTGACAGAATCAAAACACAAAAAGTCTCATCATTATAAGAATATTAAAGGCTACAAATGGGTAGCTAGATGAAGAGGTACACGGGGTAGGGTCCAGAGGGTCCTAAGCACAGGAGCTTCTGTGCCCACGGAATGTGCATGCACCACCCTCCGGCACGAGGACGTACTTTTGTTCATCAACCTGGAGGCTCCCTGAACCCCATATCCCATTTTGTTCTTGTGGAGGTTTCATTACGTAGGCCTGACATTGAATCCTTGGCTGTTGGTGATTAATTCAGCCTCCAGGCCCCTCCCCTCCCTGGAGATCGGGGGTGGAGCTGAAAGTTCCAACCCTCTAATCACATGGCTGGTTCCCCTGCCAATCAGCGTCCACCCCTACCTAGGGGCTTTGCAAAAGTCACCTCATTAATGTGAACTCAGAGGTTTGTTATGAATAACAAAAAAACCCATTTCACCTTTATTATTCTGAAGATATTTCAGGAAGCAAGGCCTCCGAAAACCAGATATTATGACAAAAGATGCCCCTGATGCTCTAATCACTTAGGAAATTATAAGGTGTTGGGAGCTAGGAGCCTAGAACTGTAGACAAAGACCAGGACCTATATTTATTATGTCACAACATTATACCTCCTTCCTCCATCTTCAAATCCTGCCCTGGACCATCAGGCACTCACACTGCAGCTCCACGATTTGTATTTGCCTCCCTCTGTGACTTTTAAAGACTTGTGATTACACTGGGCCCACCTGGATAATTCAGGGTAATTGCCCTATTTAAGATGAGTTGGTCAGCAGCCTGAATTCCCTTTGCCAAGGGAAGCTGAATAAGCTGAGTTAGTCAGTTTCCGGGGATTAGCCCTTGGGTGTCTTTAGGGGGCATTTTTCTGTCTGCCCAGCCACATCTGCATAACAATCGTGAGATTTACCTTCTTGTTCCTATCAGTTGTTGCTTCCTTTTTATTGCTGAGCAGTATTTCACTGTATCAGAACAGTCTATTTCTCCATTCTGTTGATGGACAGTGGGGATTTTCCCCATTTTTGGCCACTACGAATAAAGCCATTTTGATTATTGTTGTTCAGATCTTTTGATGGGCATACATGTTGCTTCCCTTGGGTAATTACCTAGTATTGGAACTGCTGGGTCAGAGAATACGTATATGTTTAATTTTTGAAAACTGCAAGCGTTTTCCCAAAGTGGTTATGTCATTTCATACTCGCGCCAACAATGTGTAAGAGTTCTGGTTGCACCACGTTCTTGCAAACATTTGATGGTATATATATATATATATATATAAACATCTTTATTGGAGTATAATTGCTTTACAATGTTATGTTAGTTTCTGCTGTATAACAAAGTGAATCCGCTGTATGCATATGTATATCCCCATATCCCCTCCCTCTTGCGTCTCCCTCCCACCCTCCCTATCCCACCCCTCTAGGTGGTCACAAAGCACCGAGCTGATCTCCCTGTGCTATGCAGCTGCTTCCCGCTAGCTATCTATTTTACACTTGGTAGTGTATATATGTCCATGCCACTCTCTCACTTCGTCCCAGCTTACCCTTCCGCCTCCCTGTGTCCTCAAGTGCATTCTCTATGTCTGTGTCTTTATTCCTATCCTGCCCCTAGGTTCTTCAGAACCACTTGTTTTTAGATTCCATATATATGTGTTAGCATATGGTATTTGTTTTTCTCTTTCTGACTTACTTCACTCTGTATGACAGACTCTAGGTCCATCCACCTCACTACAAATAACTCAATTTCGTTTCTTTTTTATGGCTGGGGAATATTCCACTGTATATATGTGCCACATCTTCTTTATCCATTCATCTGTCGATGGACATTTAGGTTGCTTCCATGTCCTGGCTATTGTAAATAGTGGTGCAGTGAACACTGTGGTACATGTCTCTTTTTGAATTACGGTTTTCTCAGGGTATATGCCCTGGGATTGCTGGGTCATATGGTAGTTCTATTTTTAGTTTTTTAACGAACCTCCATACTATTCTCCATAGTGGCTGTATCAATGTACATTCCCACCAACAGTGCAGGAGGGTTCCCTTTTTTCCACACCCTCTCCAGCATTTACTGTTTGTAGATTTTTTGATGATGGCTGTTCTGACCAGTGTGAGGTGATACCTCATTGTAGTTTTGATTTGCATTTCTCTAATGATTAGTGACGTTGAGCATCCTTTCATGTGTTTCTTGGCAATCTGTATGTCTTCTTTGGAGAAATGTCTGTTTAGGTCTTCTGCCCATTTTTGGATTGGGTTATTTGTTTTTTGATATTGAGCTACATGAGCTGCTTGTAAATTTTGGAGATTAATCCTTTGTCAGTTGCTTCATTTGCAGCTATTTTCCCCATTCTGAGGGTTGTCTTTTGGTCTTGTTTATGGTTTCCTTTGCTGTGCAAAATCTTTTATGTTTCATTAGGTCCCATTTGTTTATTTTTGTTTTTATTTCCATTTCTCTAGGAGGTGGGTCAAAAAGTATCTTGCTGTGATTTATGTCATAGAGTGTTCTGCCTATGTTTTCCTCTAAGAGTTTTATAGTGTCTGGCCGTACATTTAGGTCTTTAATCCATTTTGAGTTTATTTTTGTGTATGGAGTTAAGGAGTGTTCTAATTTCATTCTTTTACATGTAGCTGTCCAGTTTTCCCAGCACCACTTATTGAAGAGGCTGTCATTTCTCCATTGTATATTCTTGCCTCCTTTATCAAAAATAAGGTGACCATAGGTGTGTGGGTTTATCTCTGGGCTTTCTATCCTGTTCCATTGATCTATATTTCTGTTTTTGTGCCAGTACCATACTGTCTTGATTACTGAAGCTTTGTAGTATAGTCTGAATTCTGGGAGCCTGATTCCTCCAGCTCTGTTTTTCTTTCTCAATATTGTTTTGGCTATTTGGGGTCTTTTGTGTTTCCATACAGATTGGCACTGCTCTTTGTAACTGTAGGAATTCTAGTAGGTTGGTGGTAGTATCTCATGTGGTTTTAATTTGCGTTCCTCTGGTGACAAATCATGTTAAGCTCTTTTTCAGGTGCATATTGGCTATGTCTGTATCTTCTTTTGAGAGGTGTCTAATCATAGCTCATGTCCATCTCAGGGGGTTGTTTGTATTTTTATTATTGTGGTGTAGAAGTTCTTTACGTGCCGTGCACACCAGTTCTTAGTCGGATATAGGTTTTGTAATTTTTTAAAGTTGTAGCTCACCTAGTTATTTCCTTGATGATATAGTTTTTGTTTTGTTTTCTGTTTTCGTTTTTGTTTTTTTTGACAGTGCCACGCAGCACGTGGGATCTTAATTCCCCGACCAGGGATTGATTCCACGCCCCCTGCATTGGAAGCTCAGGGTCTTAACCACTGAACCGCCAGGGAAGTCCCTCCTTGACGTTATGTTTTGATGAGAAGTTTTTATTTGAATAAAATCTAATTTTTTCTCTCATGGTACTTCCCTCTGTGATCTATCTAAGAAATATTTGACTATTCTTAAATCGCAAAAGTTTCTTCTTACATTTTCTTCTGAAAGTTTTGTGGCTTTAGCTGTGATCAAATGCAAATCACTTTTTGTGTAGGGTATGAGGAGTCAAGATTCCTTTACTTACCACATGGTTATCCAGTCATTCCTTTCCTCATTATTGTTTTGGCGTTTTTTTGAAAATCAGGTGACTACGTAAATGGGGTCTATTATTGGGGTCTCCGTTATACTCCATCTATTTGTCAGTATTTCTGCTGAATCATACTGTATCCTACTGTCTTGATTCCTGTAGCTTTTGACAAATCCTGAAGTCAGGTAGTTCAGGTTCTCCAACTTGGTTTTCCTCTTAAGGGATTTCTTTGGATATTCTAGGTTCTTTGAATTTCCATACAAACTTTAGAATCCGCTTGCCATTTTTTATTTTAAAAATCTGCTGAGATTTTCATTGCGACTGAGTCATTGGGTTGAATGTGTGGATCAATTTGAGAAGAGTTGACGTCTTAACAGTAGTACTGAGTGTTCCAGTCAATGAATATGATGTATCTCTCCGTTCCTTAGAATTTCTTTAATTTCTCTTAACAATATTCTGTAGTTTTCAGTGTAGAGGTTTTGTGCATCTTTTGTTGAATTTATTCTTAAATATTTTATTTTTTTGATGGTATTTTAAATGTGCTTGTTTTAAATTTAATTTTCCATTTATTTGATATTAATACATAAAAATATGAATTGTTTTTTAACCTGATTACCTAGCACTATTTTATATTCACTTATTAGTTATAGTAATCATTTCATAGATTCTTTAGGATTTTCTATATAGAGAGCATTTTATCAATAATATCCTTTTCTGTGAGATATATATATATATATATATATATACACACATACATAATACATATATATATTCTTTTTCAGATTCTTTTCCCTTATAGGTTATTACAAAATATTGAGTATAGTTCCCTGTGCTATATAATAGGTCCTTGTTGGGTGTCTATTTTATACACAGCAGTGTGTGTATGTTAATCCCAACTCCTAATTTATCACTCCCCCCCCTTCCCCTTTGATAACCATAAGTGTGTGTTTTCTATGCCTGTGGGTCTGTTTCTGTTTTGTAAATAAGTTCTTTTGTATCATTTTTTTAGATTCTACATATAAGTGACATTGTGTAATATTGTTCTCTGGCTTCCTTCACTCAGTGTGAGAATCTCTAGGTCCATCCATGCTGCTGCAAGTGGCATCATCTCATTCTTTTTAAAGGCTGAGTATATATATATCCCCCACATTCATTGGTTTTATTTTATTTTGTTTATTTTTTTTGGCTGTGCCATGTGGCTTGTGGGATCTTAGTTACCCGACCAGGGATCGAACCCATTCACCCTGCAGTGAAAACATGGAGTCCTAACCACTGGACCACCAGGGGATTCCCTTCATTGGTTTTTTTTTTGTTTTTTTGGCCGGGTTGGGTCTTTGTTGTTGCGCACGTGCGCTTTCTCTTTAGTCGCGGTGAGCGGGGGCTACCCGTCGTTGCGGTGCGTGAGCTTATCATTGCGGTAGCTTCTCTTGTTGCGGAGCATGGGCTCTAGGCGAGCGGGCTCAGTAGTTGTGTCTCACGGGCTCTAGAGTGCAGGCTCAGTAGTTGTGGTGCACCGGCTTAGCTTCTCCGTGGCATGTGGGATCTTCCCAGACCAGGGTTTGAGCCCGTGTCCCCTGCATTGGCAGGCGGATTCTTAACCTCTGCGCCACCAGGGAAGTCCCCCCTTCATTGGTTTTAAAACCAGAAATTCTAGCTGCTGTTATCTTCCCAAATCCCAAATCTGTTTCCTTAATTCAGGGGGACCACCAGACTCTGTTTAGACTCCTATTTCCTGCTCTGTCACCTGGAAACTCTTCTCAGGCAGTAATGTGGGGCAGTCCTAGGGTTCACCTTATCTGTTTCTCTTCTTTCAAGCAAGTGGTCAGTGGGATCTGTGTCCTGAGCTGAAATTTAATATGTCCAGTGTCCAGTCAAAATGATCAGCCAAGCAAAGGAACAGAATATGATCCATATCCATTGTTTCACATATTTTGAAAAATATATTTGTCTCATATCTTTTTATTTAAGCTCGGGGGGCAAATCCAGGCCCTGTTACTTCATCCTGGCTGAAAACAGAAATTCCTGTGGGTTTTGATCAGTTTTAGCTGAACCGTACTGTGACGATGCCCCAAAAATCATAAAACAAGAAACTCACCATGTGTTATTTCTTAATTCCAAATTTTGTTTCCCTTCCAAAACTGCTTTAGTTTATTCTCAGAGCCTTCGGGTAGTTGTTTTAGTATTTTGTATACAGTCAGTGATTGTTACTTTCAAGAGGTTGGTTTGTTGAGTGATGAAAACAAAGTTTATCTTTTCTCAAAAAAAAAAAAAAAAAAAGCGTTTTACTTCGTCCTTAAACACTATCCCTGTCAGTACTGTCAACCAATGTAAAAAATATCCTCATGCTGTGGTTCTTTTTCGCCTGGACCCAGTGTCAGTCCAACCTGTAAACTCCCCTGATAAACCCATGCTAACTTCCTCCTCTACCATCTGGTCTGTTTTCTGACCTGTGCTGGTCCTTGGACCACTTGACACACAGCTCCAGCTGGAATGAGGTTTGATTATTCTGTGATGGAAGCAGTGTTAAAGTTATAATAATAATTCACTTTATTAATTCATTAAGCAAATTCCAAGGCATTCTGTAGGTGTTAGAGATAAAGCTGAAAAATTAAGGTCTCAAATCATTTGATTCTAGGTCAGAAGACTGAACAGGTGGGCATAAAGCATCAGGGTGTAAAAGTAAGTACAACACACTTAGGTAATTGTTATAAAGGTCCTAACGAAATCCAGTGTGGATTTAAGAGAAGGATTGTGCAAAGCAGACTGGGAACAGGGTCACTGCATACAGCTGTGTAGGCACAGGACAATGCTAGTGGCACCATTGACATTAGAGCTCCCCTCCTGCCATGAGTTGTGCACAGTGGTACACAGTGGCCTTGGAAGAACACAGGAAAGCCTCAAGGAGAAGAAAAGAAAGCCTCAAGGAGAAGCAAATTTTGAAGCAAGACTTGAAGTATGAATAATCAGTCACCACCAATGATAGAACACATTAATAACTGTATAGTTGGTTCATGATAGACAAAAGCCCTCCACACTTCCACAGGCATTAACATACTTGATCCCCTAACAACCTGGTGAAGTTAACAGAGGTGACAGGTTCCCGTCCTCCACGCCCAGCTGGGGCTCCCATTTAGGAGGTGGTAGCCGGCACATGGAGGAGGGAAGACCAGCCACTGAGAGCACCGCTCTCCCGACCCAGCAGGACTCACTGTCTCCACTTATTCCAGACACTTCACTGAGCACTTAGCTCCCTCACCATCTGACCCATGGACAGCTTTCAGGGGGCAGCCCTTCCTTCCTGGGTTCTGGGTTTGCACCACTCTGTAACATAAGTGGGAGATGCTCCTGCTTGTCTTGGAGCGGGGAAGCTCGCTGATCACCCTGGGTGTGTTACCGACTAGGGTTCTTGGCCCCTTTAGCTGATAAGAGAAATTGATAAGAAGCCAGACAAGAAATCCAGGGAGGCTTTATTGGGGCCCCTGCTGCAGCAGGGTGGAGTGAGAATAAGTAACAGCTTCCCTTGCTCGCTTGCTCCAAGGTGTGGGGAGGGTCAAGCTGGTTCCTTATTTGGGGGGGGGGGGGGGTCCAGGGCTCGGCAAGAAGGGTGGCTTAGGTGGTCTGCCCACCCCTTAGGTGGTGGTGTGTGCAGGGGGCATGCGCAGTGCCCTGCTTCTGCTCCCAACACCCTGATTTTGCTCCTGGCTCTTCAGAAGTGGCAGTTGGGTTTTTGGTGTTTTTGTATCTTTTTGTCCATAATTTTCCCCAGCTGCACATGCACAGTTATTTTTAGTCCCTTATAGTTTCTTTGTATTTTGTTGCTGGAGGCGACGTGTGTCCAGGTGCAAACCCTGCAGCAAAGGCGCCCAGGTCCCAGCCTGTCTCTGGTGTGAGCTGTGGTGTCCAGCAGGTGTGGTTGCCATCGCTGGTGTTTGTAAGGCCAACATTCTTGTTGCTGTGGAGGAATTGAAGCCCAGAGAAGGGAAGCCATCAACCCAGGTCACGAGATGAGTAAATACAAAGCTGGGGCATGGACTTGGGTCTTGGGCTTGGACTCTGTGGTCTTTTTAGCCCAAGCTCATGTTCTTTCCATAGTGGATTTAACACCTTCTCTTTATTCACACTCAGGTCATGAATCATCTGCTGAGTCATCTGCTCAGGGGCTCACTCGCCGCCTTCCCCCACCTCCCCGATTCTGTATTTTATGTGGCGACTATTCTGCACTGCCCTGCTCTTGCCCTGATCTGGCCCAAATGAACCTAGCTTTTTTGCTTTGTTTTGTTTTGAATGCACTTGAAAGTTTTCCTCAAGGCTACACGGTGATGTACATCCCTGTCCTTGCAAAGAGCAGTCTGGACACACTTGTACATTTCACCGGCTCATCTTGAGCTGCCTGTCTGGGGTCCTATGTCTAAACGTACAGTTGCATCCTGGTTTCTCGGAACATTTAGATCAGATGGTAACCGTTAGATCACCACCAAGAATGTAAGCAAAAAGAAGTCTATAATTTACCCAATTACTAATTTTTTAATTTTTGAAACTAATTTTTGGACAGATGGTTCATTAAAATGTAGTAGAAAACATCAAAAGTGTTACAGACATGTAATGAAATATATGGATAATGCCTCAATTTCATGTTTGAAGAGACGCTCTCCCCCCAAATAGGAGAGAGGCAGAAATTTTTGTTTCTAAGCCAAAAAGGAGAGGGAAGATTTCATAAATATGTTCATATTAACAACGATGTGGATTTGCCCATCTGTTTCAAATGTAATTACATGACTTATGCAAAGGTGGTTGTGACAGACCTTTTCTGTCCACTTTGGGATTTTAAGTATAGTCTTTAAATTTTTTTTTATTTTTGGTCACACTGCGCGGCACGCAGGATCTTAGTTCCTTGACCAGGGATCGAACTGGCACCCCTGTGGTGGGAAGGCAGAGTCTTAACCACTGGACCACCAGGGAAGTCCTTAGTCTTTTAATTTTATGTAGACAAATCTGTTAGTCTATTCCTTGGTGATTTATTCCATTTTTATGTTTAAAAAGTTATTCCCCAACCAAGTCACATAAATATTCACCTATATTTTCTTTTTGTTGTTATGATTCCATGTTTTACAATAATGATTTTAATTATCCCTAATTTTGTGTATTTGGGAAGTGAGATTTAAACTACTTTTTTTTTTTTTCCCAAATGGTCAATTTCCCCACAACAGTCTCAAATAATCTATCACTTGATAATTGGTATTCAGTATTTTTTCTATCATATTTTAAGTCCCTGTATATTTTCTGCAGCTACTAACTGAACTGCTCTAACCCACGGTTTATGTGTATATTTTTGTCCCACTACCACTCTGTTTTAATTAACGTGCCTTGAGAGTGTATGTTATATCTGATATATCAGGGGTTGTTCTGTTATTCTTTTTTTGTTTAAACTCTTGTTTATTTTCTTAAATAATAAGCCACAACTGGATTTTTTTACTGTAGTCACAGCACAATTAAAATTAATTTTTGTAGACTATACACTTGTACATTTTTCAGCTTTTCTAGTCAGGAACATGGCATAAGACTTAATTTATTCATGTCAGTAAGTCAATCCGTTTAATGCTCTCATATCTACTTTCATGAAGGTCAGCCAGGACGGAAAGTGTGTCTGAGCTGTAGAAATCTTTCAGGACACTTTTAACATCACCCAGAGAAGCAAAGCTCATGTCGCCTATTGTAAGACGAACCTCGCATTAAAAGCTATTTTATTGTAGCGTATAACAAGAGCCATGAAAACGTTCATAGCCATGTACCTTGCAAGGCCACATTTGGGGATTTTCTGAAGCACAACACAAAAGCTCTGTGCACAGAGGTGTTCACTGGAGCAAAAACAGTCCTCTGTGGGGAGCGATTCCACAAATTAAAGTATGTGAGAATAATGGGATGTTACATAGACATTTCCAATGATTTTGAGGATGTAATAGTGCTGGAAAGCATTTTTAATATATGCTGTGTTTGGAAAGATGCCTGCAGGATGGTGTGTCACTTGTAAGCGTTCCTTCCTTACGTTTCCTACTTCTTTCTCTTTCGCTCCCTCTCCACCAGCCAGACCGCCTCCCTGATTTTTCTCACACTTGCACATGCCGAGGTCATGGCGCCCTCAGGCCTCTGCACCTGCTGGCTCTGCTGGAACGGTCCCCCCACCGCCAGGCAGCGCTTGACCACGCCCTCGCCATCTCCAAGTCCTTGCACAGACTCTCTTCCCTTGCGGACCTCCTGGACTGTTCCATCTGGAATTTCAGCCCCTGCCTGGCTCCCCATCCACCTGCCAGTCGTCGTGTGTCGGATACAGAGTGCTTAGTTACTGGTTTCTCGTGACCTGGACAGGGAATTTTGTCTGTTTTGTTCAGGTCATGTATACCCAGGCCATATGGAAAGGCACCTGGGCACATAAACAAGCGCTGTAAGCAAAGTTGAAGTGATAGAGGTCCTGGGACCATACTGTGTTATTGATTTGCTCTTATTTCGGCTACCTCAGCTTGTCAGTGAGGATGGAGAAAGCTGGCTTGGCGCCTGCTAGAAGCAGCTTTGCACACCCATCCGTATTCATTACTGAGGATCTAATAGATAAGAAAAAAACTGGGAGGAGGGACAGGGGCTGACCCGAAGGCGCTACAGCCGACCAGTTTCTTGAGGGCGGGGTCTCAGGGCAGCTGGGAGGGCGCTGCTTCCCTGGGTGGGAGTTAGGTGGGAAGGGTGTCGCCATTTCAGCAGCGGAGGAGCGTGCCCTCCCCACGCCCCTCCACGCCCTCCCCACGCCCTCCCCTCGCCCCTCCACGCCCTCCCCTCGCCCCTCCACGCCCTCCCCTCGCCCCTCCACTCCCTCACTCTGGATTGGGCTGGAAAGGCTCCCAGGTTTCAAGCAGGTGTGAGGACCCTTACCTATGAGAGTGGCCCCTGCTCAGGACACTTCCTGCCGCCCAGGGTCTGATGACTTTGAGTCGGTCAGGGAGGGAGAAGGCAGCTGCAGAGAGAGGCTCAGGGAGTGTGGCCTGCGTATCGATAGCGCTGGCCAGACTCAAGCCGACATCTCAGTCTCCTGCCCTTCTCAGAGGAAGGCATGGTAGACAGCTGGGCATCGCCTCTCACACCCCCGTCCCCCAGGCTGGTCGACCAGGCGACCAGTGACACACGATCTAGACGTCCTGAAAAGCTATTCTCCCTCTCTTCCGGCTTTCTGAAAAGTTGTTTAGAAACTGTTTCTTCAGAGACAGTAAAGATTTATATGGATGAGGGATCGGCATGTGACAATGCAGAGAAAATTCCATAAGCTCCAATCAGAAAACATCTATTTTTACCGAAGGAAAAAAAAGTCTAGCTGAGCCTGCTCAGCTGACAGAAGTGCCACCTAAAAAGGCTGCGGTAATCAGCTGTGTGGAAGAAAAACATATTCAAAACACGAGACAAAAGGCCGTTTTTAAAGAAAATCAAGCCAGATAACAAAAAAAGCTGGATGAAATAAACAAATCAGAAGGCTATTTGGCTTGTTTTAAATAACCCAGACTTCAGTATTTTTATGTGAAAGGAATTTAGGATATGAAAACACATAATGAAATCGCTGGCAGAAAGTGTGAATGTTCTGGTCCCACGGTTTGGGCTCCAGGTGGGTCCAGCAGGTCCCCAAAGAGGTGGGACATGGATTTGAATAAGCACTTTCATTTTAGCTACACTGTGGATATGACATGCTGGGGATCAAATATAAAAGCTGGAAAGAACAGCACAAAGTAATTTTCTTTCATTATCAAGGGCGTTCAAGCTTGCCCAGCTCCACACCTGATTTTGTCATTCAAAAGCCCAGAAGTCTGACAGCTGTAAGATCACATCCAGGGCAAGGCTGACCCCCTGTCCGTCGCAGGGAAAACCTAACGCGTGTTAGAAGACCCAGCCTGTAAACACAGTTGTGCAGAAACCGTTGCATTTCTTTTCTGTAAATCGAATGAATTTTGAGATTAAACCCTGGACCCATGGGGGACCTCCGGAGGTCTCCCCCTAGTTATACGATGGCTGTATAGCACTGGGGTCCTCTCTGGTCACCTACTGCCCCTTTTCCCTGTTCCCTCCAGGTCCAGCTGCTTCCCTAGGCATCTGTGTTCATCCATGGGGAACCTGTGTGGCTGCGAGCTTGGGGTGGTTGGGAGAGGAAGGGGTGTGCTGTGGGCAAACGGAGGCCCCTAAAGCCATGGATCCCGCTTAGGCCCAGAGGGCCTCCCTCCCTGGCTGGATGTCCCAGCTCTACCCAGGAGCTCTATCTGCCATCACCTTGAAGGATCGGTTTCCTGGGGACTTCAGGGGGAAGACCCAGAATTGGCTTAACCGAAGACTTCTTATCCTTGCAAGAAATGCATCCTACTTCATTCCCTACGTTAATTTGAGAATTCAAGGTTAGGTTGAACTGTTCTCAAGAAATACCTAGCAATACTAAAGGGACACTTCCATTAAAAAAAAAAAATGTCCTGCTATGAAGATTCCTTTACCAGTGTTTTCATTAATGCACTCAGTATTCATCTTAAAGAATTTGCATTTAAAACTGGGGGAAAAAATCATCACTTTTCTACCCTTGTAACACTTTGGCAAAATCACTGATCAGTGCATGCATCCTGGGAGATAGATCTTGCTGGGTTCCATCCATCGTTTTTATGTCCTACCCCTTCCACTCCTAACAACCAACCCCTCACATATCCCTTTATCCAGCAAAGACTTGTCCAAAGACAAAATGTGGACCCAGTGCTGTGCTTGTCTGCTAAGCGAGAGTCCTGCCCTCAGGAAGGGGCCCACAGCAGAGTCACAGCCCACATGGTTTTGCTTGGAAGAGTGAAGAACCCGACAAAAGGGGTAGAGAGTGCTTGATAATTCTGGAACTTCATTTTTTCCAGGAAGTGCCTGGGTTACATGTGCACAAACACACACACTATTTTGCTGACACCTTAAAACAATCCCCTTAGCAACTAATCAGTTATAATTTATTAAGTGCTAACACATATTCAGCACTGCATTGGGTGCTTTGGTGAATGCAGAATAACTTGTCCTCTAGCATTTACTGGCATCTTGGTTTACGTTAATAAACATAAACCCTGTTCCTGAAGGAGGGACAGAGCTACCCCCGCCCCGCCTCAGCCTGCAGGTGAGACTGAGGCTCTTGGGCCCACACACGGGACCCTCCAGTCTTGACCAGGGGAGGACTGTCACTGCGCCATTTTCTCACAGACTTGCTGACATCCCAGCCTGAAAGGGCACCTCTCTGGTTCGGAGGAATTTTAATGCGCCCTTTGAGACCCGTCAGGGTGAGAGTGAGTACGGTGTTAGGTGTGTTGGTGTTGGTGGTCCTTTGGTCTTATTAGCTTATTATCCTAAGGGTATCTTTCCATGCTTTTGCTTTGCAGAATTCTTTTCAGATCTCAAATGCTGGTGCAGAAATGGCTATGGCCATTGTTTTTACTGGTCTAGTCATCCCTTAAGCTAAATGCTTCAAAGAAAATCTTTCTTCTTGTAAGACCTTGTGTCAAGGTTAGCTTGTTCTCTCTGTTCTTACATTTTCCTAACAAGATAAGCAAGCGTGAATCTTTAAAAAAAAATCAGATGTAGACATTAAAGTTAAGAGCATGAAGAAAAACTAGTCCACACAAGCAGAGAGGCCAGAGCTGGGGCTTCTGGCACCTAGAATTTGGGTGTGTTCTTGCAGTTGGAGAAGTGCATCTCACATTGGAAATGCTCCTGCCCTTGCGTTCCTCTCTTAAGGAGCCTCATTCAGTTGTGGTTTCAAATGGCCCATCTCGTTTCCATTTTCTCCAATAAAACAGAATTCTGTACCACTACAGTCATTATTCTATAATTGTGACTATTATCATGTACTCCAAATACTTTCACCAGGAGTAGATACTTGATTCCATAGATTATTCGGAAGATTCCTGTGTTTCTAGTGGTTGTTTATATTCTAAGAGAGTAACTGTCATGGTTCTAAGAATTTACGAAGTACCATTTGTGCATATGCTTAATTTTCTGATGTCAGTACAAATTATGACTGGTTCCAATTCCTTCCAAGATCTGGTATAGAGTCTGGGGCAGAACGGTCTTCAAATTTTCACTATTTATGGTCTTTAGTTATTTTTATTGTTTCTCGCCTTCTTGCATTCTTAACCTGATGACTGATGGTCATTTCTTTCTTAGGAGACTCAACTATTATTAAAACATAAGTAAAACTAAAAATAGAGCTATTATATGACCCAACAATCCCACTCTTGGGCATATAACCAGAGAAAACCATAATTTGAAAATATACATGCACCCCAATGTTCATCGCAGCACTATTTACTATAGCCAGGACATGGAAGCAACCTAAGTGTCCATCAACAGATGAAAGGATAAAGAAGACATGGTACATATATACAATGGAATATTACTCAGCCATAAAGAGGAATGAAATTGAGTTATTTGTAGTGAGGTGGATGGACCTAGAGATGGTCATATTGAGTGAAGTAAGTCAGAAAGAGAAAAACAGATATCATATGATATTGCTTATATGTGGAATCTAAATAAAAGGGTACAAATGAACTTATTTACATAGCAGAAGTCGAGTCACAGATGTAGAAAACAATCTTATGGTCACCAGGGGATAAGAGTGGGGGGAAAGATAAATTGGGAGATTGGGATTGACGTATACACACTGCTATATATAAAATAGATAACTAAGAAGAACCTGCTGTATAGCAGAGGGAACTCTGCTCAGTGCTCTGTAATGACCTATATGGGAAAAGAATCTAAAGAAAAAAAAAGAGTGGATATATGTATATGCATAACTGAGTCACTTTGCTGTCTGAATCGTCGGTCTGGGCTGGTTACTGATGCTCTTCACTTCTCCTCGAGGCCAGACACTGTGTCTACGGTTTCCACAGACTTCACACCGTCTTTTTAAAGAGGTATTTTATATATTCAGCTTATAGATATCAACATTAATATTTTTGTTTTCAAAAGGAACCTGAGTTGTTCCAACAGGGAGTGCTTTTTAAAAAAAATCTAGAAGTATATTTATTTTCCTTTAGCATTCTTTCTTTTTTTTTTTTTTTTCGCGGTACGCCGGCCTCACTGTTGTGGCCTCTCCCGTTGCGGAGCAACAGGCTCTGGATGCGCAGGCTCAGCGGCCATGGCTCACGGGACCAGCCGCTCCGCGGCATGTGGGATCCTCCCGGACCGGGGCACGAACCCGTGTCCCCCGCATCGGCAGGCGGACTCCCAGCCGCTGCACCACCAGGGAAGCCCAGCATTCTTTCTTGAAGGCCATGGTTTCTCACGTGAATTCCAGCAGAAATGCCTGGTATTTGTAAGGCCAGCATCTTTCAGATGAGGACTGGCTTAGGGGAAACGGCAAAGGTCCCACATCTTTCATACGATGTTTTGTTCCTGTGGCGTTAGCTGATGTGCTGTATGATTAGCCTATGAAAGTGGAAATAAATTTTGGAACAAACATATGTGGCTCAAAGCTAAATTAAATAAATCCCTGAAAATTACTTAATTGACAATTACTGCAGAGTATACCAAACTAGAAAAGAGGACAAGACCAGCAAGTTAGTAAGACTCCCAGCCGGGAAGAGGCTGCACATCACCAGGTGGTACTTTTACAAGATTGTGCTAATTTCTGGGAAGCATTACATGTGGGCGAAGGAGTGAGTTGAAGAGGTCAGTGTAGCTATTTCATCATTTTTACTGTCTTCTGTATTTGCCTGTGCATGTTCTTTCTTACGAATGACATTTATGCGGCTGGAGCCCAGGGCCGTGTTTCTACCCGGAGGTGAGGTACCCTCATGGCACAGAAGACCTGGGGCCCAGCTGAGGCGACCAGAGCTCCCGCGGCTGGGGTCACGCTGACTTTCCCCAGCAGAGATGAGGCGTTAGTTGGGAAGCCTGCAAACAGGCTCCTTCTTTAGAATGTTCTCCCAGCATATAATTTACTTTTCATAATAAAGAGATGCTGTTTACTCTGTGCTCAGCCGGTTTTTCTTCCTCATGAATAATTTCTTCTGGAAAGAAGCCGCCGTTCTGGTTCAGTGTCACGACTCTGTAGTGTTGGAAATGGGGCTTCGGGTTGGTTTGGATTCCAATGAGCTTTTGTGTCTTTCTGGACCAAACTGCAGGATGTTAGTGTATAAAGTGGTTTCTGGAAGCCTCTTTGGAGGCTTAGGCTTCTTTGAAGCTTAACAGTCGCCAACTGAAGTGTGGTCCCCTGTGCCCTGGCTCGTCCCTAAGAAAGAAGGTGTGAACCGGGGTCTCCATGAACCAATCTTACTGGACCTTTGGGTCCTGATCACTGTGGGACTCCTGATTCATTGTTATATCCTCCCCTGGTCCCCTGGGGGGTGTTAGCTTGGCTGCCATAACAAAGGACCACCAACTGAGGGGCTTAAACAGTAGAAATTTCTGTCTCTCAGGTGTGGAGGCTGAGAGTCTGAGATCCAGGTGCTGGCAGCCGGGCTCCCTCTGAAGGTCCCTGGGAGGGTCTGCCCCAGGCCGCTCTCCGGTTCTGCCGGCTCCCTGGCTGTGGCAGCAGAAGCGAGTCTTCACAGGGCCTCCCCGTATGCCGGTCTGTGTCCACATTTCCCCCTTTTGTAAGGACATGGGTCGTAATGGATTAAGGTCCACCCTACACCGGCATGATCTCATCTTTGCTGATTACAGCTACACAGACTCTATTCCCTCATAAGGTCACATTCTCAGGTGGTGGGGTTAGGACTTCAGCTTGTGAATTCTGTGGCAGAGGGAGCTGGGGAGAATACAATTCAGCCTGTAACAATGGATACCATGCCTTTCTGTTAAAATGAAAATTAATTTCGTTTTGAGGTTTTTGGAGCAATTTGTGATCCTGGAGAGTGAAATACCAAGGCTGGTGATCGCTAGAAATGAGTAATTCTCTTCACTTTACCAAATCCTTTGGTCACAGCAACCTGCAAAATGGAACAGCCGTGGGTAAACCGTTGGGTCATTTAGCGCGGACGTCAAGTCCGTCTTATCATCTCAAGTACCGGGTAACTCAAAATCAGCCGGGGTCCCTTCCTTTAGGTCAGGAGACACATTTACACACACATTTCCTGCCGTGTTGTCTGTGAGAGAGACCCCATCATGCAGACGGGAGGGTGAGCTGCAGAGAAGTTGGGTCTTGGTGGCAGAAGTGGGGCTGCTATCAGATTTTCTGATTCCCACTTCTGTTCCGGGAAGAGTCCTTTGGCTGTGGAAATCCACAGGGCTAACGGGCTCTCTCCCTCCGCCCGCCCCCCCCCCATCTCCCTCCTGCCCGTTTTCTCAGAAAAGAGACCCCTTTTGAGATTCAAGGCGTAGTGAGTACAGGAGGTGCTGGGAGTTTTTCATTAGTTCAGGAGAGAGAGGATTTTTGTTGGGGGCTGGTTTCTGTGAGTTTGATGTCAATTCGCACATCTTGTTTCACAGTGACAGTGACCAGGGACTCTTGAGACACTCCCACTGCTTTTAGTCTGCAGGCTTTGCTTCGTGAAAGACTCATTTCTTCAAGGATGCTTCAAATACTATTTCTTCTTGGAAATCGATGCCTGTGTGTGGGGTTCTTGGAAGTCAGCTTCTTTAGGTGTTGTTGAAAGAGTTGTTCAAGTTTTCTTGGGATTTAAGACTTAATTTCTTTGTCCTTTATTTGCACCTTTATCCTTTTAGTTATTTGGGTGTCATCATTATTTCCCTTCTGAGAAATAGTCCTCCTCTCATGGTTCCCGTTTCCTAATTCGAGCTTTACAAATGGGGCTAGTCTTCTACTGGACAGATACATCTTTTTGAAAGTTGTCTTTTTTACTTTATTTTATGTTTTGGTTTCCTAGGTAGTCTGTTCTTTCCTCTCCATCCGGGACGCTAGGTACCGTGTCTGGGCAGGTGGCACCCGTGGAGGCAGACGTGGGAGGAGCCTTCACTGAGGTGGTTGTTTGCTTTTGAATAACAATCTTCGGTGTTTGAAAGGAGCTGTGCAGAGTGCAGTGGGCACAGACACGTGATCCCAGGCTCCTGGGTACAGAATCCAGTCCCGCCCCCTTGATTGATCACTTCACTCCTCTAAGGAGCCTCTGCTACACCTGCGAAACCGCTGAACAGACTTCAGTCTCTTTATTAGAGTCACATTTGCATAGTTTAAAAAGAGATGTCATGCTAAACGATACACTGTGTTTTCAGAGACTCCTAAGATATGCCTTTAATATGAGCTCTTTTGTGTCTGCAGACAGCTCGTCTGATCTGTACGATTCCAGCCCATCAGCCCAGGGATGCAGGTGGCTGGTCCATCACAGGATGTCCCATCCAGCGTTCCTTTCCCCCTTGTTCCTCCCCCAGATGAAAGGGCCAGTGTTTCCCTTAAGTCTGCCCATCTCAGAATACTTGTGGAAAATTCCAGAAAGTATAGGTTTTATGAACTCCCAGTAAGGAGCCCCATTTTACTTTTCTCCCCACTGCCCTTCAAGATCTCCCTGTGCTCAGTCCTTCAGATGGAAAAGTCTTGACATCTCTTCAGCACTACTTTTTACATCAATGATTTCCCTCTCTTAATTACACAAAACCATTTCAGTTTATCTGTTATTAATCTGTGACCTTTTACTTTATGCCCCAAATTACCTTACTTTGGTGAACACATTGGAACCCTTCGCTCTGATCTGTCAATCAGTGAATGCAACCTTTGAAAACAAACAATATTGGTATTATTTTTATTTTAATGGAATTAATTTTTAAGATCCTTACTGGCCCCATTTTATAGAAAGATAAAGTATTCTGATTTAGGAAATGCTAGGTATCTGTGAACTTAATTGGCATGAATAAAATATGATTTATGAAAGAAAAAAAATAAAGTGACTTCTGTAAATCAACACTAAGAACGGAAACTTTACTGTTAATTCTGACTATATTTTTTCCTCTAAAACATGAAGTATCTGGGATTTGAGCGAGTTTGTTGTTTTTTGCTTTGACAGTGAATTGGATTTCTTAAGGATTTTATTTAAAAATAAAAAGTCAGAGATTACTGATAAGTTTTGGAAGCAGTAAGCCATTTTCTTAGATATTTTTCCCAGAGATAAAGGAATTTGCCATAGAAATGAATACACTTCTTCCAGAAGCAGCATTAAATTGTATTAGACTTTAACACCATTTCCCGAAAGAGGGAACCGAAAACAGATTAGCCTCAGAAATGTGGGGAGACGAATGTATTTCCATGTGCACATGTCTTTTATTCTAAGACAGAAACGGTGTGAGAAAATAGACAAAAGAGACCAAGAAAAAAAAAAAAAGGAAATAAAGGAGGGAAATATTCCCTAGAAAATTGCGCTCCTGGTTTCCCTCCTGCAGAAAACTAGGATCATAGATCCTCAGCTGAGTCAGCCGGGACTTCACTTCCGGTTCTTCACTGGGGGAGTGTGTGTCTTTGGGCAAGCTCCTCTCTCTGAGCCTCAGGGTTTTCTCACCTATGAAATGGGATGGTAAAATCCACATCAGATGGAAAATTAAATGAGAAACTGTGCGTGGTGCACGCGGCATCTTTCCTGGAACTTAGCAAACGGCTGATAGTACGTTGTTTGGATGAACGTTCCTCCCTGCCCAATCCCTGTCCGGACTTCAACAGATCCCATCGTTTGGGAGTTTAAACAGCCCACCCTCTTTTCATCCTGTCTCCCGAGAACAGCACAGCTGCTACAGTGCCGAGGTGCTGCGGCCACACTTCTGCCCCAGGGCCGCTTTGTCTGGAGCAGGACAAGCCGAAGGCCTCAGGGAGAGGCAGCAGGGAGCCGGGACCCTGGGCTCACTCCCAGCCCTCCTGGGCCCTCCTTTCCTTTTCCCCGAGGGTGTTGTCCTAACGCTTGGGGGGCGGGCAGGGGGACCCTCTAGGGGAGAGGCTGCTGCTCCAGCTGCCCCGTCAGCGGCAATTCCACGATGCAGGGAGTTTCTGAAATACTGATGCAGGAAAAGCAGCTCCCGGGCACCTGGCCTCTTGCCTTGGCCCCTAGTGTACCACGTGCTGAAGGCGGTCGTGCAGAGGAGCCCTTGGCAAAGGGAGGGGTGTGTGTGCGTGAGTGCACGCGCGTGTGCGCTGGGAGGGGTCAGGGCGGGACCTGCTGCAGGGCCCCTCTCGTCCCCTCTTCCCCAGCCCTCGGTTGCTATGAGGTTTCTATGGCAGCGGCATCCTCAGGCCCAACTTTCACCCATCATTTAGAGCCAATTAAGGTAAAATAGTGGGGGGAGGGGGGAGGGAGGGGCAATGTAAGGGGGAGGGGGCAAAGCCGGGAATCCAATCCGAGGCTGCGAGGGGAGCGCTCACTCCGCCAAAGTCGCAGCACGGAGTCTGAAGCTGCAGCTCTGTCTCCTGCCTCCCCCGCCCAGCCCGAGCGAGCGGGACGCAGCCGCAGCCCCCGGCGCAGCCCCAGGGGCGGCGTGGGGCGGGGGAGGACGCGCCAGCCGAGCAGCCGTGTTGAAGCCCTGCGGCCCCCTTCGCACACCCAGGACCCCAGGGCCCCGTCGGCGCCCGCGGTCGTCCCGGCCTGACTTCACCCTCAGCAGCCCCTTCCTGCCAGCAGCGCCGGCCTCTGCCGCGGGCTCTGACGTCCTGTCTGGCCACCTCTGTGCTGTTTGGGGTCTCTGGTTATCATCTTTCTCACTCTCAATACTTGATCAGAGGGAAAGTTTTCAAAGATGCCGATTGCACAGTTGCTGGAGCTATGGAAAAAGATAGAGGTGGAACCCATGGAAATAGAGGTGAGTAAGGGCGAGAAAAGAGTGTCCTTTTCCACAGTTTCCTGAAAAACCCTGGCTCTTCGGCCGGCGGACTGTTTACCGTAATGAATTCATGTTTATTGAGTGGCTATTAGGTGACCGAGGCTGGGATTTTTAACGAGCATAGATGTGTATGTGCGTACACACATATGAACAGTACATATCTGTGTGTACACGCGCCCACACAAGGCGTCGTGTATGGTGTAACAATATGAATGAAAATGTGTGAATTGAAGGAAAAAAAAGGTTGCTCTTAAGCCAAACTTCAGGGTGCTTCTTAGAGTCTGTGTTTGCCTTAAAGGAGTCACATGCTTCCATACTAATCTGCATCAGTGTGATTTCCTTCAACAAGTGGCTTTAAATGATAAGACCTCCCCAGTTGCTGCAGTGCAGGATAAAACCAGCAGGGAAAACCAATGATGAATTCTTGTTTAAGAAACAAAAAGGCATAAAGATTATGCAGCCTTAATAGGGTGTATGTTTGAATAAAGGGGAGCGACTGAAGATGAAAAGATAATGAAATGAACGTGTCAGGGCTGGCTGGCCTGTGGGGAGCACGTCTGACACCGCTTAACTATATTCTCCCCCAGGGACACGGAGCTCTCCTTGCACGGATTTTGATTTGTTTAATTTGAATCAGAAACAATCAACGTATATTTTTCCTAGAAGAGAAAGTTCCCCGAAGTTATTAAACCTATTAAATTGATATGCCTGTGCTGTGTTTATAGCAACTCAAATCGCATTTATAAATGGCAGATTTTAATAACTGACTACCTCTTTGCAGAATCCAACCTTTAACTTTTGCCTTATCTCCTGTATCCGGCATTAAAAGTTCAATTCTTACTATTTTAAATGTTACTTATTTTTATATATACGTACTATATACTGAGACATTCACAGAATTTGAAAGAGGAGGATTGTTTTAGAAGAGAAGTTAGTTAATATTTTATATTTAATACTTTTTCGGAAGCCCGACTAACTTATTCATGCTTGGAATGTATACTTTGGTCAAAGGAGATGGTCTGGCATAGCACAGATATTAAGCCTAGTGTTTAGATGGGACAACACAGACGCTTTGCTGGTGAGAATCACCTAAGTGGAAGGAAGTGACAGCACAGCTCTGCTGGGCTATTGATGCCTCTCTGCACTCGATGTTATTCTTGGTGGTGGCGCCAGTGCCTGAGAAAGAGCCTCTCACTTACAAAGGTTGCCAAGTCATGTTTATTTTTTTCTTTTGAGGAAGATTGGGTTTTTAAAACGTTGAATTAGTGATGGGCCAGAAGTCCCACCCTTATTTCCTGATGCTTTTTTCTGAACCCCTCCTGGTGATCTGAACTTGCTGGTGGTGGCAGAGGCCCAGCTGTCAGCCCCTCAACAGCCAGGCCCCATGAAGGAAGCCCTTCTGTAGGGGGGAGGATTTGGCCCTGGGCTTAGAAAAAAGGACGGGAGCAAGGAATGAAGGAGGCTTGGAGAATGTCTCCTGGAACTCTGGACTCTACGTCGTGGCCGCTGACCCAAGCTCTGAGGAGTAGCGTGCGCTTTAAATACTTCCAAAATGATTGAAAGTGGACCAGCAATAAATATACTCACATCATTAAAAAAAGATGTCATGATCCTAGAAAGACCTCGCAAATTGGAAGAATCTGAAGCAGAGCTGGCTGAGAGACTGCACTGCCTCGCCACCCCATTGAGAGGGCAGATTTATAAGTTTTTGAGGTTGATGTGTATGCAAAAACAAATAATAAAAATGCCATAAATTAAATGGTCCTGAGGCAAAAGAAATTCTCTTCAGGCTTCCTGGGTAAATGTTTTAGGATAGTATATCCTATGCAGTGTGTTAAGATAGAGCATTTAATCCCTGTTTATTTGGAACCCAGAAATTAGAGCTCTTTCCACAGAAAGATTAAACCTGAACTGTTAACCCTGAGATATTTCAGGTTCTCAGGAAAATATGAAATCTCTCTATTTTGGAGCTCAGAGGCTGATTTTATTTTCCAGTTCTGCCCATGTTTTATGTTGTGTGATGTTAAAATAGCTCACACATCAGGAAATCGGGCAAAACTAGATGGAGTGCATTTGGCCTCTGAACTCCAAGTTAAATGTCATAAAATCCTTGCATAAAAAGCGTGCGCGCTTTTTATGAGAAAATCTGCTGCGTGATGTTAGTGCTTACGGTATTTGCTTTTACACGCATTTAACATTGACAGATCATTGGTTTTCCAGGGGTAGCAATCACCGCTCTTGGATTCTGGGTTTTTCCTGCCTCTATGAGTTGCTTCCCCTCTAATTTCTTTTCTCATCTGCAGTGAGAGGGAACTGAACTAGGTTGGATTTGAGGGTCAGTGGACTGTATCCTTGTGTCCTGTATCCTTGTGCCCTGTATCCTTATAAAAATCATTTCTGCTTCAGCACACAGACCAGGGGAAATTCATTTCATTGTCTAGGAGAAGCATTTATGGTTTATGAATTGTTTTGAGGTATTTTGGAAGGCGTATTTTACCCACAAATGAGGCATGTTGAGGAGGAAACATATGCTAATTAAAAACCGGGACCTCCATAAAATCCCGGAGGGAGCTGGCATCAAAAAGAAGCATGCAGTGTTGTGTGAATGGTGTTTCAGCGAGTTAAATGCGCGTCTCCAAAGCCGGACTTTTCAGTCACTGCCTTCAGCGGGGGACCAGCACCCAGGGCGTGCTCTGGGGAGAGGTGAGGACACCGGAGGTGTCCTGAGGAAGGCAGTGCGGGAACCAGCCCACAGGGGTCGGCGGCCCATTTTGTTTGTTCCTTCCGAGGAGTGAGCATGATTTCTCCTTCGGGGATGTCATCACGCATTAGAGAAAGGAGAAGCCCCATTTTTAAGCGGTGCAGATCAAACAGGACTCCCTGAAGTTCACAGTGTAGCTTGTACAGGGATGATTGTCTCACGGCTCCTGGGCTAGAGATGAAACTAGGAGAGGTGATGACAGCATCCAACTCTGAGTGTCCACTGCCCGCTCAGCAGAGCCAGTGCTAAGTGCTGTGAGGCCTTATTTCCCTGAATTCTGTCCGTGTCTCTAGGCGGTAGATATTCTTATGGTCGTGATATTATATATGGGGAAAGTGAGGTGAGGGGTAAGCAATATTGCCTAAAGTCATTAAGTGGTAGGCAGAGCTCAGACCCAGACCCTCCTGTTCAAGCCTTACCTCGTGCAGAGACACAACACTTTATGTTTTTATGAGCTGGAGACTTGACTCTCTCTGATTTCATTCACTCTGAGCTTTGGCCTGAGATTGTGAATTTGTTCCACTCAGACAACTCCCCTGTACCCTGTTTCTGTCCTGACAGCCCGAGTATTTCAGGGTCATGTAAGTCTACACCCCGCCCTCACCTTGCTGGTCAGGGCTTTATATAAACCACCTGCTTCTCCTTGCGGTTGTGGCATAAGCCACACACATTTGGCTGATCTAATAATTTGTAATCATGGATATAAACACTCACTGCCTTATTTGCCTCCCATTATATAAAGGATCTGTCTCTGGCATGAAGCATCAGAGGGTTTCAAATAAACTCTGGTGGAAAGGGACCTTGATGCCATTCCCATGTCCTACTGTCCTAATACTATCTAGTTGGTCCTTTGCATTCATTGCCTGTGTGATGCTATTTACAAGAATGTAGGCATGCTAACCGCATTTAATGTGTATCTTTTGTCATCAGGCCACCGCGGAGGATCTGAACCTTGACTCGGAGCCCACCGTAGCAGACGCTGTGGAAGAGGTAATTTTATATAGTTTATTATCTGAGGGGGGGCAGTGGGGTAGAGGGAGGAAATGGAAGATTGAAATTAATAGCCCCCAAGTGGTTATTTTAGTGAAATATGTGTATATATAAATACACACGCACAAACACACGTGCACAGGGATAGGTTGCATGCATATTATAGTAAACAATTTCCCTCAAGAGGGATACTTAGAACATAGGAGGAAAAATTACCAACCAAGGTAAGATTCAGAGCCTTCCAGTGTGAACTTGTCAAAGGGGAAAAGGCAGGTCACTGCCAATTAAGGCAAGCTTGGAGAATAGCCAGTCGGGCACAGAGAAGTGATGAGTTGTTTTACCTGCTGGAGGTTAGGTAATGTAGCCTCTTAGAATGTTTGGTGACATATGGTCGGAGCCCCAGGCGGAGGTGCGCTCCCTTTGCCAGGAAGCAGCCCCTACAGCGGTGGTGGCGGAAGGAGAGGCGTGTGCCGGCGGTGGGCGGAGTGGGTCTGGAAAAGGAGCGATGGGTGTTGCCGGGAGGGGGGTGTCCTGCGGTGGACGTGGAAGGGAACAAAGCGCATTGGCATCGCCGACTGCCTGGTCCTCCACTTCCTGCCCCGGCGGCAGGGGCCTGACAGGCTCTCGCCGAGGGGAAGGTCCAGGCGGCATCGGCGTCGTGGGGGAAACGTGCCCGACGAGCACTCTTAGAGGGCACCTAGGACATCCAAGAGCTACATCCAAAGTAGAATGACGCTGTAGTAAAGGAATCCTATTTAAGCAGACGTATTTCCACCCTTCGTAAAGAAGTTCCCTCAGCAGCTGGAGCCGTGGAAAGTGGACAAGGCAATCAAATGGAGGCCTCAGCTACCCAAGCTGCTCAGCCCTGTGCCACTCGGAACCATAACAGTTGTAAAGTTTTGCAACTCTGTGGCCTTTTAAAAATGGCTGGTGAGGGAGGTCTGCTGGGCTGGGAGGGGCAGATCCGTGGACACTGCTGGCTTTGCGAACGGTCTGCTGGAATGCTGAAAAAGCGTGTCACTTCCATCCAGTCGCATCCACACCGCACACATTTTAAGCCCAGTGCCCCTGGATCTTATGATCATGTGACATATTATGTGGGTTAAATAAAGAAGAAAAGCAAGAAGCTGCCTCATCCTTAGTTGGCTGCTTTCCTTCTGTGCTTTTGTCACTGATCTGGAAACGTGGAGCCCAGCTGTGCTCCTGGCTTTGCGGTCATCTTCCTGCATTCACGAAGAGAACATTTGGGGGCTTCCCTGGTGGCGCAGTGGTTGGGAGTCCGCCTGCCGATGCAGGGGACGCGGGTTCATGCCCCGGTCCGGGAAGATCCCACATGCCACGGAGCGGCTGGGGCCGTGAGCCATGGCCACTGAGCCTGCGCGTCCGGAGCCTGTGCTCTGCAAGGGGAGAGGCCACAACAGTGAGAGGCCCATGTACCGCAAAAAAACAAAAACAAAAACAACAAAAAAACAAAAGCAAAAAAAAACAAGAAAAATAAAAAAACAAAACAAACAAAAAAGAGAACATTTGGCTCGTAGGTGTAGCCCTGCTTTTGCCAGTTCCACAGAGGTCAAAGGGTAAATAGACAGGTGAGCCCCTGGCTTATTTGAAGAGATGGATATTCAACTTATCCATCTGCCCATCTGCCCAGGGGCAGGGGCAAGTAAGGAAGGAATACCCACCCCTGCAGATGAGCGAGGCACCAGGCCAGGGTCTCTGAGGATCCAAGCCACGCTGCGCCTGCCACTGGTGTTTGTGGGGACTCTGATTTCCAGAGAACCTTTGGCGTATTTCTTGCATACAGACTGCTGAGGTCCTTCAGCTGTCAGCTGCCAGAGGCAGGCTCCGTGGTGCTCACGGTGGTAATCAAACTGGCGACACTATTGCCTGTGTACTAGGACCCCCTCGACATGCTTAGTAACTAACAAAGTCTGTTACTTCATGAACTACAGTGAATTCCTGAGACCTCCTGGTCTCAAGTCATCTGATCCCTCACACTTCTGATGGAAACGTAGGTGTTAATTTACCGCAGGAAGGCAGTCATATCAGTGGACCCCCTTGAAGTTATTTATTTATTTATTTATTTTGCAGTATGCGGGCCTCTCACTGCTGTGGCCTCTCCTGTTGCGGAGCACAGGCTCCGGACGCGCAGGCTCAGCGGCCATGGCTCACGGGCCCAGCTGCTCTGCGGCATGTGGGATCTTCCCGGACCGGGGCACGAACCCGTGTCCCCTGCATCGGCAGGTGGACTCTCAACCACTGCGCCACCAGGGAAGCCCCTTGAAGTTATTTTTGACAACAGAACATGAGATAGAGGCAGTGATTACAGTTTCCCCATGTCACCTAGTCCGGATGACAGAATATCAGTATGTCTTTGGCTCTTAATGAATGCAGAATATCTTAGGAGTATTTTACAGGACACAGCGTTGATGTGTAGGTGCATTCGTAGCGTTTGTGAGAAAACTGAAAGACATGGGGTGTCCAGCTGTTGGCGGCTGCTTCTGACAGATGATGCTGGAAACTCTGCTGCAGGTTTCAGCCCAGCAGCGGGTGAATGTCACCTGGGGGTTCTGAGCGGTTGTCTGATTTTTATTGGGGCCAGATTTCCCGTGTACGTCCCCCTTAGCCTTCAGGGTGGGGCTCTGCAAGCCATCTATAACCGAAGGATTTGTGGCTCAGACCAATGAAATCAGATGGCAGCTGAACTGGGCGTGAAAGGCTTCACACCTTTTGCCAGTCTGAACGTGTATGGTGACTAAAAAGTCTTGTTTAGGAAAAAATATCATTCACCTCAGCAACAGTGTGTTCATTCATTCAGTCAATGAAGAATATTTATTGGTATCCTGTGGGTAAAGCCTCATGCTCGGTGTGGAAGTGTGAACAGATGAACAGGAGTGACTGTGATGATTCCAGCCTTGTAGCACCTTTAACTGATATGGCTTCTTGCGTGTGGAATGTTCTTCAGGTACACGTGTGTGTGTGTGTGTGTGTGTGTGTGTATTAATACATATATGTATAAAGTATAGGACACATTTGGGATATTTTATGCATAAGTATCTCCACGTGTGACTCTTGTCCACTTGCATCTCATGCCACAGCTCTGTCCAACCTCTGAAAAAAGAGCTCTGGTGAAGGTCAAGACTAAAGATTGAAAATAAGGCGTCGGTGTCAGAAGCTGCGTGTTCCTGCCACTTACCTTTTCCTCACCTCTGCGAAGGGAAGGGCTTCCTCTCTCGTGTCGTGTA
>NW_006769874.1:1069404-1077305 GCF_000442215.2 Lipotes vexillifer | reverse complement strand
TGTAGGGATATGTGTCATAAATTCACAGGGGGGTGACTCAGCATGATTACACTTGACCCGTCAGAGGCCATCACCCTTTATACTCTGGAAAACAAAACAAAACAAAACCAAAAAGCCTCAGCAGATCCCATTAGGAAATATTCCCTCAACTACTCGTTTGAGGGGTTCCTGGAAGGGGCCAGGCAGAGAGAACAAGTCTGAGGCACCTGGTCTGTGGGGTTTTGTGGTCCTATTTCCCTGCTCCTTTTGGCAGGTGGTGCGTAGCAGAGCCAGTGGAAATGCTGGGAAATTAGGACACCGAACAGAGTTAAAAGTTTAACGCAGAAGCACATGCCTCGGTGGGCTGGGACACTGCCGTGCAGAGTGGGAGCCTCTGGAAGGTTAGTCCAGGGGTGACCGCAGCCTCCCAACCCTGTGCACAAGGGCCCCGTGGTTGATCTTGAAGGTGGGGGAGGGGTGCTGTGTGGAAAGGGGAGAGCGAGGCCAGGGGAGCGGTGGCCCATGGCTCCGGGCTCTTTCCACATTGCAGAGGTGGAGGTGCTGAGCCCCTTGGTGCTGGTCAGCAACAGCTCCCGCATCCTTGCTCCATCCTTCAGCCTTACGTCTCCAGGTATTTCAGACACATGGGGGATTTTTAGGCGAGTTTCTAATTTCACAGAACAACCTGTGGAACACGTTAGAACTTGTTGCATGTATTTTCTAAAGTGCTTAGATTTCAGGAGTCTGTTTATTAATAAAGACCATTTTCTTATCTGGTCAACCTTAGAGGCCAGGTCCAGAGAAGCTGTTTGCAACATTATCGTGGTTTCACCTTATTTCCTCGTGACTCTTGGGGTGTTTCCCTCTCCTCCTACAATTCTACCCTTGGTTTTCACAGCAGAAATTCTGGCATCTCAGAGGCAGAACGGAGCGGGGGTGGGGTGGCAGTCCTGCTGTCCGCCATCAGTTGGCAGGAGAGCGCTGTTGTCACAGAGACCTGCCCCCGAGGGGTGTGGAAGAGGGAGGCAGATGCAGCTCTTGGGGCCGAGTGAGGATGCTTCAGGATGGAGTGCCAGCTGCCCGGCCCCTACCCTCTTCTCAGGGGTCAGGGGACGAGTGGGCAGTTCCTCGGGCAGGCGTACCGTGACTCCCAAGCATCTGTCAGCGTGACCTCCTTCAATGGCCAGCCGCCTGACTTTGGAGCAGCTGCAGCTTGGACGTCTGCAGTTCTCTGCTGGGGAAGAGGGGTGAGGGGCAGGACAGGGACAAGCTTTGGGGGAGCCCTTTAAGCTTGAAGGAGAGAATGACCCAAGAGTGTTTTCAAAGCCCTTTGGCCTAAGTCATGGGAACAGCAGGCTCTCGGCCAGGTCAGGACTGAGCCGCTTGCACCCAGGTCACCTGCAGATGCCAACAGATTGCCTCTTACCTGTCCCGCCCCGGGAATCTAGACAGTTTCATTGCTCCTTAAAGAAAAGAAAGACGGAAGAAACAATCCAAACTGGATTGCATAGAAATGAGACGAGAAGAGTAATGAAACCTCAGAACGAATAAAGCAATTACAAGCAGTGCAATTACAGCTTAAGAAGACGGTTGGGAGTTTGAAAAGAGATCGATAGATGATCTTCCCAGCCTGCTTATTACCTGCCGTCAGTCTGCCTTCACAGCATCCACCTGTCTCTGGGGGCTGCAGTCGGCAAAGGCACATCAACCATGTCACTGTTTGCATTTGCGTTCCGTGTTGTTTTCTGCCCAGCAAAAGGCAGGAATCCCCGTGATCCTTACGGAAAGTCTAGAAAAGAGCAATGTCAACAGTGCATTTTGGAGAAAGGCTAATGTGACTAAGCCACCGGAATTCCCATGGGCGTTTAAATGCCCTGCACGGCCGTAACCGTACATTGGCTTCACCAGACGTTAGCACTTACTGGGGCAGACACGAAGGAAAAGGCACAATTTGGGGCTGAAAATTGGTAGAGCGTATTTGATGTGTCAGTGGTGGTTATTTGCGAGAATCAACGTGAGCCAAGAAGTCTGGCTGTATCATCAGGAGACATCGGCCCTTTCGGTATCACATCATCTCTTAAGTGTCCGCTGTAACCACTGTTGGAAGCAGGAAGCCGGCTTGCAGCTATTTTCGGTTTCTGCGATCCTTGTCTTTCTGCTTCTGTAGCCACGTCAGCAGGAGCACGTTTCAGAGTGCTTCCTCTCTGAGAGTAAAAGGACTACTCCGTGCTAACGGGAACATTCTCTAGAACCCTGGGCACCCGTGTGGGACACTGTCTGCTGCCGCCCCATCTTTGGGCGAGCAGAGCGAATTGTTCACATCTTACTGGGTACCGGCTGTCGCCCGTGTGAACAAGCCAGCGGCCTGCATCTTCCTGACAGCCCTGGGGGGCGGGGCTTTCCCTGCCAGCACAGTGACTTCACGGGTGGTCTCGCCGGGAAAAGGTACCCACCCTGTCACGGCCAAGAGTAACCTCCTGTGTTGAGTTGGTTGCCAAATCATGAAGCAAAACCGCTAGTCAAAGCTGCCCTTTCCCTGCAATTTAATGTGTAGCAGTGGCTTGGAGGAAGCCCTGGGATCAAGTTTGGGTGTCTTTTAGGGCCTCCTGTGTTTGAACCCCCATAGGAATGACCATGCACCTCTGCCTGCAGAGATGCTTTGTAAGAACCCTGCTTTTAATGTATCTGATTTATATCCTCTTCCATCTTCCCAGACTGGAGGACCTGGAAGGGAAGGTCTTTTACTTTCCCTATTTTTCGGGTGGTGAAATTGAGGCATCAAAAGCGATGTAATTTGCTAATTATAGCAGAGAACCAATGAAAAGGGGACTTCAAAGAAAAGCTTTTTCTACTGACTTATTTTCTCTTCCTAAAATCACTGATTGCCCTCAAGATACCTGACGTTAGGTGGTAGATTGTTGGCTAATGGAATCAGGGCCTGGGGTCAAAGGCTATGCTCTGTCCTCTCCTCTGGGTTTAAAACAACATTACAGGCGCCTCGGGGACCCTGCTCCGTGTCCCCGGGGGCTCAGAAGCAGCATTGCTGTAGCCCCATCTGTTTCCAGTGGCCGCGTGGAGCCCACCGACCCTGCAGTGTCACTCTGCTTGTCTCCCCTTTTCTCTTTTCAAAGTTCTCTCTCCGTCTTCCTTCAAATTGGGAAAATAGAAAACCTGATCCTGTTCTATGTTGTATGAAAGACACAGGGGAGCTTGAGCTGGAGGTGCCGTTGAAAGATTACACACCCCACCCCTGCTTTTTTGGCCGGTGTCTTTGTCATGGGGGGGATACGTTATTGACTTACTAGAATCACAGAAGTTTCTTATACTTTATTAACATCAAATGGATCATTTGAATAATTATGGTAAGAGAGGTTTTATATATATATATATATATAGAGAGAGAGAGAGAGAGAGAGAGGGAGAGAGGGAGAGAGAGGGAGAGAGAGTAGATTTTCCTCCATGATAATGCTGTTACATGTGTGGGTAAGATTCAAAGTATGAGATAGAAAACTGGTGTAGTTTCTTATCCTTCAGATATCTTGAAGTAATAAGAAGTAAAACAACCCCCAAAACCCTTGCTCTTTAACACAGATGCAGCTGGGAGCTGGGTGTGGAGACATGGACTTTGCAATTTATGTGAGTCATAAAAATCTCTAGGGAATCATTCAAACACTTTTTTCCGAGATGTGGCACCAAAACAGCCCACAGTGCCAAGTGCACATTGAGCGAGCGCCTGGCTCATTGCAGCAGACGCCTCCCCGACTGCTCCCTCCTCCGGGCACCTTTGGGGACACCAACCGGGGGTCCCGGCTCCTCCATCCCTAAGTCAGTTCTCACCTTCTGTCTCAGGTAGAATGAACGGAGCAACCGCATGTAACATATACGGAGAAGACAAAAGAAGGATCCCAAGTCCCGATTTGAGGATTCAGACACATAAGTGCCTATTTTTAAAATAATAGGATAAATACAACAAGAGGGTGACTTGTAGCACCCTTCCTAGAACTATGGACGGTCTCAGGTGTATCCCGGGTGGGTGTGGCAGGTTGCCTTGGCGTCACAGCCCACGGCTGTACATCCGGCTCAAGCCAGTTCTCCCTCCCCCACCCGTGTCCTCCCTCTGCCTCCCTCTTCTTAATTCTTTCAGCAAATGTCTGCTGAGTGATGGTGCCGAGCCTGGCACTGTGCCAGGCTCCTGCGACTCGGTGATTCAGATAAATGAGGCCAGCTAGAGCCTCCGCAGCACGCACCTTACATCTTAGCATTTTTGCAAGTAAACAACTAACTAATAAGATCATTCCGTGTAGCAGTGAGGGCCATGGAGGGAGAAAGCAGGGAAACCGCGAGTGATTTGGGCTGGGGCCGGATTAGCAGAGCAGTGGTTAGGGAAGGCCTCACCCAGCAGGTGGAGTTTAGGTTGGGACTTAAACGATGGAAGAGACCAACCCCCCAGACCTGGGGGAAGATGGTTCGAGGCAGAGGCAGCCGCAGGGCAGCTGGGGGCGGGGGGCAAAGCAGCCCCTGCTGCAGGAGGCCCAGGCTGGCAGGAGCTGAGGGAAGAGAGGAAGGCCCTGTGAAGGGATGCGGAGACCCGGCAGGGCTTCGGATTTCCTTCTGATTTTTCTGGGAAGCCACGGGCAACTCCTAGGCAGGAAAATGGTGTGATGGCGTAGATTTTCTTAAAGCGCAGTCGCTCTGGTTGTTGGGTGGGGAAGCAGGGAGTTCGTGGGGAAAGGGTGAAGGCAAGGAGACTGGTTAGGAGGCTGCCGCAGGGTCCCGGCGAGGGGCAGGGTGTCGGGCTGCAGAGTCCCGAGGTGTCACCATGTCGCTGCCGGGCCTCTTCTGGCCGCGATACTGGATCCTTTCCTGGGCTGCAGAAGGAAGTTCCACGGACGGGGCAGCTTAGACAACAGCAGTCCGTTCCCTTGCTGTTCTGGAGGCTGGAGGTCAGATCAAGGTGTCAGCAGGTTGGTTCCCTCTGAGGCTGTGAGGGCGGATTCGCCCCAGGCCTCTGCCCCGGGCTTCTGTGGCGGCCGTGGTCCTTGGGGCTCCTTGATGTGTGGACACATAATGGGTCTCTGCCTCTGTCTTCCCGTGGTCTGTCCCCGTGTGGCCTTCACCCGGCCGTCTTCTGACGAGGACCCCAGGTGTCCCAGCGGCCCCCCCCACCCTGATGGCTCACCTCCTAACCGATTACACCTGCAGAGACCCTGTGTCCAAATGAGGGCATATGCTGAGGAGCTGGGGCTTACGGCTTTGACAGATCTTTTGGGGACAGAGTTCAATCCATAGCAAATATGACACTTGGGACACTCAGTTTTGTTGGGTCCAGGTCTCAAAGGTCTTGGCTAGAGACCCTGCTTTTCCAGGCATGAACTAAACCCGTGAATGTCCACGGACTGGATTTCTGTGGCCCTCTCTGGCTCTCCTGCCCCCGCTGGGCCATGTGCTTAGTCCCATCTGCTGTGCTCTGCCTGGCACACGCTTTCACGCAGCAGAGGCTGGGTCACTTCTGAGGCTCGTCCGAGGGCACCAGAGCACAGGCGAGCACCCGAGACTTGGGCCACCCCGAACTCCCAGTGCTGGGGGCGCCCAGTTTGAGACCAGAGAATACTTGGCGGTGCTTTTGCATCAGGCCCCTGTCCTCTACCTGCACGACCCTTACCCTGGCCAGTCCTTGTCCCATTTAGGGAGTAGTCAGCTGGGTGTCACACTGACACCAGTGAAAGGGAGGAACATGACACAGGTCCTGTCACTATGCCGTGGACACCCTCTCGCCTTTTCTCAGAGAGGGAGCCCGACAGGCAGGTCCTTTCCTGACCCGGCCGCCGTGCGTCTCTGGGGGCCCAGGTGCAGTCCCCGCGTTGTCCTCTTACACACCTGTAAGAGCTGCAGCCTCGCGCCTTTTCATTTCTGTTTTCTTGCTCTGCAGTTAGGTTCCATTCTTGCCCCGTCATCTTTCTTCCTGTAACTTTGAAAGGCTGTGTCTTCTGCAGCTTTCCTGACACCTGACTCACTCGTCTTCCGCCCTTGGTGGCTGGTAGTCCTGACCTGAGACCCCTGCCTCCCAGTGGCCACTGCAGAAATTAGAACACGTTTGCGGTTCTGTGTCCGGAGCGCTGCCGATGAAACTGACGAGGAGGTGAAGTCCGGTCCCTTTGCGTTACTGTTGGCTTTTGGTGGCACTTTGGAAGCCACCCCCCACCACCATTTGCCCAGCCCTGGCACAGGCTGTGCCAGGCAAGCTTCCTGTGGTTTTCGGGCCTGGGCTGCCCCACAGAGGGTCAGCTGTGCCCAGGCTGAGAGGAGGGATGAGAGGGAGGAAGCCATCCAGCTCTCCGGAGGTGCGGACCCTCCGTGGGCGTCGGGTCCTGTTTGCCGAGCTCGAGAACCCCCCGCAGGTGTTGACGAAGCTGCACGTCTGCATCACTGGGCCTCGGTAGGCCTGAGAGTCCGCATTTCGAATTGGCTTCCTTCCCAGGGATGAGGTTCTTCTGATCCTCGGACCACACTCCGAATTCTAATGGGGACAGACCCTCGGAACAAGGGCACAGTACTCAGAGAAGGCACTTCTAGGAGCAAAGGAGCCGCCTTGGGCAGTCTGCGAGAACACTGTCTGTCACTGGCTTCCAAATCCTTTTTTCTCCAAGCAAGTGGCATTGTGGCATCTGCTTTTTTGTTGTTGTTGTTAGTGTCTACTTTTATTGCTGTGTCACAAATATTTTGCTAAACATGTGACTAATACTAATTTTATTCAGTCGTTCAGCTGATGATCTCCTGGGGAGGTAGGCTTTTGTCCTTTTCTATTTTAATTATTACTAGTTTTAAACAACACAAACTGGGACTTCCCTGGAGGCGCAGTGGTTAAGAATCCGCCTGCCAATGCAGGGGACGCGGGCCTCTCACTGTTGTGGCCTCTCCTGTTGCAGAGCACAGGCTCCGGGCGCAGGCTCAGTAGTTGTGGCTTACGGGCCCAGCCGCTCTGCGGCATGTGGGATCTGTGTCCCCTGCATTGGCAGGCGGACTCTCAACCACTGCGCCACCAGGGGAGCCCGGCACAAACTTTTAATCTCACAGTTCTGGAGCGCAGACATCCACCGTCACTTACATGGGGCTGTAATCAGCGTGCTGGCAGACGTGTGTTCCTTGTGGGAACTGCGGGGAGAATCCGTTTCCATGTCTCCTCCCACTTCTCAGCAGCCCACACTTCTTGGCTGGTGGTTTCTCCTCTATCTGTAGAGCCAAGCACCCTCTCTCCTCTCTGACACCTGCCTCCTCGCTCTGACTGTGACCTTCTACCTCCCTCTTTTAAGGACACTTGTGTTACACTGGGATGACATTCGTTTTTAAACTGGTAAACTCAAAAGTCTCCGTTCTAAGACGAGAAGTAAGACAGTTTAGTTTACATTTAGAAAATAAATGTAAAGTAACTAAACTCTCAGATATGGTGTATTTCCCCATTCCTCCTTACCCCATCTTCTTTTATTTTTCTTAAAAGTTACTCTAGGAATAGTAAACATTTATCCACTTATTTATCTAAGAAATATTTCTTCAGCATCTGTCCTGTAAAACGCAGTTTACAAGACCCGGTGATGAATGACACATGTCCACTGGTTTCAGGGTGTTTGTTGTGTAGGAGCAGTGATAAATATGCTACAAAGTATACAGTGATAAATGCATAAAATGATGCGGAAAGGTACTTTATTTTATTTGTTTTTTTTTTTAAACATCTTTATTGGAGTATAACTGCTTTACAATGGTGTGCTAGTTTCTGCTGTAAAACAAAGTGAATCAGCCATACATATAGATATATCCCCATATCGCCTCCCTCTTGCGTCTCCCTCCCTCCCACCCTCCCTATCGCACCCCTCTAGGTGGGCACAAAGCACCGAGCTGATCTCCCTATGCTATGCGGGCTTCCCACT
>NW_006769874.1:1065362-1069394 GCF_000442215.2 Lipotes vexillifer | reverse complement strand
CTACCTTACGTTTGTTAGTATATATATGTCCATGTCTCTCTCTCGCCCTGTCACACCTCACCCTTCCCCCTCCCCATATCCTCAAGTCCATTCTCTAGTAGGTCTGTGTCTTTATTCCTGTCCTGCCCCTAGGTTCATCAGAACCTTTTTTTTTTTTTTTGATTCCATGTATATGTGTTAGCATACGGTATTTGTTTTTCTCTTTCTGACTGACTTCACTCTGTATGACAGACTCTAGTTCCATCCACCTCACTAAAAATAACTCAGTTTCGTTTCTTTTTATGGCTGAGTAATATTCCACTGTATATATGTGCCACATCTTCTTTATCCATTCATCTGTCGACGGACACTTAGGTTGCTTCCATGTCCTGGCTATTGTAAATAGAGCTGCAATTAACATTTTGGTACATGACTCTTTTTGAATTATGTTTTTCTCAGGGTATATGCCCAGTAGTGGGATTGCTGGGTCGTATGGTAGTTCTATTTTTAGTTTTTTAAGGAACCTCCATAGTGTTCTCCATAGTGACTGTATCAATTTACATTCCCACCAACAGTGAAAGAGGGTTCCCTTTTCTCCACATCCTCTTTGGCATTTATTGTTTGTAGATTTTTTTTTTTTTTTTCTTTTTTGGCGGTACGCGGGCCTCTCACTGTTGTGACCTCTCCCATTGTGGGGCGCAGGCTCCGGACACGCAGGCTCAGCGGCCACAGCTCATGGGCCCAGCCGCTCCGCGGCACGTGGGACCTTCCTGGACCGGGGCATGAACCCGCATCCCCTGCATCGGCAGGCGGACTCTCAACCACTGTGCCACCAGGGAAGCCCTCATTGTAGTTTTGATTTGCACTTCTCTAATGATTAGTGATGTTGAGCATCCTTTCATGTGTTCGTTGGCAATCTGTATATCTTCTTTGGAGAAATGTCTGTTTAGGTCTTCTGCCCATTTTTGGATTGGGTTGTTTGTTTTTTGATATTGAGCTGCTTGTATATTTTGGAGATTAATCCTTTGTCACTTGCTTCGTTTGCACATATTTTCTCCCATTCTGAGGGTTGTGTTTTCATCTTGTTTATGGTTTCCTTTGTTGTGCAAAAGCTTTCAAGTTTCATTAGGTCCCATTTGTTTAGTTTTGTTTTTATTTCCATTTCTCTAGGAGGTGGGTCAAAAAGGATCTTGCTGTGATTTATGTCAAAGAGTATTCTGCCTGTGTTCAGAAACTTGGTACTTTAAACATAACTTCCAAGTTATAGGGAAAAAAGAAGAAAGAAACAAGTGAAAGAACACTGTGACTTAGCACTCAGATCGCTGAGGCAGGTGGTTGTATTAGTTTCTGATTGCTGCTGTAATAAATGACCACAACATTAGTGGCTTAAAACAACATGTATTTATTACCTTGAAGTTCCAGAGCTCAGAAGTCCTAAAATCTAGGTGTTAGCAGGGCTGTGTTCCATTTCCAAAATCCATTTCCTTGCTTTTCTAGCCTCAGAAGGTGCCTGAAGTCCTTGGTTTGTTGCTCCTTTAGCAATGGCATCACTTCTCATTCTCTGATCTGACCTCCAGGTGCCTCCTATAAAGATCCTTGTGATGATGTTAAACCGTTCATATAATCCAGGGTAATCGCCCCATCTCAGGGTCCTTAACTTAAACACATCTTCAGAGTCCCCTTTGCTATGGAAGGTCGCACCTCACAGCTCTGGGGCTTACCTTGTGGAGGTCTTTGGGTGCCATTATTCTGCCCACCATGGTGGTACCACCAGTGGGACAGCTGGCCTGGTCTCCTCCCACTTCTGAAACAGAAGGCTAGGGGAGGGCTTCTGTGTGTCTACAGCCATAAGGGACATAACAACAAGATGCAATGCACACGTCTAGCTTGGGTCCTGGTGTGAAGAAACCAACTCTAAAACATATTTCTCGGGACAACTGGGTGATTTTGAATGTAGACCGGGTAACATTTTTGTTGAGGTTTTTTTTTTTTTTTTTTTTTTTTTGCGGTTCGCGGGTCTCTCACTGCTGTGGCCTCTCCCGCTGCGGAGCACACGCTCCAGACGCGCAGGCTCAGCGGCCATGGCTCACGGGCCCAGCCGCTCCGCGGCATGTGGGATCTTCCCGGACCGGGGCATGAACCTGCGTCCCCTGCATCGGCAGGCGGACTCTCGACCACTGCGCCACCAGGGAAGCCCTTTGTTGAGTTTTTTGGTTAATTTTTCGGTGAATATTTTTTGCTTAAGTATTTTTAGGTGAAGTGTGTAAACCATACGTTTCACTCCTAAATATTTCAATATGCCTCCCTGAGAAGTAAGAATGTTTTCCTGCATAAGCACAATGCCCATCCTGACTGAGAGGTTGATGCTTTCATTCTGCCTTCGCCAAAAACACTGAATTAGGAAGGTCACTTCCTAAAAGCACTTCACTTTATAAGTTAAAAGCTACCCACCCTTCTCTCCATGTCATTTTACTTCCTTGAAAAAGAATCAGTTTAGCTAAATTGTACCTCTGGTGGACAGAGCATTGATTTCTAGCTGTTAATTTTAACTGAGAGCATTAGCTGCTGACATCCTCCTCCTACAAGGCTTTTAAGGATGGGGGTGCCCAGCCCATGACTCAGGCCTTCTGTGTCTACCACGCGGGGATTTGGGGTTTGTGACCTGGAGCCTTTGCCAATGAGTTTCTGCTCATGCAGAGTCAGCGCTGGCTTTGTGTGCCTTGGAAGCAGGAGTAACAACTAGCTCTTAAGCTAACTGTGAATTAGGACAAATTCTGCTTCTTGACTGTCACTTCTCACATGAAAGCTTTATTTAATTCTGAGGGGAAAAACACTTGGATAGGTTTTCAGTAAAATCAGTAAGCAAGCAAACAATTAACAACAAAATGCTTTGGTGTTCTGGTTCTGCTTAGGATGTAGAAAACCAGAGAACATTGTCAACAGTGAGAAAAAGCCAGGTAACCTGCAAAGTTATAACTTTCCTTGAGCCCATCAGAGAGCAAGGCAACCAGTGAACTTCACCCTAAAGGATGACAAGCCCCTTCAGGGAGGGCTGGGGCATGATCTGTTTCTTCTGGGCAGAGAACAGCTAGAAGATACGGCCACCATGAAAGTGGGTGAAAAGGAGACAACCGAGTGCGGGCTCATGCACCAGCCTAGAATCCAGGGGCCCCAGGTACGGGATCCCACCCTCCCTCACATGTTCTCTCCGTGGGCCTGCACTGGAGGTATGTGGTGTAAAGTCAGGGCCTGACTTGAGGGAGCCCCTCAGTATGCACAGCACAAACCCCTACCCAGCACGTGATGCAAACGCCTGAGACACTGGGAGGGCGTAGGACACAAAAAGCATAAAATATAAAAGAAGAAATAAAAATGACTTCTAAAAAACTAGATTTCTGTCCTTGAAAAGACACATCAGAAAAAGTAAAAGACTGGCCACAGACTAGGAGAAAATATTTTCAAAACACATAACTGGTAAATGACTTGTATCCAGATTACATAAGGAACTCTTAAAATTAGAAATAAGAAGACAAACACCCAGTAAAAACTGGCAAACTGTTGGAACAGGTATTCTAACAGTGAAGATCTAAGAATGGCAAATGAGTACATGCAAAGATGCTCAACATCCTTAGTCACTTGGGAAAATGCAAAACCACAGCGAGATACCACCTCATACATAGTAAAATGAAAAGTCCAGCAAAATCAAGTTCTTGAAAAACTGTGGAGCAACTGGAACTCTCTTACATTGTGGGTGGGAATGCAAAATGGTACAGCAGTTGAGAACACAGTTGGCAGTTTCTCATAAAGTAAACATACACTTACCATATGAGCCAACGGTTCCACCCTTAGGTATTTACTCAAGAAAAATAAAATCTTGTGTCCACACGAGTACTTATATGTGAACATTTACAGGAGTTTTACTCATAGTAACAAAAAGCCGGAGCTAGTTCAAATGTCCACCAACTTGTGAATGGATAAACAAATTGTGCCACATCTCCAAAGGGGATATATTTCTCAGCAAAAAAAAAAAAAAAAAAAAAAACCAAAAAAGAA
>NW_006769874.1:1056987-1065328 GCF_000442215.2 Lipotes vexillifer | reverse complement strand
CAAAAAAAAAAAAAAAAAAAAAAAAAAAGAACTAAAAAGAACATGCAGCAACATGGCTGCATCTCAAAGTTATTATGCCAGTGAGAGAAGCCAGACCCCAGAGACAGTATACTATAGGATTCCATTATATAGGGATAGAAATTAGATCAGTGGTTTCCAGAGAATGTGGACTGCAGAAGGCCGTTGACCCCAAAGGGACATGGGCGAGTGTTTAGGATGAGGGACGTGTTCTATATCTTGATTGTCATGATGGTTATGGGACCAGATGAATTTGTCAGAATTCATTGACTTGCATACTTAAAGGAAGTGAATTGTTCTGTAGACAAATTATATTTCAATAAACCTTACTTTAAAAATGTATAAACTCTGGGGAGCTACAGTCTGAAAGATTATGTAATAAAGGAAAAGTCCACACTTGCAGCCATGAACTCCACGAATGAGGCCCTCATCAGTACGTGTGCTGCTTCTGAGTCTTCCCTTTGTTGATTAAGAATATGGTCTCTCAGATCACCTGGCTGGACCTATTTCATACCTTCTCAGCTGTGTGACCCTCTCTGTGCTTAAGCTTCATCATGAGCGAGTGAGGATAACATTTGTATCCACTTCATGTTTTGAGGATTGAATGAGGTTATACTGTGCAGTTGCTTGGCTAATGGCCTGCATACAGTAAGCCCTCAGTAAATGTTCATGCTAAGATTATTGACATCGTCATGGAAGGAAAAGCTTGCTGAACGTCTCAGGCAAATTAAATTGCTCTCACCTAAGGGAGCATGCTGTTTTCAAATACATTGGCAAGATGGACTTACAATGAGAGATTTTAATGTGAAAATTAACAAAATTCTGCTCGTTAAGGCATCCTGGACAAAGCTTTGGCTGAACAGTGCTTTCCCAGAATTTACTTCCTTTAATTATGAGGGCTTGAAAGTAATAAAGGTTCATTTAGAAAATATTATGCATCGGTTATGGTTTTTATTAATTCAGGCTGTTTGTTTTTCCACTGAATTCAAATTAATGACAGTGAACATTCAAAGACAAAAGTTTAGTAACACATCTGTCAATTTTCTGGTTCCTGTACATTTTTTAACGTTGAAATGGTGGGACATTTTGATTTTCCTGGCACACTTCTTGAGACTTTCCGAAGTTCAGAAAAAATTTGTTTTCAAGATGAAGCTAGTTTCTCTTGAGTTGACCTAACAGAGAAAACACCAACGTGATTCCCACTTTTCTGCTGTTTATTACTTCTAAGAGCTGGTTGTTTCCTGTGTGTTGTGTTACTGTCTCTAGGAGCAGTAGTGGCAGACCAGGGGCAGAAAGCCCAGGGCTCCAGGCCTAGAACCTAGGGCCTGTCAGAACTGGATTCGAACTGAGTTCAAATCCTGGCTTGGCTTCTACAAGTTTGAGTAATTGCAAATAGGCATCAACAGTCTAGGTTTCTACTCCAGCTCCCCTGGGTGATGCCCCAGGTTCATGCTCAGCATGTCCAAATCTGACTCCTTGTGACCCCTCTTCCTGTCTTCTCTAGGCTTGCAAATGCCATCACCACTCTTTTCTTCCTGTGTATTCTCTTTCCTTTAATCATTAAAAGTATTCCCAAGTGTCTCTCAAAGCCAAACCAGGAATCTGGTACGCATCTTTTTCTTTTTTTTTTTTTTTGCGGTACGCGGGCCTCTCACTGCTGTGGCCTCTCCCGTCGCAGAGCACAGGCTCCTGATGTGCAGGCTCAGCGGCCATGGCTCACAGGCCCAGCCGCTCCGCGGCATGTGGGATCCTCCCGGACCGGGGCACGAACCCGTGTCCCCTGCATCGGCAGGTGGACTCTCAACCACTGCGCCACCAGGGAAGCCCTGGTATGCATCTTATATTCCACCTCTGTTATACGATGCATCACACCCATTACTGTGTACACATTTCCTGTCTGTCTGTCCATCTGTCTATCCATCCATCCATCCATCTATTATTTATCTATCTGTTCATTATCCATTATTTATCCATCCACCTATTGTCTATCTATGTACTGATATCTATTTATCTATTTATCCATCCATCTACTATTTATCTATCCGATTATCTATCTATGCATCTACTGTCTATCTGTCATTTGTGTATCCATCCATCCATCCATCCATTTATCTGCTATATATCAATCTATTATCTACCTGCCTATCCATAGGTAATCACATAATTATGTGATTATATGTATGTATGGTGGAATATCATTTGTTTGAAATACTTGGCTGTTGTCATTGCCATTCTCAGTTTTAGAATTTCTCTGTATAGTCTTTAGCTACATGACTAGGCACAGGGAAGATGAGAATGAACATTGCAGGGAAAGAAGAAAGAGGATGTGTGTCCTAAGGGAACTCCCGCCAGGAAGGGTGAAACCTTCTGCAGGAGGACCACTGCTGCCAAGAAGGGCAGAGAAGGACCAGAGAGTCAACTCAGGGGCTTTGTTCTCGTTGCGCGTAGAGCTGATCCCTTTACTTTTGGCAGGGGGAAGGGGAGGTGTGATGGTTGTATAGAAACACGCAAAGAGGTTTAAGGGTAAATTTGGGTGGGAGGGGTATTTATCGCCTCTCCCGGCCGGCCCTAGAGTCCACTTGCTTCTTCAGGGAAGCTCTGTGGTCAAGATCTCCAGGGTCAAGGAAGGTCCTGAGGGAATGATCTCTGACAGGGCCTCTGGTTTCAGCTGTCTGGAACTCAGACTCTGAGATGAACACCTGCCTTCCAGTAAGTTTCACAGGAGTGCTCTCTGGGTCCGCACTTGTGGGGAAGAAGGGAAAGATTGGGCAGAGGGAGAGGTTGTACACACGTGTGCAGTCACGGCACGGGCTTCACCAATCCTAATAGGAGGGAGGGACCGGGTCGTTGCACCCCATCACTGGATGTGGGGTACCCCAGAAACGGGACGAGATTTGGGTGAGGGGTTTCTCTGAGCAGAAGGCAATTCCCTGGAAGGTATTAGTACCCCCAACAGCTGGAGGGGGTGTGTGCTCCCATCCTGCAGGGGTGGGGTCGGCGATCTGGGCAGCACCTCCCAGTCTGCAGTCAGGCACCTGGTGATTCCATGGTTTCAGGGAGGCCTTTCCTTATAGATGTTAACACCCCCACTGCATGGCATGGTCCAGCTCCAAAGACGAGAGAGGATCTGGTCATGCGCATTTAGTGGTCAGGGCTCTAGTGAGATGGAAAGGGTGTGGGAAACGGTTCTAGTGTAGAAGGGAAGGGGAAAGTAGAAAAAATACCGAAAATATCAAATAAAAGATACTAAAATTTGCACAGAAGTCAGGATGCAAGCCCATGGGTCTGGGATCCCACCCCAGACCTGGAGAAGGGAGGTAAGGCAGCAACACCAACTCCAGACCTGCTTTCAGGATCTAGAACTGAGAGAGCAGGGACTAGGTGGATGAAAAGCACACCTGTGGGAATGCAGACTGGTGTGAACTTACTGAACTGCACCTCTAGGACAACAATCCTTGTTTCACTTGCCTTGCAGAAAGATGTCTATGAACTTGGTATATATTATTTCTTGTGCATGTATTGAGAGAGATGCTTCATACTTTGGATCAATGATGTCATTCTTTGGGGGGGATAGTTTTAAAATTGTGGTAAAATACACGTAAGATTTACTGTCTTAACCATTTTAAAGTGTACAGTTTAGTGGCGTTAGGTACAATTTGCATTGTTGTGCAACCATCACCACCAACCATGCAGGAAGATTTCTTTATTTTGCAAAACTGAAACTCTGTACACATTAAACAATAACTCTCCATCCCCTCTTCCATCACTCTCTCCCCCACAAGAAATAGACATTATTTTACTGTCTCTATGATCTCGACCACTCGTGTAAGTGGAATCATACAGTTTTTGTCCTTTTGTGACTGGCCTGTTTCACTGAGCATCATGTCCTTTAAGTTCATCCATGTTGTAGCAGGTGTCAGAATTTTTTCCCTTTTTAAGGCTGAATAATATTCCATTGTATATATATACCACATTATGTTTATCTATTAATCTATCAACAGATTGGGTTGCTGCTGTCTTTTGGCTGTTTGTGAATAATGCTGCTGTGAACATGGGTGCACAGACGTTTGCTTGAATCTCTGCTTTCACTTATTTTGTGTCTATAACCAGAAGTAGATTTACTGTACCATCTGATAATTATATTTTTAATTTTTTGAGGAACCTCCTCCGTATGGTTTTTCACAAGTTGCACTATTTTACGTTTCCAGCACCAATGCACAAGTGTTCTGATTTCTCCACATCCTTGCCAACATTTGCTATTTTCTGGTTTTTTTTTTTTCTTTACGGTAGGCCTCCTACTGGCTGTGAGGTGGTATCTCATTGGGGTTTGATTTTCGTTTCTGCAATGATTGGTGATGTTAACCATCTTTTCATGTACTTATTGACCTTTTGTAATCTTTTTTGGAGAAATGTCTATTTCAGTCCTCTGTCCATTTTTTAACAGGAATTTTTTTGTTGTTGAGTTGTAAGAATTATTTAACATTCTGGGGATCAGCCTCTTAACTGGTATATAATCTGCAAATATTCTCTCCCATTCCCTGGGTTGCCGTTTCACTCTGTTGACTGTGTCCTTTGATACTCAGAAGTTTTGAATTTCGATGTGGTCCAATGCACCTATGTTTTCTTTGTTGCTGTTCTTTTGGTGTCATAGCCAAGAAGTCATTTTGCCAAATCTCATGCCGTGAAGCTTTTCCCTGTTTTCTTCTTTAGAAGTTTATAGTTTTATGTTTTATGTTTAGATCTTTGATCTATTTTGAGTCAACTTTTGTATATGGTGTAAGGTAAGACTTCTTTCTTTAGCGTGTGGATATCTTGTTTCTCCAACACCATTTGTTGAATCAACGGTGTCACTTTTTAAGGTACGTTGAACATTTTTGTCTCTGGCCTTCGTAAGGTTTTTTTTGTGATAAATTTATTCTCATGAGCAAAGCACTTTCTTCACTTCTACCATGGAAATAGTAAATGCAAAAAGAATTCTGGAAGAAAGGGTCAGGGAAAAAGCAGGGTATGGGGTGAATCTAGGTGGTTTGTCATGTCGCCCTGGGGACTGTGCTACGGCAGCATCTTGCTTGAATTCTGTCCTGGGGCAAAGGTTGGGGTGTGGTGGAGTCCAGGAGGAAGGGCTAGAAGGGCAGGCTGGTGGGGGCCGCCTTCCATGCCATTCTGGCTGTTGGGCACAGATTCTGCTCCCACATCCTATGGCCGTCAGAGGAGTCACCACTGGCAACAATACGGGCTAAGGCTGGACCAGGACAGGGTGAGCACGGGCATCACGTGCTGGCTCCGGGTGCTGACTTTCTCCATCGTGAGGTTTTATCCGTGGGGTTTTATGTTTTCCCTCCAGTGTGTGTTCATGGTTCGTGGTACCAAATTCTGTGAGGTTGACTTGCAGCGTGACATCTCTTCCATGGAATATAGGCATCTGTGTGGTTCTTAAATACGTTTGTATCTAACCTACGTGCCAAGAGGAATCTGACCCACGTCATTAACGATGCTCCCAACACAATAGCCTGAAACTAAAAACCAGATCAAGATGATGGGGAAAATGAAGGCAGAGAGTGAAACAGGAGATAAATGTGTACCATCCCATCCTCCCAACTGTTAAAGGAGGGCTTAGAATTTAACTCTGAGCTTCCCGGAGGTTGATGCAAAAGGGGAAACATTATCAGTTATGCAATTCACAGCATCTACATGTTAAAACACAGGAGTAACCAAGAATATAGCCTTTCTTAGAGCTGTGGTCTGAAGTTAATTCTTCCATTATGTGCCCATCAAGGGTATCCTGTATAGGGCAGTGGACATCACTCCCAGAAATAAATCTCCACAGTGAATATAGCATTGAATTTTCTATAATCCCTCGTATAGTATCTATAGATATAATCTGAGAATTTACGGCAAAACAGAGGTCAGTGAACAGTTTCATGGGAGACAAGGCATGTGGTACAAGGTGGAGCCTGTGATTTCTCCAGCTTAATTTAGGGGCAACTTTATACCTTGTAGAAAAGTGCATGGGTGGAACACTTTTCTGGCAATCTCCAAGGAAAGTGATTTACCTACTAAGCTTTTGTAAGAGCCAATCAGAGTTCTCTGCATGCAGGAGGGTGGCAGAGTCCTCCTTGAATCCTGCACCCATGACTCAGATCCTTGACCTTCCTTTCTGAGGACGTGGGCTCGCCTTCCCCATGGTGTTAGCACCCTGCTTGGGACACGGTAGGGGCTGGACAACTGACCGCTCTTTGGGTTGGTTGTATATAATAGAATTGAACATTTCTGAACGTAACAAAGATGTGGAAATAGTCAACATGTATTACTACTTTTCTGTTCAGAAGAAACAGAAACCTTCCGATGCATTTTTAGATTACAAACATAAACGCATACTGACTTAGAGTTGATTCGGAGAAAACAAGGGACAGATGGGCGATGCTCCACTTATTCCAGCCACTTAATAACCTTTGCATCTGTTGTCCCCAGTAAAGCTTAAGATACCCACCAACCTAGAAAATTTGCCCAAGGAGAACATCTGTTTATGTCCAAAGTGTTATTTAATGACTCATTGTTGTATTTGCCTTGATGCATTCTTTCATCCCGTTAATTGAATCCCGTTGTCTTTATTTTCTCTCAAGATTGCTGACCTTAAACGCAGGACAGTAGGGTGACAGCCACACCAAAGGCCCCGGTCTTTCCTGCGGGGAGATTTGGTTTGCAGGGTCCAGGGTCCCCCACACCAGGGTGACGTCCGGCTTGGTCCAGGCAGGGGTGGGTGTCTCTTGAAACATGCCACTACCTAAAATAAGAGTTCCAAGTTACCTCCTTTTAGAAAACTTTGCTTTCTGCGCAGTCCCAGCTCCCTAGACTCAGGGGTCATGGGCTGTGGGGAAAAGCAGCAAGTTCACCTTGGCTTCTGTTCCTTGGGGTCTGGTCCTGTCCCTTCCTGGCCAGCCTGCAGGTGCACACCCGTTTTCCGTTGTCCACCCAGGACCTCCAGCCCAGGCTTCTCCATTCACTCGGAGATCCAGCAAGTCAGCAGGCTGGTTGGGCAGGGGCAGGGCGCTGGGACTGCAAGGCAGCAGATGATTCTGATGCATGTGATGCTTTGGCTTTTAACTGTCGCAATGGGACAAGTTCAAGGATACACACAGGCACACGCACACACACAGCCAGAAAGACGACCTGAAATCAGATTAAATACTCAAGTTTTATTTCAGGTGCAGTTGGGAAATGTGTCCCTGCAGCATCTTACAAAATGAAAATCTGATTCTACCTGCTGACACAGCCCAGGGCTAACATGCTGGACGGGCCGCAGGCTGGCGTGAGTCACCCAGCAAAGGGGGCTGTTCTGTACTTAGTGGCAGAGGATGGCCTTAGTTCCAGTGCTGGTTTTGGTTCAAGCCACACTTTCATCACTGGTCCATGCGCAGCTCTCCTGACTTGTTTATTGATTTATTTATTTTCTACAAACATTCTTATACACAACTCCTGGAGTATATGCAGATGAGTTTCTCCTGGATGTGTTGTTGTGTACCACACACACACACACACACACACACACACACACACACACACACTACCTGAGATGGAATTGCTGGATAGCATGCACATGGAGAATATAATTATTCAACTTTAGGAGGATGCCATGCCATCTTCCAAATCTGTTGTGCTAATTTACACGCCAACAGCAAAACACAAGAGATTCTGGGGCTCACCACCCTCTCCCACACTTGGTATAGTCAGACTTTAAAATTTTTTTACCAGTTAAATGGGTGGAACCGCACTTCTCAGTCAAATAAAGTTTCCGTCCTTTTGTATTTTTAGTGGCTACATTGATTTGCCTCCTGTGAAATGCCTCTGCATGCCCTCTGTGCTGCATACCTTCTGTTTTTTTTTTTTTCTTTTGCTGTACGCGGGCCTCTCACTGTTGTGGCCTCTCCCGTTGCGGAGCACAGGCTCCAGATGTGCAGGCTCAGAAGCCATGGCTCATGGGCCTAGCCACTCTGTGGCATGTGGGATTTTCCCGGACCGGGGCACGAACCCGTGTCATCTGCATCGGCAGGCAGACTCTCAACCACTGCGCCACCAGGGAAGCCAACATGACTCTTTTTGAATTATGGTTTTCTCAGGGTATATGCCCACTAGTGGGGTTGCTAGGTCATACGGTTTTTAGTTTTTTAAGGAACCTCCAAACTGTTCTCCATAGTGGCTGTATCAATCTACATTCCCACCAACAGTGCAAGAGGGTTCCCTTTTCTCCACACCCTCTCCAGCATTTATTGTTTGCAGAGTTTTTGATGATGGCCATTCTGACTGGTGTGAGGTGATACCTCAT
>NW_006769874.1:1020841-1056241 GCF_000442215.2 Lipotes vexillifer | reverse complement strand
CCAAAAAAAAAAAAAAAAAAAAAAAAAAGAAAAAAAAAATAAATAAAATAAAATAAAAAATAAATAAAGGAAAATAAATAAAAATAAATTTAAAAAACGAGTAGGAGATGTCGGACAAACAAGGAAAAAAAAAACTACTTGGATGATGACATAGAAGACATCCTTATGATCTTAATTGGGTGGATTTAAGAGCCCAAACCAACAAGATGAAATTCAACAGGGATAAATGGAATGCCCTATGTTTAGGTTTAAAAAAAACCAATTACACAAGTGTAGAATTGGGTAGACCTGGCTTGATAGCAATTGATGTGAAAAAGATCTCAAGGTTTTAGTTGACCACGAACTCAATATGAGTTTGAGTCTGACACGGCTGCTAAAAAATCGAATGTAATCTTAGGCTACATTATGGATGTAGAATCTCCAGGTGGAGAATGGCAAGCGTTCTACTGTACTTGGCTTTGGCTAGACTGTCTCTAGAGTTTAGTGTTCATTTAAGAAGGACTTTAACTGTCAAGAATGAATTCAGAGATGGGTAACCAGGATGGTGAAGGGCCTTCCACAAGCATAGGGACCACACCATGTGAGAAACTGAAATCCACCCAGGGCTCAGCCCGGTGTTAGGTGCTCAGTAAATCAGGTGGAATGAATGGAAGGGAGGGAGGGAGGAAGGGAGAAAAGAGGGGCTGTTGCGTGGAGATCTTTACCACCACTCTATGTGGCAAATGTTGTTATCTTATTTTAAAGATGAGGAAACAGATTCGGAGAGATTATGTAATCAGCCAAAGGTCCCAGAGCAAGCAAGGAGAGGAGATGGAGCCCAATCCAGACATCAGGATTCCAAGTCCCATCCTCTTCCCTCAACACCACACGGACTCAGTATAAAGGCAGTGCTGCTAACAATGACAACTGTCCATCTATGTCCTATGTCCAGGCAGGGGCTGTGACCTGTCAAACAGAACTGCTAGAGGGGAGAGTTCCATGTGAGTGGCAGATAAAACCAGATGACCTTTAAGAATCTGACTCTGTCTTGTCACCACTCTTAGCCCAGCCACTGGCCTCCCTCCATAGGGGAGATAGCCCTGGAGACAGCCTCTCCAAATCTCAGCCAATTCCAGCTTCAAGTCCCATTTCCTGCCTGCTCTTCTAGCCACTTCCCTGGATTCCTACTGAACATTCAGCCACATGGTTCAGCGTTCAAATAACAGCTTATTGTCTGGTTTGGGATAGCCTTACCTCTCCATAGACTGTAAGTTCCGTGAGATCCACAACCTGGTTATTTGCTCCTCTTACACATCCTAACACAGTGGGAACTTGGGCCCACAAAGATCCCCTGAGAGGTCAGTGTAAGTTTTCTCAATATCCCACCTGTTTACACACTGAAGCAAAACCACAGACTCTCAGCTCTCTGAAATGGTTTATGGGAAATCAGCCCAAGGACAGAGAGATGGCCTGAATGATCATTTAGGGCCCTCATATTTTCTAACCAACCAGGGTAGAAGAGGGATATATGGGGGAGACCTAGAACCCCAGAGAATTATATCCACACTGTCACTACACCCATTTTGAATAAGTTAGCCCCCAGTTACCCGTAGAAAAGTGGGTCATGGGCACCTACTGCCAACATGCTGCCAGTGTGGTGGCTGTGACCCCATGTGAAGAAATAGAAGGACGGTGAGCAGGGACAGATGGGGGAAGGGGAACAAACAGGTAGTAGGGAGAGAGGACCACTGCACAGAGGAAGGGGAGGGGTGAGCATTGGGTGGGTTGGGGTGAATTCCCCAGGGTGATCAACCTTCCTGGCTGAGAGCATACGCTAAGCCTTCCTGCTGGCCTGCAGGCAGAGGCTGGGGCTCTGGGCGCACTGGCCGCTGGCAGGGAAGGAGGGCTGACTGAGGGTCAGTCTGAGGGGGACCTGAGTCCTCCTTCAGCCCTGTCTGGGCTCTCAGGAGGGGCTGCGGCCTTCTGCCTGGGGCCGGGCTCCAGCTGGGGCCAGAACGAGTTAGAAACCTCTCTGGAGCCAGAAGGGAAGGGGCCTTTGTTAGCTCAAAGGACACAAGCAAGGCGAAAAATTACATAGCAGGCCGCTCTAAGTACGCTTGTTTAGAGAAACTGCTTGCATTTATGAAGTCTTTGGTGCGGAAAGCAGGGTTGCAAATGACTGCATCAGAGCGACAGTAAAGGCCATTAATTTCCTGTTATGTTTTCCTGTGTTGGGGGCTTTATTAATTTAATTTACACTGTCGAACAACAGCGAGAGCTGACACTGCCACACCGCCACGGCTGGGGTTTCCTTTTTGTGTGTGTAGCAAAGCTTTGCCTGACATGCAAATCAACGCTATTACTGGAACCAATAAAGATGTGTGGAGGGAAGAGGGGAGGGATGAGGAGGGGGAGGGAAGGAAGGAAGGAGGGAGGAAGAGAGAAAAGAGGAGAGAAAGGGCAAAAGCCATCCCTGGGCAGTTTCTGCCTCCCTCCATGCCTTGTGTCTCCTGGCTTCCCAGAGCATCCTCCACAATCAATTTCCAGCCATCCTTCCCCTTCCCTTGTACCCTCCACCCTCCACCCCTCCACCCCATGATTAAGGAATCATGCTCTGGCTTCAGGCTCAAGTCCCAGCAGCATTTTCTCACCTCACTTTGCCTCAAATGTCCACAATACAGGGGACACAGAAAGACTGAAAGAAACATAAATTGAGTCAAGTGTGCCGTGGGTTTTCCAGATTTCTGCCTGAGAGGGTGTGTCACACTCTTCCTGTGGATCTTGAGGAAAGGCAGCTTGTTGACTGTTCTGCAGGATAGATTTCTCAATGTCCCCTTCAGCACAGCAGGGCCCTCCTGTGTGCCTGTCTGCTGTCCCCTCTGAGAAGTTGGGGATTTCCTAGAGACCACATGTTCCTTCCTGTTAGCTAGGCGTTGTGTGACAATCTCTTTCCCACTTTGCAAGAAAAAAGAGAGAGACAACTTCTAATATCAATGTACCAAGTCATTTGAAGGATTTATGAGACTTGATGGGATTGATTTGATCCTTGCCTGTCAGATAGGCCTGAATTCACCATCTTCTCTCCAGCTGCTGAGAGGCGAGGCAAGGAGGTCTTGTTTTGTACCCAGTACTTATAAATGATTTCCTGTACTTTTCACACCAGGGTGGATTCAGTGCCATCTGCATAATAAAAGACATTCCTGGTTCACTCCAATTCAGTCTTCTCTGAATGGGTATCACATGAATGTCACCTGTCATTCCTGGAGTGTTTCTGATGGAAAAGGAGATTTAAAAAATGCTTGTCTAGGTGTTATGTGGTCACATCTATATTTTATTTTATTTTTAGAATTTCATTTATTTTATTTTATTTATTTATTTTTGGCTGCATTGGATCTTCGTTGCTGCGCGCGGGCTTTCTCTAGTTGCGGCAAGCGGGGGCTACTATTCGTTGCGGTGCGCAGGCTTCTCATTGCGGTGGCTTCTCTTGTTGGGAGCACGGGCTCTAGGCGTGTGGGCTTCAGTAGTTGTGTCTCGCGGGCTCTAGAGCGCAGGCTCAGTAGTTGTGGTGCACGGGCATGTTACCCCATGGCATGTGGGATCTTCCCGGACCAGGGCTCGAACCCGTGTCCCCTGCATTGGCAGGCGGATTCTTAGCCACTGCACCACCAGGGAAGCCCACATCTATATTTTAAAAATAAAATCATTTGACAGTTTGAAATAACACTTCAAATCACTCTTTCATCCTAATTAATGCATAGAACTCACACATCCTAGCTCAGCTGGCCTGTGAGTACAAATATGGTTCCATCAACATAGATGCTCAAATCTTAATAGCTCTGAGTCCCTAGCTTCCTCTGTGATAAAATACTATTTTGTGCTATGTCTAAAAATTTATCTGTTGGAGATACTTATTACTTTTACTTACATAGAATTTAGGCAGGGAGGAGAGATTTCAAATAATGTTCCTGAACTAGCAATTAACAGGGCACTTTTAACTCAGCAATTGATTCATTATAATTAAACAAAATAAGGCTATCATAAGTGGGTTATTTTTTGTTAAGGAGGCAGTTTACTCTCGTGACAAACATAGTTTAAAATTTCACGAACGCAATTCTTTACAACAGATCTGAGGAACATGGTTTCCTATAACGTGTATAATTCAGGGGTACAAGTCAACTGTTCTTGGAATCATGGAACACCTTTCAATATTATAAGAAAGGGTTTGGTTCTTTGCAGCAAAGAGACATTCAGTCGCTCAACTTTATGGTAGTGATGTAATAAAGGGCTCGCTTTGAATCATACACTGACAGGCACATGAATGTTTTTTATCTTTTTGACCAGCCTGGGGGCTTCACATTCCCAAGACAAAGCCTTGCCTGCTCAGGCTTCTCCTTAAATTCCACTAATGCAGCCTAAGAATCCAAACATAATTTAAACCAAGTTCAGTTCGATAACTGAGGCTCAGGGGAGAGACACTGAACTCAATCTCCGGTTGAAGTAGAGGAGGGAAATTGGGGAAGCCTTTAGGGAAGCCTTTACTCCTTTAGGCTTTAGGGAAAGCCTTTACTCCTTGTGGCGTTACTTGTGTAGCCAGTTACTGGAAACAACCTATTGTTGTTTAGGCAACTAATGGAATGAACTGTGGGGCATCCACAGAAAGGAGTGCTGTGCAGCCCTGAAAACGAATGAGAAGGATCCCTGTGAAATATTGTGGGGATGATTTCTGGGATTTACTTTTAAGTTTTTCACTAAAAGACTTTGTAAAGTATAATATGTATATAGCATGTTATATATACCTTTTGTGTAAGAAGTGAGGGAAACGGAAGGGTAAGCTGGGACGAAGTGAGAGAGTGGCACGGACATATATACACTACCAAACGTAAAATAGATAGCTAGTGGGAAGCAGCCGCATAGCACAGGGAGATCAGCTCGATGCTTTGTGACCACCTAGAGGGGTGGGATAGGGAGGGTGGGAGGGAGACGCAAGAGGGAGGGGATATGGGGATATATGTATATGTATAACTGATTCACTTTGTTATAAAGCAGAAACTAACACACCTTTGTAAAGCAATTATACTCCAGTAAAGAAAAAAAAATAAAAGTGAGGGAAACTTAAAATGTACATATATACTTTAAATATTTATAAATATTAAGTATAAATAGTTGCTTATTTTGTAAAAACAAACACCACACAGAGGGGATACACCAAAAATGAATATAGAGTGGGTAGGAATGGGGCAGAAAGCATAAGGATTAGATTGAAACTTCTCAGATACTTTTAATATACTTCAAACAGTTTTTTTTTTTGACTTTTAAACGGGGTATTTATATACCAACAACCATAACTTCATGGCTTTGTCCACTGACAAGGATTCCCAGGAGGACGCCCCAGTAGTCATGAGAGAACCTGCACCTAGATCTTGTTTTCTGAGTGACGTCCCCACTGAAGGGGACGGAGGATGCTTGGAGTGGTGGATGATTCCAGGTCTGGAGCAGGCAAAGCACAGGCAAGCCTGGTGAAGACCCGTAGGACAAGCAACCTTCTTTAGAGACCTGCTGACCAGGTTTTGAAAAGTGACGCAATAAAACAAATAATAGCGGCAGTAGATTGTGATACTAAAAGGAAAAAAAAGTGAGAGGGGCTGCTTACTTTTTTTTCCAATTTTTAAAAATTGAGGTGTAGTTGATTTACAATGTTGTGTTAGTTTCAGGTATACGGCAAAATGATCCAGTTTTATATATATATAAATTTATATGTGTGTGTGTGTATATATATATAAAACTGAATCAGATCCTCCTCCCTTATAGGTTATCACAAACTACTGAGTACAGTTTCCTGTGCTATAACCTTGTTGGTTATCTATTTTATATATAGTAGTGTGTATATGTTAATCCCAAACTCCTAATTTCTCCCTCCCCTCCTTTCCTGTCTGGTAACCATAAGTTTGTTTTCTGTGTCTGTGGGTCTATTTCTGTTTCATAAATAAGTTCATTTGTATCATTTTTTTAGATTCCATATAAGTGATATCATGTAATATTTGTCTTTGTCTGACTTACTTCACTTAGTATGATAATCTCTAGGCCCATCCATGATGCTGCAAATGGCATTATTTCATTCTTTTCATGGCTGAGTAATATTCCATTGTATATAGACAACATTTTCTTTATCCACTCCTCTATCGATGGACATTTAGGTTGCTTCCATGTCTTCGCTATTGTAAATAGCGCTGCAATGAACATTGGGGTGCATGTATCTTTTTGAACCAGGTTTTTCTCCAGATATATGCCCAGTGGTGGGATTGCTGGGTCGGATGGTAGTTCTATTTTTAGTGTTTTAAAGAACCTCCATACTGTTCTCCATAGTGGCTGTATCAATTTACATTGCCACCGAGAGGGAGTTCTTCTTAATAATAGGAAGTTAGTTAATAAATGACAAAGGAATGATAGTATTCGAAAATCACCATTTCAACCTCCAGTTACTAAGGAGTACAGGCAAGGATCTTGGGTGGACACTGAAACCACCGGGTGACAGGTTGGGAAGCAGGGCAGTCGCACAGTCTCTGTGTATCGCCACACAAACCACTCATGACCAGGGACTAGGAAGGGCTCCTTTGCAGTGAGAGGTCTGGCAGACACCTCCTTTATCATCCGATCACACATGGCATGAGCAGTAACGTTCCTCTGATGAGCGGCAAAGGAAGATACACAGCACAACTTCTGCAGCCTTCTCGCCAAAAAAAGCCTTGGTCAAAAAAAGGTCTAATCTCATTCTAACAGGAGGAAACAAATAATAGAAAAATTCAGGTTGTGGAGGAGTCTGCATTGCAACTAGCCTGGACTCTTCAGAGATTAAAGGGTGAGGGTTTTTCTAGATTAAATGAGACTAAAGAGCTGTGACAGCACGATGTAGAATAATCAACATTTTGATCCTGGCTTAAAAAAATGCAGCAAAGGGCTTCCCTCGTGGCTCAGTGGTTAAGAATCCGCCTGCCAATGCAGGAGACACGGGTTCGAGCCCCGGTCTGGGAAGATCCCACATGCTGCGGAGCAACTAAGCCCATGCGCCACAACTACTGAGCCTGCGCTCTAGATCCCGCGAGCCATAACTACTGAGCCCGTGCACCTAGAGCCCGTGCTCCGCAATGAGAAGCCCGTGCACCATCACAACTAGAGAAAGCCCGCGTGCAGCAACGAAGACCCAACACAGCCAAAAATTAAAAAAAAAATTTAAAAAGATTTAAAAAATATGAAAAAGCTGCAAAGACATTTAGGGACAATTGGAGAAATTTAATTAGAAACTGTACATTTTATAATATCGTTAATTTTAAACTTCTCAGACATGATAATATTGTGACCATGGAGAACATCGTGGATCTTAGAAGAACATGCTGAAATATTAAGAGGTTGAAATGTCAAGATGCTTACAAGTTACTTTTGACAGGTTTGGCCAAAAAAAGTTTGTATATAATTATATAGAGAGAAATAAAAGAAATATTGCAAAATGGTAGCAGTTGGTGAACCAAAGCAAAGAGCACATGGGTGTTTGTTGTTCTGTCCCCCTTTCTGTGGGTTTGTGATTGTTTCACATAGAACATTTGGAGGAAAAGCTAGACTCTCAGCAGATCTCAGAGAGGGTCATAGCAGCCGGCGGGCAGGTTTTCAATTTTACAAACCTGTGTGTGGTTCTGCTTTGCTGATTGTGGTCCACGGTATGTGTGTGCGCAGTGTGTGTGTGTGTGTCCATGCACGTGTGTGCTGCTTTCTTGTTTGGCTCACGAGGATCTGTGTTCCCGTCTGATTACAGAGCAGTGATCTGTGCATGGCTGCACTGAGCCACCAGGAGTGGTCCTGAATTTTGTGGCTGGGAAATATCACGGCTCCTGGTGACATTTTCACATCCAGTGCTTACATCGTGGTGCTGAGGGAGAGAGGCACAGGAAAGGGAAGAGTGTAGCTTTTTGACATTCAGGTCAGATTTGTGACTTTTATTAGATGCTATCAGAATGAAATACATATATGTTTTATTCCTTTTGACCCTTTACTCCCAAAGGCTCACACATTTCATCCTATTTCTCTACAAGATAAGAATCTGACTTCTCTATTGGAATCCCGGTTTAGGTCACTGCAGCCCCATCTGGAGGAAGCCTGTGTGTTTGTGTCTTGGGCATGGACCCCTGGGTGCATGAGCCCTTGGTGGTCCCGACCCATGTTGGACCCAGGTGTTTGTCAGTGGGTTACTGCTCTACGGACCAGTGCCTTGGGGGTTACTTTTTAAACAATATCTGTCTTAGGAGGGAAGCATATGAATCCGTGTGAAGTTGAAACTTGGCTTCTTTTCCCCCTAGTTGCCCATTTGATAACCTCCTGAGAGACATTGTGACTCTAATTTTTTTAATGCTTCCACTGAGTAACGCATACAAGAAGTTCTGGTTTCAAATATTTTGAAATCAGACTGAGTCGTTTTATATCCACTTACCATTTATTTTCTTCAGAGAACGAGTAATGGGGAAGGTGTTCCTACCATCTTCCAGTTCAGTTCACTTCAGTGATGTCTTGAGGTAAACACTGCGTGCACGCTAAGAAAACGTAGACCCTGCAAGGTCTTGCGATGTGGCACGTGCAGCTGTGGAACATAAAGCAGGATTCCCATGTAAAGTTGTGGAAGCATTCTTCCCTTATTTTAAAATCTCAGTGGAAGTCTTTTGTATATCTGTCATCCATACTCATGTTTTAAAAATTGCGGCATAGGGCTCTCCAGGTGGCGCAGTGGTTGAGAGTCCGCCTGGCGATGCAGGGGACGCGGGTTCGTGCCCCGGTCCGGGAAGATCCCACATGCCGCGGAGCGGCTAGGCCCGTGAGCCATGGCCTCTGAGCCTGCGCGTCCGGAGCCTGTGCTCCGCAACGGGAGAGGCCGCAGTGGTGAGAGGCCCGCGTACCGCAAAAAAAAAAAAAGATTGCGGCATAGCTTTTACACTTTTTCATCTTTGACATCTTCAGAGCAGGCCTCAGTATCAACAGCACTATTTTTTAAAACTACTGAAAACTCTCTTATCAGCTTGGTGCTGTGTAGAAGCAGATGGTACGGCTACTACCCTCTGTGAGCTACGCTGTGGTTTTTATTCACTCCTTTTATTTGTAGAATGAATTAGTATAGATGGAAAACTAAGGCAAAGTAGGCATATAGCAATGCAATATCCCTGTCCATGGTACTGAACCCTCATCAGGCTGAAAACTTCTGGGATCATTCCTTGCATACTCACTCAGCAGTTCCTTTGAATTTCTCTTTTTATTGTCTCTTTCTGATTCTGTTGCCATGGATACATCTCAGGCCCTCGCGCTCTCCCTGAAATGCCTGTCTTGTTGGCTGAATGGGGAGAAGAGATGGGAATGGACCCTCAAAGGCAGCGCCACCTCTCAGTGGGAATTTCCCCTTCTGAGCACTGCACTGTTTCTTAAATTAATTAGCATCTGTAGGTCTTAAGTTATAGGCTAGATGATACAATTTTGGTAAAGTATGTTCGTTTGAATTTAGGTTTCAATAGTATGTAAGTCGTACGGGCGTTATCGAATGTTAGCAGTTAGAAATCAAAGGAGGCTGAAAAGAGTAACAAACTTTCCCAATAGCTCAGCAGTTTGAAGAAGTAAGGGCTCATCCCTCCCCGTGTCACGTCCAGTAAAGTATTTGGTGGGCAGCCTTCGCAGACAGTGCTCTGTGGCCCGGCCCCTTCAGTTGGTCAGTGCCACCACACCCTGGTTCACCTCGCAGGTCTCACTAGGTCCCCATGACAGTCGGAGGGGAAATGGAAGAGACGAAAGTTCTTCTAGACTGCAGAATGGTGGCTGCAGAATAATTTCTAAATTCGTGTCTCACGTTCATAAAAAGCGATTTTTGATCATTGTTTCTTTAATAGATCATGCACAGGAAACGGCACTTCCCTTAGAGCTCTCTCAAATGCTAGGCTCAGATATTTCCAGCTTTAGAGAAAGCATTAGCACATGTTGCCAAGATATTTTCCTTTAGCTTCAGTGAATAATAATGGGCAATTTGAAAGGCAGATATTTATTCTTGCTCTACTGTGCCTTTAGATAAAAGGGCTCATATGATTTTTAGATTAGATTTTAAAAATATGTTCTCTTTTTTAAAAAAAAAAACGTGTTCTCATGGTTCTTTATGGGTTAACATAGCCAACATTTGAAAATCGTTCTTGATTATAATTGGTTTTGCAGACAGTCCTTTTATAAAACATAATATCTTTGATGTGGTGTCCCAGTAAGATGGTCTGGGTGCAGTTAGAAGTCTTGGGCATAAAGCCATTCAATATCTTTGGAAAACTTTAAATATATTTTATGTTTATTATTCCAAAAATGTGTGTATACCAGTGACATGGAGTTGATCAGTAACTATATCAACCAACCAGTCAATATTTATTGAGTGTCTGCTGTGAGCCAGATAGAATACTAGGTACCAGTCATCCCTCGGCTCTGAGGTACAAGACAGTCCAACCTAAATATCCATCATACGTGTGCTGGAGGAGGGTGACGTAGAAATCTAGCCTGTCTCCCATGTTGTTACTCCATAACGTACTCTAAATTCAATTATAATTTTAACATGCTTCCTTTGAAAAACAACAACAACAACAACAATAATGTCCAAAGAGTTTTCTTTATGGTGAAAGTAAATGTTCCAATACTGTATGTTACGGGTTGACTTGAGCCCCCGCTAAAGATGTGCTGTGGTTCTAACCCCCAGTATTTGTGAATGTGGCCCTTTTGGGAAAGAGGCTCTGCAGATGTAGAGGAGCGAAGCTGAGGTCTTCAGGGTGGGCCCCGGCCCAGCGTGGCTCGCAAGAGGAGGAGAGACGCAGACACACACGTGACAACGGGGACAGGGGTTGGGTGATGCTTCCACAAGCCCAGGAGCACCGAGGGTTGCCGGCCACACCAGGAGCTGGAGGAGGCAAGGAAGGGTCCTCCCTGCAGCTTTCAGAGGGAGCCCAGCCCTGCCAGCACCTTGACCTCAGACTCGCAGCCTCCAGACTGTGGAGACAAGCACTTCTCTTGTTTTCAGCCCCCCAGTTTGTGGGGCTCTGTTATGGCAGCCCTTGGAGACTAAGACAACGTATTATAAATAAACTCAGAAAACAAATGATAAGATATAGAATCAGTTCCTTTTAATCTTGTTAGAGCTCAACATAATCAAATCTGGTTTTAGCAGAATCACCTTATAGGTTTCGCTGGCTGTAGGAAGCTTGTCGTGGGGGTGACAGTGAGGTTTGGGCGGCGGCAGCAGGGAGGGCATTTGTCAGATGCCCTCTGGGAACCTCCATGTCACCTCGATCCCTGGAGGGTCGAGAACACGGAGACAGGACCCAGAGGACACAGAGACGCCCACACGAGGGTCTCATCATTCAGTTTGAGTCATTTGAAAATACAGCCTGTGAGACCGCATTTCCTCTGAATTGTCTTAAAGTTATTTTCATTCAGGAAGGGAGAGTTTTCTGACTTTTACAGGAAGTACTCTTTATCTGGGAGCTGTTTAGTTTGGGACGGGATCATTGAATTTATAGCCCATCAGACGCTCCTTGGCAGATTTTTCGGTGGAGGAACAGTGGACCTAAAAGGTGGAAAACCCGTGACACTGTTAAACTGATCTGCTCATTAGATCACTCGAAAACACGCAACTGGGTAGGGCCTTTCAAGGTGTTTGAGGTTTTTAGTTTAAAATTACTCATAAAATGAGGTGCCTGCCTGAGAAGGTGCTGGGAGCAGGTCACCTGAGCTTCTCCCTGTTCACTGTCGAGTCTGGGGAGCGGGCCAGGTATCCAACACACACGCGGCATCAGGGTTTCCACTGTGCTAAAGGCCAGGAAAGAAACGCAGAGGACACTGCAGGCTTGAGAGGCTGTCTTAGGGGACAGGGGACTCCGCTCCACAGTGCTGCCTGGGGGCCCCCCCCTCTTAGGGTGATGTTTGAACTGAAGCCAAAGGGGGCTGGGGATGGGTTGGATACCTGCTTTCATCCCCTCATCTTCCAAGACGAGATGGTGATAAGGTTTTATAAGACGTTCCGTCTGCACAGTTCTGAGCCTACAGTGAACTGGTAACTATTGTTCAGCTTTATAATTAACATCCTGAAACAGGTACTGAAATATCTGAGATGACTTTGGACCCCCTGGAGAAAGAAAGGCTGCATTATATTCCAGGCAATTTTCTTGTTAAGTAAGTTTTAATTTTTGAGAGCTATTGTTCTAGGCATTGTGTATTTGATGACATAAGAAGAACAATTAACCAAGACTTTCCATTCCTTGATCATGCAACTATAGCTTGCATGCTGGACTCAGATTTCCAGAAATGCTATTTTGGACTTATTTTGAAAGGTCGGGGATACCAGCCTTTGATCCAAAGATTAAAAAGAATTTTTGAACATGTGAACTATCTTTTTAAATTAGTAAGTGTTGATTCTAGAGTAAATTTTTTTTTTTTTTTTTTGGTGATATCAAGCAAGAAAAACATACATCTAACTTCCATTTCCAGGAAAATGGAATAGATGGCCTCCTCCTTTTTCTTCCCGCTGAGTACAACTAAAACCCCAGCATGCCGCATATAAGACAATTGCCAGGACACACTGAACATGCGGTACGCTAGCCTCTCACCGCTGTGGCCTCTCCCGCTGTGGAGCACAGGTTCCAGACGCGCAGGCTCAGCGGCCATGGCTCACGGGCCCAGCCGCTCCGCGGCGTGTGGGATCTTCCCGGACTGGGGCACGAACCCGCGTCCCCTGCATCGGCAGGCGGACTCTCAACCACTGCGCCACCAGGGAAGCCCCTCTAGAGTAAATATTGGTTCAACGCATCCTAAGAGTGTTCTGCTTTCAAGGGGTCAGAAGTTCATGCAAACATCCCCTGATATGAGTGAGCATTTGGCGCTGCGGGTTTTCGTGTGGCGGCGTTAACAGAGCCCTGGCTGCTCAACACAGGCTTCTCCTGGGACGCCATCAGTGCCGCCTGAGCTCAACTAGAACATGAGGCATCGGGAAGTTCCCACGGCTGTTTCTCTCCATTTACAACAGGAACAGCTGTTTTATAGATGCAGGTGACTGTTCTGTGACCTTGAGCAGCCTGACCAGGAAGCCCCCATTGGCCCGTGGTCAGGCGTGTTCGTGCACGTGGAGGGGAGCTGAGCCATGGCCCCCCAAGAAGAGTGTTTGGGTCTGGCCCACCCACCATGGTGTAGCATTGGGACGGCCCAGGGCTGCTCTTCGCGATGCAGGGTGAGGGGGGCTACTCTCATAGGCGGTCTGTGAAGATGGACGTAGGAGAGGAGCCCTGTACCCAGCCACCTCGCCATGTTACACGCGCTGCAGCGAGTCCAGACTGCCGTACCCTAACCTGTTGGTCGTCGCCGTGCACACAGCGTGACGTCTCCTCCCCTGAACAAGCATCCCCACAGCGGGTGGTCACACTGGCTTATCTTACAACCAACTTTGGGTGTATTTAGACGTTTGCATGGAATTCCAACGGAGAGGAATTCCCTGGGTGAACCCCAACCCCCAGGCTGTGCCCGCCTGCACCCCCTGCAGTGCGTGGAGTCCTCTCTGCCACCCTTGGCATTGCCCAGAGTTCAGCTTCACCAAGCCGTGTATGGTGATTTAATTTGCATGTCTCTAATTAATGTCAGTTTAACGGCCCCGTCATGAGCTCGGTATCCACTTGGGTTTTCTCTTCTGAGAATTGCTTGTTCATATTCCTCACTCATTTCTGAGTTTGAATTCTTGTCTTTTTCTTTGGATTCGGAGGCTGTCTTTATTCTTGATGTTAATCCCTTCTTAGTTTTACAAAGTTTAAGTATCATGTCCTAATATATCCACTGGACAGTAACTCTGTCCTTTAGTGAATCAACATGGTAAAGTTGAGATCATCAAATCCACTTTTGTTTTTCGCCTTATGGTTTGAGCTTTGGGGGATTTTTTTCATTTAAACATCTTTCTCCATATTCTGAGTCACAAAGTTTACTCCTCCTTTCGTCGTCTACAAGCTCATAGTTTAATTTTCCACGTTTAGTTCTTTGATCCTTGGTGACTCCATCATTACATGTAGTGATGCTAGGAATCTGACTTCACCTTTCTTTTTTTTATTAAGATTTATTTTATTATTTATTTGTTTATTTTATTTATTTTTGGCTGCATCGGGTCTTTGTTGCGGCACGCGGGATCTTCGTTGAGGCAGGTGGGCTCTTCGTTGCGGTGCGCGGGCTTCCCTCTAGTCATGGTGGGCGGGCTCCAGGGCACGTGGACTCTGTAGTTGTGGCGCGCGGGTTACAGAGCGTGTGGGTTCTGTAGTTTGCAGCACACAGGCTCTCTCTTGAGGGGCGCGAGCTCGGTAGTTGTGGCGCTTGGGCTTAGTTGCCCCACGGCATATGGGATCTTAGTTCCCCGACCAGGGATTGAACCCACATCCCCTGCACTGGAAGGTGGATTCTTTACCACTGGACCAACAGGGACGTCCCTGACTTCACCTTTCTTTATGTTGATCCATGTTTCCCAAACCACTGATTAAAGGTGAGATTAGAACCGACTCCAAGACAAGGTTAGACATGCAAAGGATTTACATGGGGAGGGAGTGCAGAGACCACAAAGCAGGAGAGGAGGGAACGAATAAGGACTGGAAGAGTCCCCGAGCAGAAGCATCCGGGCCATGAGTCCAGTCTGCCCCCAGCGGGAGGTCTGAGTCTGGCACTAGCGTGGCCACCGTGTCAGTGGAAGTGACCAGGGCTGTGGACGGTGGGAGGGGAGTCGGGAGCTGGGAGTGGAGCTGCTGTAGTTTTAGCGGTGCAGTCGGTCGGGAGGCTGGCAGCAGCGCAGGCAGATAGGAGAGCGCTGGCCAGCGCACACAGCAAGGAGCAGTGCGATGGCCGGCGAGGCAGGTGCAGAGTGAGCGCAGAGGATGCTGGGCGGGCCCTTCCAGACCATGGTAAGGACAGGGCTGCGCCTCAGCACACGGCACCCACTGAGCCTGCATGACATGCGACTTGTGTTCCCACTGGGTCACCTGGCCTCCGTGTTGGGACAGTTCTGCCCTGATCCGCGCGAGAGGCCATGACTGCTTGGACCAGAGGTAGGTAGAGAGGTAGGGAAGTGGTAAGAAGAGGTCATACTGTGGGCGTATGTGGAGGGTAGAGCCAAGCGCACTTTCTGAAAGATTGCGTGTGGTCATGGAGGAGTCTGTGGTGCCAGAGGCTGAGGGAAAAGCGTTTCAGGGAGGGAAGGATCCAGGTGCCCAGACAGGCGGAGACGCTGCTGGACTCAGCATCGTGGAGAGCAGGCGTGGCTGAAGCGTGAGTTCCAGAGGGACGGGGAGAGGAGATGCAGCAGAAGGGGGACAGGAAAGCAGTGCGGGCAGCAGGGGAGGGGGCCATGGGTCATCGCCGAGGCTCCAGCGCGGGAGTCCAGTGAATTTGCCCAGGACCCCGGGCCCCACCCATGCCCCCGGGCCCCTGTGGGCCTGTGCCCTCTGCTAGGTCAGCGCCTAGAGGTGGTGCTTTCTGGTGGCTGTGAATGAGGCCTTCTTAACATATTTGCAGCTGGGTTTTGCTGGGTGAGAGACGTGTCATTCATCTTGATAAAGTGAACTTGTCTCAGGCAACCTTACTTACCTGTCATGAGGCCCCCACATTTGTCTGTGAGTCCATCAGTGTTACCACGTGAAAGGTCACATCCTGTGCAGGTGACACGGTGTCCCATCAGTGTCGTCCTCCTGTGGGAGTGTCCAGAAGTGGCGGCTTCACACCCGTTTAAAACTGTTGCTACACGTTTTAGCCAAGTTCTCCTCTGGAGACTTCATTTCTTCCTTGTGGCCACTCCCGCACTTTGGGGGTGACAGGCACGGGTCCAGTGGCTTCACCACGGGTGAGCGGTGGGTCCACACCTCGGGGCTCCCAGGAACTGTGGCCGGCGTGGCTCTCTCGGAAGGAGAGCCTTGGACGGAACCAGCAAGAAGTGAAATTCCTAGACGGGATTTATGTACCTTTCCGCGGGCGACCGGATGGACCTCATTTTGAAATTCAGGAAAGGGTCCCAGGTGCCGGCCCCGCTCACACGTCATCCTTCTCTGTAACGTGCACATCAGACAGCGGTCCTGAGGGAGGGGGATGTTGCTGAGGATGAGCCCTGCTTCTGAGGCTGATGTTTCGTTACCTTCCGATGTGCGGATAGATGTGGGACAGGCTGAGGAGCCCATGGGGTGCTGGGCACAGCTGACCTGGGGCCCAAGAATTTACTAGACTGTAACCTGGCCATGTTCCAGCGGGGGCCATGAGGAGGCACATTTCTTTTTTTTTTTTTTTTTTGCGGTACGCGGGCCTCTCACTGCTGTGGCCTCTCCCGCTGCGGAGCACAGGCTCCGGACGCGCAGGCTCAGCGGCCACGGCTCACGGGCCCAGCCGCTCCGCGGCACGTGGGATCCTCCCGGACCGGGGCACGAACCCGCGTCCCCTGCATCGGCAGGCGGGCTCCCAACCACTGCGCCCCCAGGGAAGCCCGGCACGTTTCTTTTAATAATAATAATCATAATCATAATCATTTCTCAGGAGGAGAGGGGAAAGGCCAGCCTGCTGCCTTGGTTGCTGGACCTGCCAGCGCACTGGTTTCCTTTTGCGGGTTCACTACATCCGTTTTCTTTGATTGAAGTCTAAGTATTTGGGATGCTTTTCATCTCCCAGCTCCACGTCACCTCTCCTGTCAGTGCAGGTGCACAGATCCCTTCCGTTCAAGGAGAGAATAACTTTGCTCTCCCCACAGGGGGTTCCAGAGAACATGAATGCACAAAATGCTTATATCTTTCATAGAATTTTTAACATTAATGGATAATAACAAAAAAAGGATAAAGTGCACAAATAGAGGATCCTTATATACAGATAAATATACAGTATACTCTTGGTAATGCCTGGACCTTTCACGGTGCTCTTTATTTTTATGGGCCTGAGGGTCATAATTTATCTTATGATAGGAAATTTTAGTGCTAACTGCAGCTTTTTTTTCTTTTTTTAAATTTATTTATTTTATTTATTTATTTTTGGCTGCGTTGGGTCTTCGTTGCTGCGCGTGGTTGCAGTGCTTGGGCTTCTCACTGCAGTGGCTTCTCTTGTTGCGGAGCACAGGCTCTAGGCGTGCAGGCTTCAGTAGTTGTGGCACGTGGGCTCAGTAGCCGTGGCTCGCGGGCTTAGTTGCTCCGCGGCATGTGGGATCTTCCCAGACCAGGGTTCGAACCCATGTCCCCTGAATTTTCAGGCGGATTCTTAACCACTGCGCCACCAGGGAAGCCCTAACTGCAGCTTATTAATGAATTTATTTTTATGTCCATATAGTATCTTAGTCATATTTACTATTTCACATTGTAGCGCTTAACTTTTAAAAACCAGTTAGGGAGATCAGAAGCATAATCGAAACAACAACCAGAATCTTCAAGCCTTTAGGAACCTGACAGAAATTTCAAGAGGAAAATCCTCAGCGGCTCATGTGTGTACAGTATGGGTTCCACAAGAACAGACTGATAATGACATGTGTGACTTCAGTGGCAGTTCCACAGCAGCCGTACATCTAGCCATCCTCTAACATCTTAAAAGCAATTTTCAGCCATTTTTGCTCATCCCCTCAGGAGTTTCCACGTGTGAATCCTAGAAAATGGCTTAGAAATGCAGCTATGGAAAATTCAGGGACATTTTCTAGATGTTATACAAATTAAAACATCACATGCTTCCCAGCTCTTCCCTCCGAGGTGACCGTGAACAACGCAGAAGAGCGGAACAAGGTCCCGCCCTGTGGGTGCTGAGTCCCAGATTCTGTAAAGTCTGAGCGTGGGACGTGGATTTGCCGAAATCCAGATAATTCAGCAGGCATTTGGCCCCCGGTGGTCCTGGCCAGGCCTGTGATTCAGGTCTCGTTGCCGGGCTTGTCGGGTTACTTCCTGCCCTGTGATTGCCACGACTCAGATCTTCAGGTAAACTGCTGGTTTGGGGCTCGTGACAGGGATCCCTTCTTCTTCTTGCTTCCTTAGTGCCTCCTTCCTTTCCTGCTAGAGCGGGTGCCCAGCCCATGTCCTCCTGCTGGGGTTTCAGGAAGGACCATGGGACCCTGTATGGGGGCAGGACCCTTGCCGCCCCCGCCCCCGCATGCCCACGGGGGCTTCTCACCTGTGCCTTCTCCCATGTCTTTCACCTCCTCAGTGTGGCCAGGTCCTGGGTGAAGGGCAGGGACACCCTGGCTGGGGTCCTCACCTCACAGGTCGACCAGGTGAGCGAGGCTTAAGGGCCCATAACTGTGATGTCCAGCCTGGCTCGGGCCTCTGTTTCCCAAACAAAACCACATCTGAAATAGAAGGGCTGTTACTTGACACTTGAGTCTGCATCTCGGCATCCTGGTGGAGCATTTATGAACTGTGGGCACGGGTGCACTTACCACCTTTTGGTACAATTACGCTGCAAATGTGAACACCTTTTACCGGTCCAGGTAACACCCAGTGGGCTTGATAAACCATTTGCTTCTCGTGCACTTCACCAGTGGAAGCTTCATGTCTCAGATACTTTTGATTTTCCTTTTGGAGGATATTTAGTCAAAACTGTACAATAATTTCTGCGTCCCACTTCTGGACATTCTCTTTTTAAAGCCCTAATTAATTAGTCTGTACAAAACCTCAGGGCCAAAGAGACATATTTAATACCCAGTATTTAAGGAGTATTGGTTAAAAGAAATGACATACAGTCAATGTGGGTTTTAAAAATTGTTCTACTTGGTCTCATTTCATCATTTTATAAACATGTTAGGTGCTGTGTATCATTTGATCACAGAGGTGATCGCTTTAATAGTAGGAACTATACTTTAAGGAGCAGTTTAACCTTATGGTCACATATGAATAAATTATTTTGTGTTTATTAATGAGGTGGCTTGTCTAATTTTCTCTATTTCTTAGTAAAGCTTCCAACCACTGGTTAAAATAAACTTTGCTCTGATGTAATTAGTCCAGGGAATCTTCTGGGTCAGTGGTGGGCTGGGTGCACCTGGCTTAGTGCTCCCAATTCCCGTGCCTCAGTTTCTCCATCTGGGGGTTGGGGGGCGCCTGCTGTACTGCCCCCCCAGCCCCCCTGAGAGGGTGACCTAAAAACATCCACTCCGGTGCCTGGCACCTGGCACCACCCAGCAGAGATGGTGGCTTTGCTGTGGGAATGTCCCCATCTCCTGGTGTCAGAATTCTACCTTATTTTAAGCACTTCAGACCCTCCAAAATCTAAGACTGGGTCTTATTTTAAAATCTTATTTTATTATCTAGTCTATTTTTTCATGAATAAGTTAAAGTAAAGGGTCCCTACAACTAGCTGGAAGTAATTCACTTCTCTTCTGTGTTTGCTGAGGTCTAGGGAGGGATTTTAAAAAAACATTTTCTGAAAACGGCCCCCCATCAAACCCTACCCTGGCTTTTTGAAATTGCACACCTTTAAGACTATGAAATAATTATTCCTCCTAATCCTTTTCCTTTCATCGGTTATAAACTATTTGCACAACTAATAAGTGATAAAACATAAGTTGAACAAATTTGATTTCTCAAAATATTAAAGTTTTTGCAATCAAATATACTCACTGATTTAAAATTATGTGTGTGAATATATGTATGTGAAACATTTTTAATATAAACTTTTTAGAGTTTAAAACTTGAATATGATTATAAAAATAAAATTTGTTTCATTAAAAAGTTGTATAAACCTTTCCTTTCCCTTTACTTGCCCTCCCCCCTGCCCCTCCTATTTCATTTCTCTTTTCTCTGGATCCTCTGTGTTTTACCTTTGGATCGATAACTTTATCAATTACGCTTTTTCTAGCTCTGATATGCTAGATAAGTCTAGCATATCAGAGCCTTTTAAATGCTTTAAATTTCTTGAAAAGCACACAGTAAGTGTCCTTAAAAGATACACAGTTAAATTATTACAAAACTGATGACAACACTTGTGAAAAACCACTTACGAAAGTGCTCATTCCCGGTTTAAATTGTTTTCCTGGTCGTCTTCTGCAGAGACATTGAGTCCGTGAGAACCTCACGAATTTCTCAACTTCACGGTTAATTCTGTTGTATCTAAAACTTTGGGCATTTATCCAGTTCCTTTCGTAGGGTCGAAGTTTTATTCCTTCTGGATTCTTCCTGTTTAAAAGCTGAAGTGAAGAATCATGTCAGTTATTTTACATTCATAAATGTCCTTTGCAATTAAGAGCAAACTGAAGGCTTATGCTTCCAGTGCCTCTCCTGAAGTAAAGTATTTTCCCTGGGACAGATGATGAAGTCAGGGGCGAGGGAATTTGAAATCATCCCAGGTGAAGGAACGCTGACTACGCAAACACATACAAGTGCGACTTGGCTGGTAGCGCATTCTTACAGTTTACATTTCCCTTCTCAACCCCTTCCTTTTTTAAAAAAAACTTAGCCGCTCACAGCTCCTGATTTAGCAGGGGGCCAGGACGTGGAGATGGACCGTGTCAGAAGCTGGGCTGCATCTCATCCTCTGCCTGTGTTCTGGGAGGGCTGAGGGCAGACACTGCCACAGATGTGTCAGAATCACCGAAAACCTTTTATCCGGACTCCTACTCTGTGGGCCTAATTGTACCAGAGTGTACTCCTATCTGGGACTCAGATGAATCACTGACTTAAAATATTTTTCTAGGACTCCTGAGGAGTTGTCCTAATTGAAACAACTATTTTCCAGGATTTAAATGAGTTCATCACATCGGAGACTGCCAGACTGCTAGAAGCTAAACAAGTGCCTGATTTTTTTTTTTTTAACATCTTTATTGGAGTATAATTGCTTTACAATGGTGTGTTAGTTTCTGCTTTATAGCAAAGTGAATCAGTTATACATATACATGTGTTCCCATATCTCTTCCCTCTTGCATCTCCCTCCCTCCCACCCCTCTAGGTGGTCACAAGCCACGGAGCTGATCTCCCTGTGCTATGCGGCTGCTTCCCACTAGCTAGCTATTTTACGTTTGGTAGTGTATATATGTCCGTGCCACTCTCTCACTTTGTCTCAGCTTACCCTTCCCCCTCTCCGTGTCCTCAAGTGCATTCTCTAATAGGTCTGTGTCTTTATTCCCATCTTACCCCTAGGTTCTTCATGACCTTTTTTTTTTTTTTTCTTAGATTCCATATATATGTGTTAGCATACGGTATTCGTTTTTCTCTTTCTGACTTACTTCACTCTGTATGACAGACTCTAGGTCCATCCACCTCACTACAAATATCTCAATTTCGTTTCTTTTTGTGGCTGAGTAATATTCCATTGTGTATATGTGCCACATCTTCTTTATCCATTCATCCGATGATGGACACTTAGGTTGCTTCCATGTCCTGGCTATTGTAAATAGAGCTGCAGTGAACATTCTGGTACATTACTCTTTTTGAATTATGGTTTTCTCAGGGTATATGCCCAGTAGTGGGATTGCTGTGTCGTATGGTAGTTCTATTTTTAGTTTTTTAAGGAACCTCCATACTGTTCTCCATAGTGGCTGTATCAATTTACATTCCCACCAACAGTGCAAGAGTGTTCCCTTTTCTCCACACCCTCTCCAGCATTTATTGTTTCTAGATTTTTTGATGATGGCCATTCTGACTGGTGTGAGATGATATATCATTGTAGTTTTGACTTGCATTTCTCTAATGATTAATGATGTTGAGCATTCTTTCATGTGTTTGTTGGCAATCTGTATATCTTCTTTGGAGAAATGTCTATTTAGGTCTTCTGCCCATTTTTGGATTGGGTTGTTTATTTTTTTGTTATTGAGCTGCATGAGCTGCCTGTAAATTTTAGAGATTAATCCTTTGTCAGTTGATTCATTTGCAAATATTTTCTCCCATTCTGAGGGTTGTCTTTTGGTCTTGTTTATGGTTTCCTTTGCTGTGCAAAAGCTTTGAAGTTTCATTAGGTCCCATTTGTTTATTTTTGTTTTTATCTCCATTACTCTAGGAGATGGGTCAAGAAGGATCTTGCTGTGATTTATGTCATAGAGTGTTCTGCCTATGTTTTCCTCTAAGAGTTTGATAGTTTCTGGCCTTACATTTAGGTCTTTAATCCATTTTGAGCTTATTTTTGTGTATGGTGTTAGGGAGTGATCTAATCTCATACTTTTACATGTACCTATCCAATTTTCCCAGCACCACTTATTGAAGAGGCTGTCCTTTCTCCACTGTATATTCCTGCCACCTTTATCAAAGATAAGGTGACCATATGTGCATGGGTTTATCTCTGGGCTTTCTATCCTATTCCATTGATCTATCTTTCTGTTTTTGTGCCAGTACCATACTGTCTTGATTACTGTAGCTTTGTAGTATAGTCTGAAGTCAGGCAGCCTGATTCCTCCAGCTCCATTTTTTGTTCTCAAGATTGCTTTGGCTATTCGGGGTCTTTTGTGTTTCCATACAAATTGTGAAATTTTTTGTTCTAGTTCTGTGAAAAATGCCAGTGGTAGTTTGATAGGGATTGCATTGAATCTATAGATTGCTTTGGGAAGTAGAGTCATTTTCACAATGTTGATTCTTCCAATCCAAGAACATGGTATATCTCTCCATCTGTTTGTATCATCTTTAATTTCTTTCATCAGTGTCTTATAATTTTCTGCATACAGGTCTTTTGTCTCCTTAGGTAGGTTTATTCCTAGATATTTTATTCTTTTTGTTGCAATGGTAAATGGGAGTGTTTTCTTGATTTCACTTTCAGATTTTTCATCATTAGTATATAGGAATGCCAGAGATTTCTGTGCATTAATTTTGTATCCTGCTACTTTACCAAATTCATTGATTAGCTCTAGTAGTTTTCTGGTAGCATCTTTAGGATTCTCTATGTATAGTATCATGTCATCTGCAAACAGTGACAGCTTTACTTCTTCTTTTCCGATTTGGATTCCTTTTATTTCCTTTTCTTCTCTGATTGCTGTGGCTAAAACTTCCAAAACTATGTTGAATAAGAGTGGTGAGAGTGGGCAACCTTGTCTTGTTCCTGACCTTAGTGGAAATGCTTTCAGTTTTTCGCCATTGAGGATGATGTTGGCTGTGGGCTTGTCATATACGGCCTTTATTATATTGAGGAAAGTTCCCTCTACACCTACTTTCTGCAGGGTTTTTATCATAAATGGGTGTTGAATTTTGTCAAAAGCTTTCTCTGCATCTATTGAGATGATCATATGGTTTTTCTCCTTCAATTTGTTAATATGGTTAATCACATTGATAGATTTGCGTATATTGAAGAATCCTTGCATTCCTGGAATAAACCCCACTTGATCATGGTGTATGATCCTTTTAATGTGCTGTTGGATTCTGTTTGCTAGTATTTTGTTGAGGATTTTTGCATCTATGTTCATCAGTGATATTGGCCTGTAGTTTTCTTTCTTTGTGACATCCTTGTCTGGTTTTGGTATCAAGGTGATGGTGGCCTCGTAGAATGAGTTTGGGAGTGTTCCTCCCTCTGCTATATTTTGGAAGAGTTTGAGAAGAATAGGTGTTAGCTCTTCTCTAAATGTTTGATAGAATTCGCCTGTGAAGCCATCTGGTCCTGGGCTTTTGTTTGTTGGAAGATTTTTAATCACAGTTTCAATTTCAGTGTTTGTGATTGGTCTGTTCATATTTTCTATTTCTTCCTGATTCAGTCTTGGCAGTTTGTGCATTTCTAAGAATTTGTCCATTTCTTCCAGATTGTCCATTTTATTGGCATAGAGTTGCTTGTAGTAATCCCTCATGATTTTTTGTATTTCTGCAGTGTCAGTTGTTACTTCTCCTTTTTCATTTCTGATTCTATTGATTTGAGTCTTCTCCCTTATTTTCTTGATGAGTCTGGCTAATGGTTTATCAATTTTGTTAATCTTCTCAAAGAACCAGCTTTTAGTTTTATTGATCTTTGCTATTGTTTCCTTCATTTCTTTTTCATTTATTTCTGATCTGATTTTTATGATTTCTTTCCTTCTGCTAACTCTGGGGTTTTTTTGTTCTTCTTTCTCTAATTGCTTGAGGTGCAAGGTTAGGTTGTTTATTCGAGATGTTTCCTGCTTCTTAAGGTGGGCTTGTATTGCTATAAACTTCCCTCTTAGAACTGCTTTTGCTGCATCCCATAGGTTTTGGGTCGTTGTATCTCCATTGTCATTTGTTTCTAGGTATTTTTTAATTTCCTCTTTGATTTCTTCAGTGATCACTTCGTTACTAAGTAGTGTATTGTTTAGCCTCCATGTGTTTGTATTTTTTACTGCTCTTTTCCTATAATTGATATCTAATCTCATGGCGTTGTGGTCGGCACTTAGGTTGCTTCCATGTCCTGGCTATTGTAAATAGAGCTGCAATGAACATTTTGGTACATGACTCTTTCTGAATTCTGGTTTCCTCAGGGTATATGCGCAGTAGTGGGATTGCTGGGTCATATGGTAGTTCTATCTGTAGTTTTTTAAGGAACCTCCATACTGTTCTCCATAGTGGCTGTATCAATTTACATTCCCACCAACAGTGCAAGAGTGTTCCCTTTTCTCCACACCCTCTCCAGCATTTATTGTTTCTAGATTTTTTGATGATGGCCATTCTGACTGGTGTGAGATGATATATCATTGTAGTTTTGACTTGCATTTCTCTAATGATTAGTGATGTTGAGCATTCTTTCATGTGTTTGTTGGCAATCTGTATATCTTCTTTGGAGAAATGTCTATTTAGGTCTTCTGCCCATTTTTGGATTGGGTTGTTTGTTTTTTTGTTATTGAGCTGCATGAGCTGCTTGTAAATCTTGGAGATTAATCCTTGGTCAGCTGCTTCATTTGCAAATATTTTCTCCCATTCTGAGGGTTGTCTTTTGGTCTCGTAGGGCCCCTAATCCCAGTGGAGCTGCCACTTTGCAAATCCCGCACCAGACAGAGGGGTCTCCCTAGCTGGGCGTGAGGGGAGGGGCCCGCAGATAACCCTTTTAAAAGAGTTGCATCTAACAGTAAGTTTTGTTAGTTACAAAGGGGATATCTTCTGACATTTAAAAACGTTGGTATTTCCAAATAAAACAATTGCAACTCTCTTAAGCGTTTCCCCTGGAATCTAAATGCTGTAGCAATTTGATAACCTACCATGATTCCTCTGAAAAAATACATGAAAATGCTTTTCTCTAAACAGGCAAAAATGTTTTGTGACTCCTTTTTCTCCTTGAATTCAGATTTCCGTCCCACTTGCCACTTAGAATATTATCCTAATGTGATGTACATGAATATTTGCTAGAAAGTCTTTTATTCCCTATATTCTGGCAGAAAGAAGTCTGTTCATAAATTGAAATTGATTTTTAAATTTAATTTTCTGTAACCACAAGACTCAAGTTTCTTTTCAACTATTAGAGTTATTGGTATACAGTTGATTAAAATAAAATATTTTAACTTGATAATTATTAAATATAACAAGTAAAATGATGGGAAATTCAGAGTATGTGAGTGACAAGGACAGCCCCCCAGGTTCATGTATCCACAGAGTGCTGCCACAGTGAGAAGGACCAAGCATAAGTATTTTCTCTAGTTTTCATTCTTATGAGCTGAGGCAATGTGGTCACATGAACAGAAGTGAAAGATGGAAAAGGAAAAAGATTTGATAGAATAATGTCAGGAACTTTTTCGAGCTCCTTCCAAGCTGGATGCCAAAAATCACCTTGTGATTATTACAAAAGATTATTTCTAAAGCTCTCATCAGCTGAAAATTTGAATAAATTCTCCTTGAAACTTGTTGAAAGTAAAGAATTGGGAACTGTCACACTTGCTAGAAGATTGGTTCCTCGGTCATCCGAGTGCAGTCAGCTACTCGTGTTTCAAACAGGAGCTCTGTCCACACTCAGGGGGTTTCCATGCTCCAGAGGAAGGTTTGGGGAGGGGTGAGAGGTGTACCTTTATTTTGAAAAGTGGAAGCAGAGATTGTGAAGGGCCAGGTGGAAAAGGGGAACTGGCCGGAGGAGTTCTTACATAACTTTTAGAAAAGAGTTGAGGATCTGGAAATCATACACAACTGCTTTAAAAGTATTTAGGGGCTTCCCTGGTGGCGCAGCGGTTGCGGGTCCGCCTGCCGATGCAGGGGACGCGGGTTCGTGCCCTGGTCCGGGAAGATCCCACATTCCGCGGAGCGGCTGGGCCCATGGGCCATGGCCGCTGAGCCTTTTAAAAACAAAATGCTTGGAAGCAAATTATAATGGTTAAGAATATAGGCTTTGGAATTCAGTGAATTTCAGTTCAAATCCCAGCTCTACCAGCTGTGTGACTTTGGGATTCTTACCGTCTGTCAGTGTTCGTTTCATCATCAGAAACGTGGAGTTCGCACCTTGTGGAGTTACCATGGGGCCCGAGGCAGGGAGGCATCTAATCTGTTTGCTGTTCTTCAGATGTTTTCTGGAACATTGTGTACAGGAGGTAATTACTTTAGAAATAATAAACCTTGTAGTAAGTAGAAGAAAAGAGCAATAGCTCCCATACAGGGCGACTAGTGTTTATCCATCCTTCGAACCCCTGACGTGGCCGTGAAGCCTCCAGAGCCGGTCTGAGCTGCCCAGGCAGCCTAGTGGGTGGTGCCGCGTGAAATGCCAAAGAGAAAAAGCACCGAGTCCCTTCCCTAGCTTCTGGGCAGGGGGAGATTTCACACCGAGCTGGAAGGTTTGAGTGTTGCAAGGACAGTGAGAATCCTCTCATTTCAGGATAAGAAGTGCCCTTAGGAATGGAATGAGCTAGTCAGGGTTCCCCAAAGAAACAGATCCACAGGATGTATGTGTATATCTGTACAGAGAGAGACAGGCAAGAAATTTATTATGAGGAATTGACTGACAACAGCTGTGAGGGCCGGCAGGTCTGCAGCGTGCGGGGCGGCCCGGCAGGCTGGCCGCTCCAACAGGAGCTGATGATGTAGCCTGATGCGCCATCTGGGGGCAGAATTCCTTCTGTACGGGGACCTCTACCTTCTTAAGGCCTTCAGCTGATGGATGCAGCCCACTCACCTCAGGGAGGGTCGTCTGCTTTTCTCAGAGCCTAGTGATTTAAATCTTAACCGCGCTGCACCTGAAAATAGCCTTACGTCCACATCTACACTGCTGTCTGACTGAACTCTGGGCACCGTGGCCCAGCCCAGTTGACACATAAACTCGCCATCCCGGGAAGCAACGGTGTATCTCTGGCTGAGGCTGAGCAGACAGGTCCCAGGCGGGGCTGTGTGTCCATCCAGGGCAGGGGCAGCACCGCTCTGCTGGGAAACTCGCACATCCGGGGGGTTCGCGAACACATTCTAAGCGCGTGCTCCTGCCCTGCACACACTCTGGTCTCTGTGTCCATCCAGGGCAGGGGCAGCACCGCTCTGCTGGGGAACTCGCACATCCGGGGGATTCGCAAACACATTCTAAGCGCGTGCTCCCACCCTGTACACACCCTGGTCTCTGTCGGGCACGAGGCCGAGCGGTGGGGACCGTCCCTGACAGAGGAAGGCCCGGATTCGCAAACACATTCTAAGCGCGTGCTCCCACCCTGTACACACCCTGGTCTCTGTCGGGCACGAGGCCGAGCGGTGGGGACCGTCCCTGACAGCAGGAAGGCCCTGGTCGGCGCGGCCGGCTGCTTCCCCCCGGAGCCCGGCGTAGCCGCTCGCCTCTGCCCTGCGGATCAGGCCTGGAAGGATCCTGCCCGTGCCGAGGGATGGTTCACGGCGGCCGGCCCTGCTCCTTGGGCCTCGGAACCCAGGCACACTTTCTTCTGGTGGCTCTGACCTTGAGCTACAGTGTTAGTACAGGGCTTCTGAGCTGTTCTGGAGAGTGTGGCCAGGACCTGTTAACGGCCCCATGTGTGGGTGTGAGTCTCCTGTGATACCCGGGTCCTCGGCCTCCAAACCCGGCCTGGAGCCCCGACAGGCTGGAGTCTTGCCCCTAAAGCCGTGGTTGGTTCTCGTTGAGAGGTGATCTTGCCCTGCCCCATCCCAGGGGATGCCTGACACTTACTTTGTGGAGATGGTTTTCGCTGTCAACGAGGGCGGCGGCAGCGCGTGCTCCTGGCACCCGGCGGGTAGAGGCCAGGGATGCTGCTAAACATGCCACAGGGCAAGGACGGCCCCCGGCACCCCAGATGTCAACGGTGCTGAGGCTGGGACAACGGGCCCCAAATGCTGGCTCCAGGTACCCCGCCAGCTTCATCAGCCGGGGTTCAGCAGCAGAGAAAGGGTTTATTCGCGAGGGCGCCGCGCAAGAAGATGGGAAGACAGATCTCAAATCCACCTCCCCGGAGGCGAGGGGCTCGCGGCATTCACGGGGGAAAAGCTGAGGTCTGGGGAGGAGGGGAAAGGTGACCGGAGAGAAGAAAAAGATGAGGTCGTCAGGGCCCTGTGAAGGCTCACCTAACCCACAGGCTTCTCCCTGGGATGCATGGCGGCGTTGGCCTGCTCCGAGGGTGGAGTTTCCGGCGTCAGATGGTCACCGAGGGGACACTCGCGCATGCCCAGTTGGCGGGTCGTGGGTCCCAACCAGTCTTAACAAACTTGAGCTCGAACTGGGCACCGCTGACTCCCGGCTCCTGAAAAACCACTCAGGCAAACATCTTATCGCTTAGGCCACATGCCTCTTGGAGGACGTGCACGATTTTGTGAAAACAGAGCGAGCTCGCTTGGGGAAGGCGGCTGACAGGTGTAAGGGATGTAACTGACTGCTCATCCGCGATTCCCTGGGAAGAGCCCGCCTCTGGAACCTCCGGGATCCGCCCCTCCTGTGTTCCGCCGTCTCGCGGCTCACGGCTCAGCCCCCTCTCTGATCTGAGATGCCGTGTCCACACCTGGCTGCTCTGCCCTCTGACGGCAAGAAGGCTGCCCTTTGGTCCCTCCGTCGTTTGCAGCTGGGCCTGCCGGCCGAGCACCTGCCCAACCCCAGGAGTGTACGGGATCCTGGGAGTCGGGGAGTTAAGTAGGAACACACTCCAAGGACGGGAGAAGCCCCTCATATTATCTTAAATAATCCAAAAACGCTCCATCAATTGGTGGACAGTTAAGAATGAGATAGCTTTTAGTTTCTTTGGGAGAGTAGTTGTTACCCAACTTGGTCTTAAATACCCTTGTTTCCAGGCTGGTGGGAGAGGTGGGTCTTCTCCACACCCGGGTCCTCTGCCCTCAGTTTAATCCGTATACAGATACAGATTGGTCTTCGGAAGGCAGGGCCTTCTTAAACGGAGGCACAGAGGAAGGAGCAAGATGGTTTGTGTTTCCATGAGAGGCGAGAGCTCTGCCCCACAGTCCTGCAGTACTGTTTACTTAGACGGATTTCTAGTCCTCAAAGGCTGGGAGAGGAGCTTGATGTTCTAGTCGGGTTCCATAATAAGTAGGTAATAGTCTCTTTGTAGCAGCAAAACAACACAGGACATCCAGGCCGTTGTGATTTGGACAGGGTGGCCAGGGGCCACGTGTGTTACTGAACGAGCAGTGATTGCTTGGCGTAAGACATCTCACAGTCAGAAAAACTGGGCTTGGTGACCATGGTGACCACGCAGGACTGACTTGCAAAGCAATGCTGTGGACGCCTGAGTATTTTAGATAAGCATGTATTTTCCACAGGTGCAGAGAAAGGCTATAAACAGCACGTTAAGCGCACATAAGACAATCCCAGTGGACTCTTCAATGTCTAGGATTGGCTTATATTTCAAGTCCAATTACTACAATTGTTTAAATACTCAGTGGAGATTTTGACCTAGTTCTCTGGCTATTCTGGGTTGACCCACAAAGGAATCCTCTGGCTTCCATGACTCTTTCGTCAGCTAGAGGTGCTGTAACAAATACCATGACTGGGCCGGTTAAACACCAGAAATGTATTTCCTTTCAGTTCTGGAGGCTGGATGTCCAAGATCAAGGTGTCAGCAGAGTTGGTTTCTTCTAAGACCTCTCTCCTCGCCTTGCAGATGGCTGGCATCACCCTGTGTCCCCATGTGGGCATCCCTCTGTGGGTGGCTGTGCCCCAGTCTCGTTATATGTGATTGGGGCACTCACATGACCTTATTTAATTTAATCACCTCTGTAAAGACCCCATCTCCCCACACGGTCACATTCTAAGGCGCTACGGGCTAGAGCTTCAAAATATGACTCTTTGAGGGAACACAACTCAGCCCACAGTAGTTTGTATTTATAAATGATAGGTGTGTTTTAAATTTTTACATGGATCCCTTTTGAAACTTACTGTTTAAAAAACTTTTTGATATTTTTGAGGTTTATTCCTGTTGATCATGTGCTTCTGTTTCATTCATTTTAAGTGCTGTGTAGTATTTCATGGCATAAAAAATACCAGCTTATTTTTCTGTTCCCCTACCAAGGAACCAAAAGTTAGATGACTTCCATTGTTTTGCTCTTCTAAGCGGTGCTCAGTGGAAAATCTTGTATGTCTCATGAACATACACTAGAATTTTTCTCCCTGGTCTAGAGACTTAAAAATGAAATTGTTGCACCACAAGATACGTGCGTTTTCAAATTAACTTGGTATTGAAAAATTCCTCTGCAAAGTGGTTGACTCATTTATTCTCCTTCTAGCAACGTTATCAGATTTCCTGTTTCTCCAGATACTTGCCAGCTGCCGTTGGATACAATTTGTCACACTCATGCCGTTTGTAGGAGCAAAGAAATTCTATTCCTAGATGTATACCCAGGGACTCGAACACAGACATGCGTATTTATTCACATACATGCATGTTCATACGTGTACGTGCATGGTCATAGCAGCATTGTTCACAAATGCCGAAAGGTGGCAGCAGCCCACGTGTCCATCAGCAGAGGAGTGGATGAACAGACCGTGGGGTGTACAAACAGTGGAGGTAGTGACACACGCCACAGTGTGGACGAGCCTCAGAAAGTTGGTGCTGAGTGAAGGAAGCCACACACAAAAAGCCACGGATTGTCTTGTCAACCTTGGACAGAACAAAGAACAATTTTATTTAAGCAAAAATGAGTTTGCTTGGGAAGAGCAGAGGAACTGCAACTTGGGACAAGCAGGCTATGGTAAACCGTAGCCAAATCCAAAGAGACAAGGGGAAGATTGGCCTGTATTCGGTTTTAGGAGGAAATTGGGGAGGGTTGTTTTGAACCCAAGTTTACTAGGAAAGAACCTGGAGTTTGAGGTTTGGCGGTTTCTCATTGGCTGCAAACAGTAGCTAGCGCCTTATCATTGGGGCAGGGAGGTATCGGATCTTCCTTCTCTTCTTTTTTTTTTGTTTTTGTTTGTTTTGTTTTTTTTTGCGGTTCGCGGGCCTCTCACTGTCGCGGCCTCTCCCGTTGCGGGGCACAGGCTCTGGACGCGCAGGCCCAGCGGCCACGGCTCACGGGCGCAGCCGCTCCGCGGCATGTGGGATCTTCCCGGACCGGGGCGCGAACCTGCGTCCCCCGCATCGGCAGGCGGACTCTCAGCCGCTGCACCGCCGGGGGAGCCCCTCTTCCTTCTCCTCTTAAAGCAGGAGCTGAAATTCCTGGGCGAGACGTGTCCTTCCTCGTCAACATGATTCTCATCTTCTTTCTTCCCGCTGGTGGTGAAGGGCTGGTGTGCAAGGGAGAGTTTCCCCTTCAGGGCTCCCCAGCTCCATTTAAAATGAGGTTCCTTTATTTATTTTCACAGTCTGATTCCAGATGTGAAATTTCCAGAGGGTACATCCGCAGAGGCAGAGCGTAGACTGCTGGTTGCCAGGGCCTGGGTGCGGGCGGGGAGTGGGGAGGGACTGCCTAATGCGTACGGGGTTTTCTTCTGAAGTGATGAAACTATTTTGGAACTGGATAGTGGTAATGGTTACACAACACCGTGGATGCACTAAATACCACTGAATTATACATTTTAATTGCTTCATCCTATGTGAAATTCACCTCAATGTAGAAAATTTTAAAAAATCTAAAACAGAGATTGCAGACCCCAGGGGTGGTCCAGCCCCCTGGGCCCCCTCTTTTAGCCCCTGTGGGTTCACCTCTCCTTCCTTCCTTCTTACAACTCAGTGATTCATTGAGCCACTTTCTGTTCTGTTTTCCCTCATCTCTAAGTGTGCACGGTGACATAGTCCTCGGGTACCTTTATCTGCTTCTCACCGGAGGCAGATGTCCTCTGAGTGGTTCTCTGTCCATTAATCGCGGACCCGGCCCAGAGCCGGGGCAGAGGGGAAGGAGCCATTCCCATCCAGTCAGGGCTTGGCCTCCCCTGCAACTAGTGACACACCCCTTCGTTTGTTTTATCTAGAAAGGACACAGGTCACAGCCCAGAAACCAGCAAACGGCTGAAGAGGGCCGGTTTCTTGGCTGACACTGTAACACACCTATTAACCCCTTAGAGCCCATGGAAACCCAGACACGGCCCACGGATCTCTGGAGCTTTGGGTCCCCAGGGAAGGGGGAGAGGAGGGTCTTTAAAGGAGAGGTTATGGAGAACGATCCCTGCCTTCCCTACAGTTGGTCCGTGTGTGAAAGCAGCGCTTTATTCCCGGGAGCCTCGGTAAGGCCTGAGGACAAAGGCCTGTCCGGCAGCAGGTGCCCAGGCAGGAGGTTCTCCCGGGCTGCGTCCTCTGCTGCCACCTCGTGGTGGACGACGCAGGTCGGGCGGGAGAAGCCACCACGATGAGTCAGGGTTATGTCGGACGCGCGGACCCACAGACGCCCGCAAAACAGCAGGTCCCGCTACAGGGCTGTGTGTGGGGCAGGGGTGGATGTGGACACTAAAGCCACTGCCATGCAAAGACATTTAAGACTCAGTACAGCAACGGTTTATCCAACAGGTTAAGTGAACTGTTTTGGTAATTTCTAAAGGGTTCCAAAACGACAGACCCTTGCATTGATTTGTAGCGTCCTTGTTTATAATGAGTAGGATTTGGGTGGTGTCCAGTGCGGTCTTCGGGTCAAGCAGGCCTCAGTCCTGTGTACCAGGGTCTCTGGTGCCCTCTGCTGTCTCTGCTTTGCTGTTCCACCTTCACAAGCCAGCAGGTGGAATAAAGGACCCTTAGATCTACTCAAGCCCCTGGATGCTGACTCCTTGGGGATCCCAGAATGGATGGCAGTGCTCGCAGACAAGGGCGGGCTGTCTTGGGGCCCCTGCCTACTACTCCACTTGGGGAGCCCCTTCATCTTGCTACAGCATCCCCGTGGCCAACACTGACTGAGGCGCCTGCATGCTGGGCACCTAAAATGTACAGCTCGTTTCTCCCAGCTCCCCCAGACGGCAGGTACTGCCTCATCTTAGCTTTGCAAATGAGGAAACCGAGGCACAGAGGTTAAGTGACTCGCCCAGCGCCTGGTGCCTGGAAACACCCTCTGGTCTGCTGCTCCAGGGCCTGAGCCCTAGCCCCACGCTGCTGCATCTCCTGAACGTTCAGCAGTGCTGGCTGCTGGGCCGGGTGGCGGGGCCAGGCAGGAGGGTGAGCGCCAGCCTTCTCCAAGACCAGTAGCGGTCAACTGTGTGCACATTTGTTAATTAAAGACATCAGCAATACGCCAGCCAAGTCCTGGCTTGAAAGGACCGAGCTCTCCAAGAATCAATCCCATGTACTAATTTCATTTAGGAAGTAAGAGCATATTCATTCTGTCAACTGCTTGCCTAACTAAATGCGGCTTTTGAGGACTGCACACAAAGTCTTCTAGTAAACAGGGAGTCGGGGAGTGAGCCAGACCCCTCTCACATTATAAAACTGGACTGTCAGCTTTATATACTTAAAGGCTGCTGTTAAAAGACCCACAAAGATCACATAAAGCTTTGTCATCCAGACGAGAAATTCCAAACACCGTGAACACAGCAGCGCATGCCTCTCACGTGTACCCCACGGCACACGACTGCTTTCTAGAGCTTTACAAAAACATTCGAGCCACGTTTTTTCCCAAAATGGTCATTGATCATTTGTTTAGAAATGTATGATATTTTATTTCAAACCAATAAAACACAGAAATAGTTGCTTGCCCAGGTTTGTTTCCCACAAACAAGGCTGACAAGTTTCCTCTTCACAGAATATACCTGGAGTTCAGTCCACTTGTACGAAGGGTCTTACATCCCCGCACTCTAGCTTTTGCTCCCCCGTGGAGCTAGCCGTGATGGTATTGAAATCACGCTAGACACATTTTGACGTGAATGGGGTGGCCGGGATGTGACAGGATGGGCTCTGGGGAAGAGGAAGGAACGTGGACCGCTTGAGTCAGAATTTCCCGCGGGGCCGATAGCAAACCCCGAGCCGGGGGTGTCGTCGGGAATTGTGTGCATCCTGGCCATCCCACCGCCTTCTCTGTCTTCCAGCCTGCCTGCCACCTGCACACGTGCTTCCGGGGAAGGAGGTGGGATCTGGAAAGGTCCTGTGCCCTCCACCAAACCGGGGGCTGCAGTAGTCAGGCCTGGGGCTTCACCGTTGGAGTTGAAAGAGCCCCTGCCCCCGTGCACCCACGTTTGAGTTTGGCTGACCGTGCAGTGGAGGGGATGTCTGGGGGCAGCGGGAGGAAGAGGACGGACCGATGGCGGGAGAGTGTGGCTGCGGAATGACTGGAGAATCATCATTTCTAAGTCATTCCTGATTCCCCTGTTCAGTTCTCTAAACCTTATCTGCAAAGTGGGGATCCAGTAAAATAAGAAAGAGGAATAGTGATCCTAAAGGAGGGAATATGCAGAATTTAGCAACTTGTCTTTTTCAGGGAGAACCCCCAAGCATTGAGTGCCCTGTGTGCACAGTCCCTGGGTTCTGGGATGGCCTGGGTCAGGGTGCACCCCGCATGAGAAGGTGGTCCTTGGGGCTTGGTCGTGGGGTAAGGTAATGGGTGAATGCATGGTGTTGTGGTGCTCTGGGGACCCCCATTTCTTGCTATTAGGCATTCATTTGTAAACACATCACTTATGTGGCGTTAGGGCTCACCCTTTTTCAAGTTGCAGAAACCAAATCAAACTGGCTTAAGCAAAACTGTCAATTTATCAGCTCCTGTCATTGAAGAGAGATGGCTTCTGGCAGGTTTGAATCCAGAGGTTTTGAAACTGTCAGTAGGACACTGACTTTCTCTCCATCTTTGATTCCAGGCCCATTTCCTAGGTAACAAACTCCAGACTCAGAGCATGTGCATAGTGGCCACCAGTGGCTCCAGCCTGGGCGGGCCTCCCCTGCTGTGGGTTTCATTCCTGTCTCTGAGCCAGCACTGCACCCAAGCATGACGGGCCCTGACTCACACCCCCGCCAGGGGTGGGTGATTGTGGTGGGGTCGCTTTCACTGGACCGCATGGGGTTTCCTTCCCACAGAAGGAAAGGTAGCATTTGCTAAGGAGGGAGAAGCGCTGTGGGTGGAAAGACCATAGACGTTGGCCCTACGTGCCCCGTGCGGTGCAAGCAGGTATAGGAGCTGCAAAAGAGGCAGCCAAATAAAATAGAAGGAAACGCATTCGTGCCGTTTTACAGTAACCGTACAGCCT
>NW_006769874.1:1012037-1020354 GCF_000442215.2 Lipotes vexillifer | reverse complement strand
AATCCCATAGAAGAAACCGCTTCCCTGCCGTTTAACAGTCACCGTCCAGCTGGGGGACATAAAGCCAGGACAGGAGAGCAGGGGCCGGGCTCGCAGCCTTGTCCGCACTGAGCTGCACCTGGAGGTGTTACAGGTACCGATGGGCCAGGATTCTGTCCCCAGACGCACTGGGTTATTGGATCTGGGAGTCTGTTTCCAACGTGCATCCAATGTGGAGAACCAGGAATGTAAAGAAATGAAAGCCTTTGCAGGTAACTGTCCTCTGTCAGTCGTGTTGGGACACAGAGGCGGTGTCACCCTTGCAGGGTGAACTTGGGGTGGTAGTGACCGCTGTGCAGATTCCTCTCCTGGTGGAGTCCCCCCAGGGCCCCCATTCTCGCCCGTTAGGCAGGAGCGTGTCCCGAAGTCATGGGGGGGGATTCGGCCCCTCTGTCTTCTGACCTTTGAGCCACCATTATTAGTCAGGGGTGCAAGAGATATTAACTTGAATGTGGCCCCTTTCTCCATCTTGTGTTTTAGTGGGTTTGAGCCCAGGAACAGAGAACAGAGGAGAAATGAGGAATAACGCAGAAAATGAAAATTGCACATCCACAAGGTCGTGTGTGCAGAAGTGGGCAGAGGCGTGATTTCTGTTCTCCAGACCCTAAAGCGACGTTCCTAAGTAACATCTTCAGGTTATTTCAAACTTTGATTCCAGCCAAAGACAGGCTTGGGAAGAGGAAGAGTGTCCTCGGCGTGTGTGTCTCTAGGCTGAACCCCGATGACTGAACATGATTGGAATTTTAATTAGGCGTCCCTTAGCCTGTTTACAGATTAGAATTCTTGTCCCCTGTAGCTGGAATGGACACCTTCTGTAGGTTGGAGGGCCTTGAAGTCACCTTAAGACGTTAGCCCAGCCCCTGGTGATAAGCACAGCTCCTTAGTCAAATGCTGTGCGTTTGGAGATTAACAAGTGACTTTTTTTTTTTTCTGGTTGCGTTTTGAGGTTGGTGATGGGAACATCACTTCCTTTGGCTGAATCGTAAAAGTTGCACAAAAGTTTGCCAGTTCCCTTCTTTCGGTGTTTACTGAAGGGCTTCCTGAAAGCTAGTGAAACTCCTCAAATTATTGAAAATCATGTGGAGATTTATGTTTAGAAGCAAAAAACTGCCAGGCTGGGTGAGTGTCCGTGTAACTGTCCTCACTAAGGAGCTACCGTCAATGAGGTCCTGTGACTTAAAGGAATTTTCTTCACTTTCTGCTCCCACAGGGCAAGTGTGACCCGACCTCGCTTGAGACAAAGGCTGCCTCGTCAGCGGAGGTAAGTAGCGGTCGCGTTGGCTTATCTTCCTGCGTGCAAATACCAGTTACATTTTTTTAATGTTAAACGTAAAGTCTTTTTCAATATTTTTTGGTTATTTTACGCTGCCCGAAGTGCAGCAGAGCCAGCTGTGGTGTGCTTTCAGAAGAGCACAGCCCTACACAGTACAATTTAAATTCTTTGATGTTCTGCGTGAAACACAGAAATGCGAGTTGTGTAATAACGTCTTTGTACGGCAGGGGTCTGCCTTGTGCGTCAAACTGGGAAAGTCATCCTGCTTTCCCAGGAAGACTGAGAGTTTTATTCTGAGTCTGTGGGCCATTGGGGGTATAATATATGTGATTTTATGTGCAGCCATTCTTTTAAAACTCTATTACGTGCCTTCGCAATACGCTGGCGTTAAAAGCAGCAAGTGAGATATCAAAGCAAGGCAGGGCTGGGGTGCCGGGTGTCGCGTGCTGTCTGCCTGGGGATTGGTGGGCTGGTGGCCGGCCAGCTTCCGGACCCTACTGCGTGCATGTTCAGGGTCCATCAGAAGCTTTTGTAGGAATTAGGCCTAAAATGAATTGTTTTAGATGGAGGTAGATTTCTCGTAGTATTTCAAGCAGCTCTCTGGTTCGAATACTCACATTATAAATAAGGAATTTTATGAGGCGGTTTTCTGGGTGTTTTGTTTCGCCAGCTCCCATGATCCCAGCAATAGTAATGCCCCGTGTACTAGCAAAGCCAAGGCACCTGTAATTGTCGGGGCTGCAGATTCCCCGCAGGCATGGCAGGTACGATGGGCCCGTTCCCTGTAGCTACCAAACAGGTCGCAGAAGCCAGGGTTCAGGTCAGGCTTATTTAATTTACGTGATTGCATCAGACTACGTTCTGTTCCTCCTAGACAGAAATACTCCTGGTTTTCGGCATATGGGCATCTTTCTAATAGTCCCTGTTTCACCAGCCTTGTCAAGGTGGTGGGCCGCCTGGAACCCGTGCAGGTCGGGAGCTGCTCCAAGAAATGATGGCTTCTCAGCAACTCACCGTGGGTCTGGGGTCTCCAGGGGCTGTGCGGAGCCCCAGTAGTTCCAGGACCTGTATTCCTGGAGCAAAGGAAGTGGGGCTGTGAGTGGCCGAGCTTGCATTTGGTTGCTGGTATGCATGCAAACAATGCTTATCACTGAATGCCAGGGTTTTACTTTTTACACACTTGGGCTTTTCCTCTCTGGGTCTGATTGTATTTTTATCAACAGCCCAACACAAATAATTTGGTTGAAAAAAAGGTCCTCGCTACTGTCAGCTTGTATGAATTAGATTTCCTTATTAGACATAAAAATTGTGTCAGTAGAATTAAAAATTAATGATTTTTTTACATGGCTATATAAAATCAAGGTGGTTCTAATTATTTTAGCTAAGTGACTAGACAGATGTCAGGACTGTTTTGAACTGCGTCCTAATTTTAGTGAACTCAGGAAGCAAAGTGAGTTGTGGCACGAAATTGACCTTTTATACTTTTCTCATAACCTTTTCTTGGTCTAGTTTATAACCTGTTCAAGGAAAAAATAATTAAGCTCTAGCTGGTGATTCTTCGCAAAATTTCATTTGGCTTTATATGGAAGCACACAGATGTGGGAGGAACTGTGTGTCTGTTGGAAAAATCAGGTCTCATCGTATGATCCACATTTAGACCAGCCACAGCGAACAGGAGTGACGTTTCAGGATGAGCACGTTGCTCTTTTCTTGGTCGTAGAAATGAACGTAGGCAAATTAAAGGAGTCTGGTGGGTGATGGACTGGGTACTGGGGTGGGATAGAGATGCGGGGCCCTTGGGCATCATTTCCTCTGCAATCGATGGCCAGGCCTACAAGGTGTGACCTGTAAGAGCCACGGTCGGGACTGGAAAGCTTTTCAAGGAGGGTGGTTATTTCCATCAGGCCAGGATCACGTCCTGGTCGAGGCTTCTGGGAGCCCAGGAGCAGCTGCTGGGGGTGGCCTGCTCCCCTCTAGGACTCTTAGCCCTCCAGTGGGTGAAAATGCTTGGCCGTGTTTCCAGATCCACCTTGAATGTGATGAACAGGAGTCCCTTCTTATATTGAGGCTAAAACCCACGAATCAGGCCTGGGAGCATCTGAAAGTGTGGAAAAGGTCCTAGGACAGCCGTGGATCACAGGAGTTTTCCTTTCCCTCTCTCTCTCCCCCTCTCTTTCCATATGTATTTTTAATAAGACTTTGCAAAACTCTGTGTTAAACAGATCGTTACACCAACTGAGAGTATTAGAGGGGCTCCTGTTTAAAATCTTAACACAGATTTAGCTGCTGGGGTGTGAGCAGGTGCTACTTATAACTTTGATAGGAAATATAATGATATTTTACCAGGAATGTCGTGGAAGTTGCTGATTGGCTGACACAGCGATTAGTCATTTGCATCTTTCACATGATAAACCCCCCCGCTGGCCTCCTGTTTAACAGCTAATTGAATTTCCTCTTTCTCTATTATGGTGTCACTCTTTATTTGATTTCATAAGAAGAAATTTAAAAAGGAGACAGAGGGGCCTTCCCTGGTGGCACAGTGGTTGACAGTCCGCCTGCCAATGCAGGGGACGCGGGTTCACGCCCCGGTCCGGGAAGATCCCACATGCTGTGGAGTGGCTGGGCCCGCGAGCCATGGACGCTGAGCCGCGTGTCTGGAGCCTGTGCTCCGCAACGGGAGAGGCCACAACAGTGAGAAGCCCGCGTACGGAGCAGGTGTGGGTTCAAATCCTGCTGCGTCCTGGCTGTGAGCTTGGGCAACCGCTTCCCTGTTGTGGTCCTGTTTCTCCCATCAGTTAAAACTGCCCTGATTCTAGCCGGCAGGTGCTGGGGGATTAAACGAGAGCGCAGGTGAAAGCAGCGAACATCAACCAGCAAACGCTGTCCCTCTTCCATGCTCTGCCTTTCGTCCTTGCGGTGGCAACTCCAGGAACGGGAAAGCCTGTCCGGGGACGCTTGAGTCCCAGCACGGGGTCTGCCCCCCTCTACAAAAGCCCGGGAGGGAAAAAAAAAAAAAAAAAAAAAGGAGACAGAGGAGGTTAAAATTCCAAGGGGAGGACATTTCTTTGCCCAAGCACTCACCCTGCACAGGACAGAAGGGTGGCTTCTGCCCCTGTAAGGGTGGTTTTGGTCTTTTTCCTCTTTTTTTTTTTACTGCTTTGGAATGAACACACATGCCCTTTTTAGAGAGTGGATTGTTCAGTGAGCTATTGATTGGGTGGAACTTTATAAGAAAGAAAAAGCAATTGTTCCCTCAGTTTCCTGCTGTTTGGAGCAGAGGAATGAGGCCACTCCTGGTCATTACTATGCAGGACTTGAGGCCAGACTGCAGCTTTACCAGGGGAGACGAGGGCAGACATACAGTCTTGCACGAAGATGAAAGGCAAGGCCAAGGCTGTGCCCGGTTGTGAGGACAGGCCCTGTGCCCCACACGCACCTGTCCACCGCCTGCCTGACATCAGGGTGTGTGTGTGTTTGTGTTGTGCCTGTTTGGTGTTGTTTTTTTTTAATATATGAATTTATTTATTTATTTGTTTTTTATTTTTGGCTGCGTTGGGTCTGCGTTGCTGTGCGCGGGCTTTCTCTAGCTGCGGCGAGCGGGGGCTACTCTTGGTTGCGGTGCACGGGCTCCTCACTGCAGTGGCTTCTCTTGTTGCAGAGTGCGGGCTCTAGGCATGCAGGCTTCAGTAGTTGTGGCTTGTGGCCTCCAGAGTGCAGGCTCAGTAGCTGTGGCTCACGGACTTAGTTGCTCTGCGGCACGTGGGATCTTCCCGGGCCAGGGATCAAACCCGTGTCCCCTTCATTGGCAGGCGGATTCTTAAACCACTGCGCCGCCAGGGAAGCCCTGATGTTGTTTTAATTCCTAATAATTTCTGAAACAATCCATTCTTTTGCCAGATACCTCAGTACGCAACTAAATAAGGTGGTGACTCAAACTTAACCCTTTGAAAAGAAACTTAGTTAAAACTCTGCTGGTGTGCGTGGAACATGGTGGCCACTCAATAAATATTGGCGGAATATTAACCCGGCCTCGCCTCTTTTCCGGAATTCCTGGCGAGTGGAGGCCCCGCTGAGACACTCCTGTATGACAGACAGTCCCCAACTGCGTCAAAGTAGCTTTCAGTTTCGCATTTTGAAAGGGAAGCATGGGCTAGCTTCTCTTTTCTGTTTTGCCTTGTAATGACCATGCCTTAAGCTTCTCATCCAGGACCAAATTGATCCTCTGAGGATTTGGAGCCTTGGAATAAGGGTGATTTTTCTGTTTTACTGCGTCTTTTTCATCAGATCTTTTCTTGCCTCTTCCTTGAATCCTGAAGCGTATGAATTGGTGCTCACAGATGCACTCTGCGTGTTGGTAGTGTTGATGAGGTGACGGTGATGGGTGACATTAACAGATGTGTGAAGCAGAGGGAATCAAACGCAGGAATCTGGGTTTTCAGTCTATTTTCAGGGACGGAAGTTCTACCATGGAGCTGAGCTGCCTCCACCTCCACTAACTCAGCTCCGGGTTAAGGCTCTTCCTGCGTTCAGGCCACAGTGGGTGTGTGGACGTCTGTGCAGGGCAGGGGTTACATTATCCCCCCTCCGCATCGCAGACCTGGAGCAGGTAAACGAAGGCACATCAGGACTGCAGTGTCACAAGGATGGATGCAGACATCTCCACGGGGCAGGTGGGTCACCAAGGGACGGTTCCAGAGCAGTGGTGGTAGCAGGGGAGATGCCTACAACTAAAAAGAAGCACAATGCAACCTCTGTGCTTTTTTCATTCCCTCCTTGAACAGTCACGAAAGAGACAAATACAGTCTCATTCCTATATTTCTGTAGTTGTTGGACCATCTCTCCCAGTCTGCGTGTAGCCCTTCAGTGGACACTAAGTATTCAGAGGCAGATGTGGAGCTAGGAATATCCTTTGATCGAGGTCATACTTTTAAATTTCCTTTGGGGATATCTTGGGAAAAAACTAAACATTAATTTTAGGGAAAAACTCATCCCAAATTTTAACATATTCAGCTACAACTTACTTCCCATCCCCCAACCAAAACTGACAAGATTTACAGGCAAGAGAATCCCAGAATTCCTAAGCCTGTTCATTATGTTCCAGGATCCCAGGTGATCCTTTTTTCTTCCTCATGCTTTTCTATAATTTCCAAAGAAATCTAAACTACTAATGCAATAATCATATTTTAAGAAAGTAGCCAAGACTCAAGTCATCCTACAAATATTAAAATAACTATAATCATTGGGTGACAATTATATTACAGATGTCTGGGATTTAATAACAGATGGCTAACACTAATGTCTTACAGAATTTCACCAACTGAAGGGGAAGTTTAGTGGCATTTAGTGACAAATAGCATGAAAAGAAGCAGTCAGTTCATTAATTGACAAGTCATTGCGATTTGCTGTGCAGCGTAAGAGTCGTCATCATAATTATACACCCAAGCAACCCAAAGGGTTTGAGATTTCTGCTTGACATTTGTAGTTCACCTTGTAAATGTCTCAGTCATAATCAGGGCTGTAATGACATTGCCCTGTGGCGAATCAGAGGAGGAGGAAGCGCTCTGTTTATCTCTAACGGCATCAGGACCGTGCCGTCGTGAAGGCCAGCACCTCACTTCCTACTCACTCCCTCCACTCATCAGAGCTGTGTACCTACCATCGGTCAGGCAGCTTCACGGGGTCACTGTTTCCTTACTGTTGTTACTGCTCGTACAGACGAGGGACTGGAGGTCAGTACGACCAAAAGGGGATGCTTAGTCTTGTGTCTTTCAAACAAGCAGGAAGCTTTTCAGTTCTCTCTTATAAATGCCAGCTCGCCATCTTACACCTGGTACTGCAGTTTAGGGTAGCATTTTCTAAATCATGGTCTCATGGGGGAAAAAAAAGAGCCATGGGAAATCATAGCTATCTTTTATAATCTCCTAAAAGTTAAACAAAGCTACTATTGTTTTATTACAAGTTGGCCTTGTATGAGGCTCTATACTAGTGTGCACATGGCCTGTCGATCAGCTACAGATGCAGTGACTCCAGGGGGGATTAAAAATGTCAGAGTGGGGAGCTGCTTGGCGGGCCAGCCATACCTGATGCACCTGCGGAATAGCAGCCAGCAGCGGCCCCAGCAACGCCTGGGAGCCTTCCCCAGCCCTTGGTTTTCTGTGGAGCACAGCCTGGGAAACACAAGTTATTGGGCTAGAGATGCCCCAGGCCTTACGATGTCAACACCCGCGACTGCTTGACAGAAAGAGCTCTCCATACTTCTTTCTCGAAGGCGTAATGTCGCCCTAGTCCTGTGATGCTTCTCAGATGATTTTACTTGGGGGTGCCTCCCTTCCTCAGCACACAGCGACCTTTCTTTATACCGTTCGTTACAGCACTGGCTTTGGCCAGTAGTGTGGTCTCGTTGTAGGATGAGAAAAGGACCGGACCAGAAGCCCACGGACCTGGGGCGGAGTCCTACCCTTGCCCCACTCGGCTATTTGGTAAATATGACTTCGGTTAGAGGCTAGGTCACCTGGCTGGGTGGCTGTGAAAGGATGGAACTGAATGGGAGATAAACTGTCAGATCTTCCAAGTACTTAGTTTTTCTTCCATATAAATATTTATACGTATACATAAACACACACAGGTATACTCTCTCTATAAATATATAAATGTGTAGTATACAAATGATACGTTCACAAAAATATAGATATATTTGTTGCCTGTGGTCTCCAGATTCTTTTCACAAACGTTCCGCTCATGTTATTAGAAGTTGCTCATTCGTCATCAAGGGTTTCCACCGCACTTTTGAGAGTATTGACCCTCCAGCTCCGGTGCTTGGGGAGGCTCATGGCCCTGACTCGAGCGGGTGGTAAAAAGCCAGCATCCCCCCACCCCCGATCCTGCACACCTGCTGACGGTGGGCTGACCAGCCTTCCCGTCGGGACGTCCCCGCGTGTCGGCTTCACCCCTTCCCTCCCCTAACCCTCTCTGTCAGAGCTTGTGACCTACTCTGGTGGCTTCGAT
>NW_006769874.1:983530-1011741 GCF_000442215.2 Lipotes vexillifer | reverse complement strand
GCTCTTATGAGAAGGGAAACGTGCTCCGTGTTGCTAGATCCCCTGCATGACCTCCTAGTATGTTTCCAGCTTGATCTTCCAGCAGCGGCGGTAGCATGGACCACACTCCCTCTCGGGAACACCCGCTCCCTTTAGCGGTGGTGGGTCAGGCCCCTGGCTTCCCCTTACCTTGTGGTTCTTCCTTGTGGGCCCCCTCCTTTGGGTCCCTCTCTTCCACCCATCCCTGAAGTGTCCCTAAACCCCAGTGTGCTCTCAGCTCCCGTGTGCCAGGAGGGCCATCTATACCCCTCCCCCACTGGGGGTCACCAGCCCCTGAGCAGTGATCCCCAAAGTGCGGGTATGACCATATGCTCGGTATTAAGACACTGACAGCAGCCCTGTGTCCGCAGGCTCCATGCATGTCCCTTCCATTTAGAACTCTGCGTGCTTTCCACTCTTTCTAGCTAAACAGTAAGAATCCTAAAATAAATGACCTTAGAGGAGTTCTTGAAAAGCATTATGTGTGATATAATCAGTATTGGATGGTGGACGTGTGGACAAAAACCGAATCATGAGGTCATAAATTTGAGGAAAAATCTTTAAAGGACTACTTGATATTTTGCTCTTTCTCAAGATAAATGGACATTTATATCTCTTGTTTTGTTGACTTTTTTGGTTTTTATTATTTCTTTATTTTTTGTTTTCCTTTAATTTGTTTAACAAACCCTTGTATAATACTTTTATGTCCCAGGCACTGCTCTAAGCACCTTACAGACATTAACTCTTTAATGCTTATATCCGTATGAAGTAGTCACCGTGATCATTACTGTCCCCATTTTACAGGTGGGAACGTTGAGGCAGTTACTGCTCAGGGTCGCACAGCCGAGGGTGGAGCTGAGACTGGAACCTGAGCTCTCTGGCTCTAGGGTCTTATTAGCCCAGTGATGGTGCTAAGTTGTAGACATTTGCCAAAATCAAAGACGGTTTTCTCCTGTGATTTCTTTTGTGGAAGTAAATAACATTTTTACGTTCTCTTCATATAACCCTTTGATGACTCAAAAAGAATTTGAAATTACTCTTAGCCTTCACTTTTTCCATGCTAAACAAACGACATCAAGCAGGGTTCAGCTAAGCCTGGAAATCAGAAACTCTGAGGCAAGAAATCGGGCTCCTCCTAAGATCCTGCTCTTTGCTCCAGGACCTCTAAGTCAGCGGGTCCCCAATTTTTTTTTTTTTTTAAGTATGAGACTCCTTGTTTAAAATAAAAACAACAATAATAAATCACAGGCCGCCCACCCACATCACAGTGGTTGCGTTTTTGTTATCCATGCATTGAGCAAAGCTGCATGAATCCTTCAGTGCCTCTAAGTGAAATGAATTGATTCATCGTGATGTTCATATTTGCAAGCTATACCACGTGTACATTTTTATTTTATTTTATTTTTTAAAGGACTTCAAATGCTTGGCTTTTTATTTATTTATTTATTTATTTATTTATTTTTGGCTGTGTTGGGTCTTCATTTCTGTGCGAGGGCTTTCTCCAGTTGTGGCAAGTGGGGGCCACTCTTCATCGCGGTACGCGGGCCTCTCACTGTTGTGGCCTCTCCCGTTGCGGAGCACAGGCTCCGGACGTGCAGGCTCAGCGGCCATGGCTCATGGGCCCAGTTGCTCCGCGGCATGTAAGATCCCCCCCAGACCAGGGCTCGAACGCGTGTCCCCTGCATTAGCAGGCAGATTCCCAACCACTGTGCCACCAGGGAAGCCCATGCCCTTTTAACATCACTTGCACTCCTGATCCCAGCTGTGAGGACTCAGCCACGTGGTCCCATCCTAACCAACCCACCTGCATCCCGGGCCTGGGAAGAGGAAAGACGTGGTGAACACGTGGGGTGGCTTTGGACACTACAGCTCTGAGATGTCTGTCTGATCCCTTGGGGGCCCAGAGAAATTGAATTCTAGGTTTTGTAAAGGAAGCCACGGCCTGATGCTTCAAAGTTGACATTATGGTGTCATGGAAACACAAGATGGATGCTTTTTATAGTGGGGATGGTGGTTTATTTCCTGGGCTTGATTGTGCCAGCATTTTTGATTCGGCTGCTGGAGGACAGATGCCCAGTCTGATAGCGGTTCCTTTCAACCAGGGACCAGAAAACAGTGGTAGCTGTTTTTCAAAATAATTTCTTTTAAAAATGTATTTGGAAGATGAGTAAGCCAAGATTGTCATGACAATTTTCTATGGCATAAAATAAAAGGCAATTTCTTGCTATAGTCACCATGGCAACATTCAGTTCACATACTTACACATACCTGCTGTTAAATTCCATCGGCAGTGAAGGGTTTCTATTGCAAAGCCACTAGATCTAACGTGACCGTGGCTTAGCCAGAGACCCAAGACCCCAACTTTTTGCTAATGCATTTTCCAAAGGACTAAGCCTGAGATAATTACCTTTTAATTCCTGTGGAAGTTTGAACTGAACTGCAGTTAGGATAGTGTTACAAAGAGTCTGATAATTTTCGGTCGGGGTTGTTCAGACAGATACAACGTTTACTTGGATAAATGCGTGTTAATCAATTCTCCTATTCAGGAAAAAGAACATATAGAATATGTGCTCCAGAAGCAATGGAATGAATGATAAGTTGTTTTGGAAGAACAAATTTCCTGGAATAGCAGCCACTTGAGAAACAACAGCCATACTTCAGCCATTTTCATTTGATTGGAAAGATGTGTTTAACATATTAAAGGACGAGATGGGCAGGGCTGTGCACTGCCCCAAATCTGGGCCATTTCTGTCCGTTTCAGTCTTGAATATCCTCTTTATCTTCAATTCCTTCTTTTCAGGCCCTATAATTTTATACCAATATATTTTTACACCCACACCCTTAACCATGACTTCTATTATCCGTCACCTAAAAAGCTGATTGTTAGTTGGTAGTTTTTTCATATTTCATGTTTAGGTCTTCAGAGGAGGAGCCTGTTTATGTATTAAAAAGAAGCTTAAAAAAGGAAACTCTTAACCAGCAAAGTCCACCTCTGAGCTGCTGCTCTACTCTCAAAGGCTGCCTTGATGCTACACCTTGCATGCTTCTGGCTGTACCAAGATAAAGCTTGATGCACAGCCATATAGGGCTGATCGTTCTGGAGGAAACATAGGGATTCAGTTTTCACAGGGAAGGCAAAGCAGATTTACCCGCATGGGACATACTGCAAGTTGGCCTGTAGTAGATGGAGAGAAAAAGTGCATGTGCATGGGAGAGCGTGCACCTGTACACGTGTGTGCACGTGTGCATGTGTGTTTGTGTGCGTGTGCGGGTGTGTGTGTGCATGTGTGTGTCTAGGCGTCCATGTGGAAGGATTACTCAAAGGACTAATAACACCGGATAACGCAAACCTTGCACAATCAGTGCGCATTACTTGACTCCGTGCCACCTGAAAAAATAAGCCACCGTTTTTTATTTTGCCCCCTCCTATCTGTCTCCTTCTCTCCGTGCCTGGGGGGTGCCTTTCGCGCTCCGGCAGGTGGCAGGTGTGCTGCGGCGAGGGGCTCACAGTCCGCCCCTCGTGGCGTCTCTGAAAATTTCCCTGAACGCTTGACTCGGTCCACGTGGACTCCGGTTTCGGCGATTCGGCCGGAGGCCGGGTACACCTGTTGAGGCTGCGAGCGCTGCGCGTTAACTCTGCTAGGAGACGGACGCGGGCAGCCTGGGGGCTGGTTCTCCGCTCCTTCCCCACGGTGGGCGCGCAGGCCGTCTGGGCTGCGGCCAGAGCACGTGCGTCCCGCCACCAGAGCCCGGCCAGCCCCGCTGACGTCCGCTGCTGGGGGAGGGGAGAGGAGGGGCGGGGAGGGCGGGGGGCGTGGTCCTGGGCGGCGGCCGGGATGCAGGATGGGAGGAGGCGGCGATGCGGGATGCGGGGCGCGCGATGGCTCAGACCAGCCCAGCAGCCCCTGGGCCTACGGACGGAGGATGATCGGGCTGCCGCGCAAGAAGCTGCAGAAACTGTTTCTCAAAAAGGTAGGGCGAGCCCTCGCACTAGAACTGGGGTCCGGGGAAGTTTTGACGGTTTTTATTTTCTGCTGGGAAACTGATAATGTGACAGATCTTGGCAGGTGAAGGGCAAGTTCGAAAGTTGTTTTCTGGGACAGAGTGAAATTCTGTGTGTCCTTAAATGTGAAAGGGTCATAGGTCACAGATGGAGGCAAAGAGCAGGTCGGCAGCTGGAGTGAAGGCGGTCGCCCTCTTTTTGAGGTTGTGTTACGTCCCGAATGGATTTAATCTTATGCTGTCGTGTGCTTTCACAGTCGAGGGGAACCGGGGCCACTCAGTCATTTTCCTGCAATTTTAGTAGTGAAGGGGAGAAAATGTGACAAAGTTGATGTTTATTGAAGCTGTTACTAAAAGGTAAAGTTTTAGGTGAAGAGAATCAGATTTAGAAGTTTGCCCTTAAAAAATTTTTTTTTGCCTTTTTTAGAACCCTTTTTTATTGTAGTAAAATATGCATAACATAAAATTTACCATTTTAGCCACTTTCAGTGGCATTAAGTACATTCACATTGTTGTGCAGCCGTTACCACTGTCCGTCTCCAGAACGTTTTTGTCTTCCCGAACTGAAACTCTGTGCCCATGAAATTATAACTCCCCATTCCTCCTGCCCCACCCTGCCGAGTTTGCCCGTTTTTAAGTGAAATAACTCAAACACATAATAGTCATATGTAATAAGTATGCCTCAGATTACAGTCCAAACCAGGTCATGCAGAATAACTCCTGCAGTCTGTTCTCTGGATTTGTTAGAGAAATTACTTTGACTTGTATCTCATATAACTGTCTTTAAAAATGATAGGTATGAAATACAGGGTTTTAAAAATCACAGACATACGCAGGGGTATAGGATTTGTGAGTCATAACACTTTTTTGAAGAAAATCTGTGACTTTCCAACAACGTGCATATACTTTTTTCTAAGTTGGGCAAGAAATGTTCTGATTCTCTTGTTTTAGTAACTATCTCTAGGTGTGCATATGCATATATTGCAAACTTGTGGTTAATAAATATTCTTTATTTATAGATCTGTATGCATGAAAATATAGTATTTTTTATGAGAATATAATATTGAACTAAACTTATGTTTCACTTTAAAATCACTCCTGAAATAATATTTCTAATGATTTTATAAAGGGAAATGAAAGTCGTTTCCTTCCAGTTTGGGGGTTAAGAAAACTGAGGCATTAAGGAACCAGGCACATGTCCACTTTCAGAAGCATGAACAGATCTACTTGTAAAAGCTGCACCCCCTGGATCCCAGCCCCTCACCCAACCCAGCCCTTATATCTGCGACGTCCTTACCCTCATTCCCCATGTGGCCCTTTGCTCTGATGTAAATGAACCTCACATCTCTGGGAGTATTTCCTTATTGATACCCCTTCTTATTCCCAAAGACATCGATAAAGTTAGCAAATATATTCAATAAGAGATTAAAAAGTGAGTAAATGCAGATATTGAGGCAAAGGAAGGAAGGCACAGCAGGCTGGAGGCCAGCTCTGAGCTTGCTGGCTTCCCAGGGGTGGACACAGTGGGAGCTCACACTGCAGACAAAAGCCCAGACCCAGTTCTTCGGGTGGACACATCTCTTTCTGTCCCTGACCCCGGAGAGGATCATCTCCCGCAGGTCCTCCTAAAGAGGGCACCGCGTAAATGCAGTGAACGGTATGCCTAAGGGTAGCCTCGGTTAAGTGCAGCACGTTTCTCAGTAATGCCTTTTGTAATGCTGTGAATTGTAAGCGGAGGGGGTCAGACCAAAATACAGAGCAGAAAAGCACTTCTATCCAAAGTCAGCTGTATGTGGTTCAGGTAAACAGCTCTCTGGATAGCTGCATCATCCAGGGACATTTGAAGCCACCTGGATGTCACACCCCCAGACAGTTCTCCGTAGCTTTGGGAAGGAAATCCATAAATTTCGTTAGGATTTAGTTTGGGTTCCTTGACAAGTAGAGGAGTGCAGATTCTCTATGTTGCAGGTTACGAGGAGGGGCTCATAACATTTGGAAGCTGGAAGAGGTCTTAGAAATCTCACAGCCCATACACTTCATTTTCTAGATGAAGAGACTTGGGGCCTGAGAAGTTGAAATGCCTTTTGCCCAAGATCACAGGGTGAGTGAGTGGCAGAGCCTGGGCCAGACCTGAAGCTTCGGACATTCAGCAGAGCCGCTAGAGGACTGGAAGTGTGTCTCCCCGCCTGTGTTAACCCTGTCTGTATTATGGGGCTGCTGACCCTGGAGTGACCTCGCTGTCCCAACCCCGGGCTAGCTAAGGCAGATTCCAAATCCCTTGCTCGGGAGGGCACCTTCTGTATACAGACCAACCACGCAGAGCCCACACCCTAACCACTCGCTCTGTGGTGCTCTCCCATTCCAGGCCACCGTCCCCTGCCCTGATCACCCCAGGGCCAGGTACCCGACGGCTGGGGACAGCCCCGGGAAAGGTTCAGACTAACCTGTGCTGAGCTTTGCTCACCCAGCCATGCCTGTTCCTTCCCGTGGAAACTGCAGTAAAGGCTCGCCCCCGCCCTCCTCCCACCTCCTGGCCGGCCTCCCTCCGTGGTCCTCCCCACACAGGGAGCCAGGGGCCTCCCTCCCTCTTGGGAACTGTGGGTAACAAACCATCTTCTCAGTGGTCATTGTCTCCTGATCCACTGGCCTGGCCATACCTAAATAATAGTAATGAAACCTGGGCTTTAAAACACTGTCAGTTGTTTTTGAAACTTTCAGCATGTATGTTGCGGGCAATGAGACGGTAGTAGGACCGAGTTCCTGTAATTGAGAAACCGCTTCATGTGAGGAAGGGCGCAGGAGTGACTGTAATGACAACAAAGACCACACGGATTCTGCTTTAAGGAGAGGCTGCAGTGCTACGTGCCCTGTCCTGCGAGGGGCTGAGATAGCTAAGGGCTGCAGGTCTGGGGCCGCCCGGCTTGGGGGGCAGCAAAGGAGCGCGTTACAGGTGAAGTGCGCAGCTGAGCAAAGGTGTCTCCCAGAATCTGGGTTCCTCATCATGGTTGCGTTGGATTACTAGGCTTCTGACACTGATCTGTCTTAAAATTTCAGATAAGTGAGCATCTGCATGTTTTCATTGTTAACCCCTGATGGCCCACGGGCAACTCAGTCCTGGATATTTTTCCAGTTTCATAGATATTGAGGACTGTTTCACAGTCACACTGCCTGTAATAATAATAGGAACTTGGTGATAATCACACATCACGTTAACAGTCTACGGATGTAGCAGTCCAAATGGGTTTCCAATGATGTGATGAGTTCCCATGCTGACAACAGTTCATCTGTTTCCCTGTGGGTACATTTCTAAACTGTGATCTGATTTTATTCTCAAAGCCATCTGAGTCAGTATGTTTTGTGCTTTTACAACATGTGAAAAGACAGCTGTGGAAGAATGTTGCATAGGGTCAACCCAGAGATGGCGGTTTTTATATAAATATAGGACATTTTGTGTTTAATGAAGGATGAGAGGAAAACTTCTGACAGCATCATACACAGCTATTTTGTGATATAAAGTGTAAGCAAAGTTTTCACTTGCTCGGATTAGGTAGGAGAAATGTAATTGTGTTGTCTTAAAAACGTAAAATTGTGACAGATTTCTACCACATTTAAGAGCCACTGACAGAGACGCATTTTATTTTATTTTATTATTTTTTTTTTTTTGCGGTACGCAGGCCTCTCACTGTTGCGGCCTCTCCCGTTGCGGAGCACAGGCTCCGGACGCGCAGGCCCAGCGGCCACGGCTCACGGGCCCAGCCGCTCCGCGGCACGTGGGATCCTCCCGGACCGGGGCACGGACCCGCGTCCCCCGCATCGGCAGGCGGACTCGCAACCACCGCGCCACCAGGGAAGCCCCAGAGACGCATTTTAAAAAGCAGTTTATATTAGAGATGATGTGAAGACAGCTCATCCCAAACATTTGCTATTTGAATTGTTAAAAAGTGGCTGCAGAAATACATGACCCACGTCAAGGAGGAGAGGGCGGGGTCTGCAAAATGTATCCAGTGAACATTTGCCAATTTACTGATTCCCTCTTCCCATGTTATCAATGAGAACTTACGTTCCGAGGAAGTTCACAGCAGCGAAGCTTCAGCGAAGCTGAGGAGACAGGGTTAAGGTCAGCAGCTAGAATCCAGGGAAGAAAAGGTCAGCGTTCTTACTGTGGGTGTGACTCCAATAGCTTCGGGCCATCCTTGTGGCTCTTAAAACCCCTTGTTTGTGGCGGTTTGAAAAGAGAGTGGAAAGAAACGCGGATCCACTTTCTGTCATGCAGGGCGGTATCAAGAAAATACTGAGACGGCCCCTGCCTTGGAAAATATAACAGAGATTTTAAGATATAGGGTCTTTACAGAGATTAATTTTCTGAAGTTATGGCTAAAGTTTTAGTTGCAAGAGGTTTATTTTGAAATGGACAAAGAAAATCGGGTGAGTTCCCCCTATATAACCGTAAGAGATGGCATCTCTTTGCTCTACCTGAGGACGATGGTCCATCCCCTCCATAAATAATTACTGATGGGACACTTGATTTGCACCAACTGGGGACTAGGGGTACAGCCCTAACAGACAGGTGGGCTTATCCTCAGTAGCTTACAGTCTTGCAGGACAGTCAGCCCCTGTGCCCTAGATAAACGATGCTGAGGAATGAGATACAGAAATAGCATAACGGCAGACGAGAGGTGTTCGTTTTTAATGCCACGTGCAAGGCAAACGGCGTCTTGTTTCTGCCTCCGCAGTGACTGCCCCACAGAATCGACTTCAGGATTGGGCCGTGTATCAGAGCAAGTAGGCCAGGTGCGGTTGGCTCATGGAAATATTTAGCTCCTAGCAGAATACATAAGGCTTGGCACGAGGATCAGGGATGGGGCCTCGGCAACCTCCCAAGTAAATCATCCCCAAGAGCATCCATCCATCTGGCCCAGAGTTCACCAAGAAATGAACCGACACCAGCACAAAACTGTGGGGAGGATGTGTGGGGGGGGGCGGTAACCTCAACAGATAGTAAACGATCTCCCAAGGCCAAGAATCGTCCTCTTCTGCGATAACCTTATCACTCACTAGGGATCTACCATCCTTGAGTTAATTTAAATGCTTAATAACTCATTAATATTCCATACCAGTGTCATCTTTTGAAGTAACTCTCTCCCTACAGTTTTGCTATCTACTGCATAAAATGAGATTTCTCTCTCTCTTCCTGTTTATTTTAAATTGTCTCCTTAAACTCAGGTGCCTCCTGCCGTTCTTGAACCTCAAGCTGCGGTTTCCAAAGACCGCCTGGGCTCTAGTTTTCCTTTCAACGCCGTGGGTGTGCTTCACAGACCCACAACTCAGAGGCTATGCCCCTGTGTGAAGTCTCCAGCATGTGTACAGATGGGCCTTAGGTGGGGACTGCCCGGATGACTAAGGCTATAGCCCTGTCTGGAGGGTCACAGATTATTAATAACTAACACAGAAACGAAGTCTTTATGTAAAATGATATGCATCGATTTGATCTAGTTTCTAATAAGTGCACATGAGCCATTGATACAGCCTTTAGAGCAAGATGTTTAAAATATCAACAGCCAGGTACAGATTAAATGCCCTCTTGTTTGGACAGGAAGAAAGTGGTAACTTACAGTCTACACAGACCCTGCCTGGTCTTGCCTCTCTGTTCTTTAGGGTGTCTTTTTCATGAGATGACTGGCTTCTGCTTTTCAGGATTTTCTTTGCTCCTTGGGTATGACTATGAATGTCACGAAGACCATTCTGTTTGGTCTATAGATTTCCAGGAGTCTGTGCATCTGTTGGGCTTTGCATAAAACCCCCCAAATCAGCTAAGTATTAGAATCCACTAGTGATGCAAAGTCCGATGCATCTAGCTTGAGCAAAAAATGGGCACTTACGGGCTCACAAACTGAAAATTTAGAAATCCGTGATTCAGAGTTCAGAAACACTCTCCATGCAGGCTCCTGGACTGGGTGGGTTCTTCCCAAGCTCCACCTGGTGGCCGCCGGCTGTTTCAGACTCATGTCCTCACACAGGCGGTCCAGCAGAAGACAGGGTCCTCGTCCCTGCCTGCTGTCAGCATCTGGAATCTGTCACCAAAGGGCAGTTCTCCATGGGGACAGGCCCTGAGACAGACAGGCCCATACCAGCTTCAGGCTGCCCTCTGAGGGTTCAGGCACGTGCTGACCATCTCCTGCAGTGGGGCAGATTGCCCGCAGTGAACCTAGAGAAGACCCCCCCGTGACTGGGGTTGTTGACACAGGACTGTGTGGTCCCCTCCCCTGGAATTCATCCGTCCCCTTGGCCGGTGAGATTCTCCATCTGATCTCTCCTGGCCACAGGGTCTTCCCACACCTCACCTACAAAGAATAAGCAGACAGCTTTTTATTTTTTTAAACATCTTTATTGGAGTATAATTGCTTTACAGTGGTGTGCTAGTTTCTGCTTTGTAACAAAGTGAATCAGTTATACATATACATATGTTCCCATATCTCTTCCCTCCTGCATCTCCCTCCCTCCCACTCTCCCTATCCCACCCCTCTAGGTGGTCACAAGCCACGGAGCTGATCTCCCTGTGCTATGCGGCTGCTTCCCACTAGCTATCTACCTTACGTTTGTTAGTGTATGTATGTCCATGCCACTCTCTCGCTTTGTCACAGCTTACCCTTGCCCCTCCCCATATCCTCAAGTCCATTCTCTAGTAGGTCTGTGTCTTTATTCCCGTCTTACCCCTAGGTTCTTCATGACTTTTTTTTTCTCTTAGATTCCATATATATGTGTTATAGCATACGGTATTTGTTGAAGTCACAACTGTGAAGTTTTCAGGGCAGCGTGGGGTTAGCAAAACCTCCCGCTGATTTGCCGAACTAATGCTGTAATATCTTATTTCTGTGCTGATTCCCCGCTGACCCAAGGAGGCTGCCGTGACCTGTAGGTGCAGGTCTTAAGCCCGGTGAGCTCAGCGGTTTGCTGACACCCCAAGGAAGGACATTTCACACCTTCAGTGTGGCCAGGATGCGGCCCCGCCTCTGTTTAGGGCAAATAGAATTTGTCCCCCGAGAGCTGTGCTTCCTCTCTGGATGTGATCACACTCTACACAGCAAGAGGGAGATCGCACCCCTGGGCCAGTTTTGAGTGACTCAACGCGGGGAGCTTGGATTTGTGGGATTTCCAGCTTCACGGGTCACAGCGACGCGGCAGATCTGCTTTACCGCATCCGCCCCTTCCCGTGGATGGTGCACCTGGAGGACCCTGTGTCAGGACACGGGCTTCCTTCTCGCTGTGGCCACCCCACAGCGGGAGGCCCCACTGCCCTTCTGCTGAGGCAGCAAAGACACCCAGCAGGAGGGTCCCTGGTCCGGGAGAGCCGGCGTGAGTGTGCACTGGGTGCCCCGCATCCACACTGTGTCGAGGCCTCCCGGCAACCAGAGTGAGCAGGTTTGCCGTGTGAGGACACGGCCTCCGTCTCGGGACTCAGGACGGGCGCTCCTGGGGGACGTGGAGGGGGCATCCTTAGCGCACAGTGGCCACTAGGCAGCCCCGTCGTCCTGAGATTGTTGTCAGGCGCTCTGGGTACTGCCTGGCGGCATCCTCACTGGGCACCCGCGGCAGCACCACGAACGTGCCACGGCTCTTTCCTATCGGCCCCTGTCTTCTGAGTCATCTGTATTTGTAGGGACGATGGATTACCATCTCCACATTTGGTAGATCGTTTTAGACAGTGACCTGCTAGAGACTCTGCCTGGCCTGGAGTCCCCCAGGGCCTGAGGTAGGTGGAAAAGCGTTGCCCGCACAGACCTGCGAGCTTGTAGTGCTCACAGCAGCAGCCCTGGCCGTGCCCGCCTGCTCCCTGAATGAGTGGCCTGCAGAAACTCAGCAAGTGGATCCAGTCCTTGTTAGGGGCTGAGCTATGGCCTCCAAAGTCCACATGTTAGAGCCCTCACCTCCTGGGCCTCAGAATGTGACCATATTTGGAGAAGGGACCTTTGCAAAGGCGAGTAAATTAAAATGACGTCATTAGGGTGGGCCCTAATCCCACATGAGTAGCGTCCTTATAAGAAGGGTGATCGGAGCATAGACACGCACAGAGGGACGACCATGTGAGGACACAGGGGTAGGACAAGGAGAGAAGCCGGAGAAAGCAGCCCTACTCACACCTGGTCTCGGACTTCCAGCCACCAGACTGTGGGATGAGGCATCTGCTGTCCGAGCCCTCAGTCTGGCTGTTTGTTATGCAGCCCTCGCTGACTCATGCAGTGAAAAGTGCTGAGCAGGAAGGCAGAGGGCAGGGGGTGTTCCCACTGCCAGGACGCATTGCTCTGGAGGTTGGGGTGGTGGCCCCCCGCTCCCGAGGGCGCTGCGTGCAGTCTGCAGCTGGAGTCCAAGTTCAGGCTCTAGTCACTGAGCGCACTGGGGTGATGCCCCTGCAATCCTTCTGTAAGCGGGGACAGAGCCCCACCAGCAGGACCCCCATTCTCCCCGGTGTTTGTGGCCTTGCCCTTAAAGACACACAGTGTGTCTGAGCTGTCCGGCAGGCGGGTGCTGCCCCAGCCTCTCCGGCCGAGTTGTCATCCCTGCGCGCTCTCTGCCCTCCTCCCTGCGCCCCTGTACCTGCGGCTCCGGCTCTCCGTGCGGCAGGGAGCCGGCCCGGTTCTGTCTCCTGCCCGTTGTCGCGGAGGCCTGTGTTTTGAAAGGCAGGAAATACCCCTGGGACGCTAATTGCTCCAGGGTCCTCCCCAGGCGACGGGCTCACAGTGGTTGCCAAGCTTCCGTGTGTTGGCATCAGCAGCCACCATGGCCCACGACCAGCCTGCCTGCCCAGCTGAGGGGGAGCCAACTCGGCTGCAGGGGTGTGTGTCCTTGGGGACTCTTTATAGAGGAAAATGCAGGTCAGTGGACGGGCTTTGCTGAGCGCAGGGGGCTGTGTGCCGGGAGCGGCCGGGTGGCGTTGGTGTTTCCCTGGGATGGACGAGCAGGGACCGCCTGTAGAAATCCAGGCTCTCGGGGGCAGGTAGACATGACCACACCTGTGATGCTCTGACGTCTTAGGGCCCCAGCAGGACATGCCTTCTGACAGCAGGAGCTGGTGCGCGAAGGAAAATACTCAAAACTCCCTTGTCCCTCCGAATCTCCGTGTTCTCTATTTCTGCCTAGAAGGGAGATCAGGCCCAGCCCAGATGGGGGGCCACGGCCTGCATGATGTGGGCCTGGTCTGTACTGGGTCCCATGGTGGGAAAGGTGAGGAGGGACAGGGAGCATCTGTGCCCATAGGACGGTGCACAGATCCGCCCAATGAGTCAAAGCCTCGTCAAATCCTCGGGCGGGTCTCGCTGCACCAAGGGTCCCGAGGGAGCAGGGTGCCCACTCCCCCGGGTGCAGGGGGCATAGTGTGCTCTCTGCAGAGTAGCAGGGCTGTTGCTGTGTCAACCGGGGGCCACTGACTTCCTCTGCCTGTTCAGGTATGCACGGCCAGAAGCATCTGCCCGATGGTGGTTTTTGTTTTTTTTTAAATTTTTTATCAGCATATGGTTGATTGACAATGTTGTGTTAGTTTCAGGTGTGCAGTAAAGTGAATCGGTTATACACATCCATATATCCAGGCTGTTTTTAGGTTCTTTTCCCATAGAGGCCATTGCAGAGTATTGAGTAGAGTTCCCTGTGCTCCACAGCAGATGCTTCTTAGTTATCTATTTTGTATATAGTAGCAGATGGTGGTTTTATATCCCACACGCCTTAGGACGCGGGCCGCGGTGAAGCACCGGAATTCGGAATGCACTTAGATTCAGGCCTGTCCTGCACTCTGCCTGGGCGTCTGGCTCCGTGGTTTCCCATGGGTACTGCTCTCCAAGTCCTCCCCAAGGGGCCAGTCCTGCCATGTGGGCCGAGGGGTCCTCGCCTGCCATGGGGCCTATGAGCCTGAGATGCTGGGACATAAGCTCTCCTGGGCGCCTTCCTGGAGGTGGTGGCTCGGTCCTCAGACGGTGCCTCGAGGTTCCCTGTGCGTCCCGTTGTGGGGCTGACAGCTCAGCGCCGTGCAGGAGGGTAGTTCTAGTCTGCCCTGGCTCTGGGCCTGCCTACTTTCTCAGAGAAATATGTGGAAACAAAGTACAGAAAAGCCAGCTCGGGTGGCAGTACAAACAGATCTTTCTTGTCTTCTTTTTCCCTATCAGAATAGTCTTTGGGGAAATATATTAGCTTTTTTTTTTTTTTTTTTTTTAAGTTAATCATCTACTTGGATACATTTGACTTTCTCAATCATTGTATTCTAAATTATTTAATTGCACTCTTCTTTGCTTGATAAACTTATTAGTTTTTTTTTTTTTTTTTTTTTTTTACAATTCCTTAGCTCCATCATAAATGTGTTGGGGAGAATTCTGGCGCTGCCGGGCGGATGGCTGGTCGCGGTCTATCCCAGCGCCTGTATCCCCAGCAGCTCCGCTTCCTTCCGTGACCCTCCGTGGTGTTGGGGTCTCTGCGTGTCACCCCACCGTGTGGGTGCAGGCACCACCTGGAATGCAGTTTGTCCTTGTCCTCTCATTCCCCGGATAGAAATTACATTTGAGTAAGCAATTCATTAAGTGAACGTTGTAAGTAGTAAAAGTATACGGCGTGAGACAGTGATGCCGTGGAGAAAAGTGAAGGGCAGAGAAGGAATAGAGCTGGGAGGGAGGGAGGCTAAAGCGTGAGTGGAGGGGTGAGGGTCCAGGTGCAGCCACAGGCACGAGCACCCAGAGGAGGGTGGGCTGTGTCTCCACCCTCACGCGGCTGCTGGGTTGGGCCCTTCCTCACTTGTACATGCGGGGTGGGTGTGAGCAGGACATGAGTCATCAGCACATCCTTAATGACAGGAGGATTCTAATTATCCCAATTCAATTAGGTGGTGTGCTCATTAGGGGCTGTTGAGTTATTCACTCAAGTGCCAGCTTATGTTTGTTTTTGTGAGTTTCCATTTTCAATTAGGAGGAAATTAAATTTAGGGACCTGTAAAGGATGATTTGACATTCAGCGTCTGAACTCAGATATAACACTCAGTACCCACCACGCCAGAATAACATAGAGTACGTTTGCTTCAGATCGTGTTAAAATCAACCAGAGCCCCCTTTTGAAAACCCCCTCAATCCCACCCACCACCCAGTCCCCGCCAAAGGCAGCCACTGGCTTCAGTTGGACGTGTGGTCGGTTCCTCTTCCCCACATCTTTGTGTTTTAAAGCATACGTATAACCAATCTGTATATAAACAGCATGTGGAATTGTTTTATGCATTTTCAGCATTTCATCAGTGGAATTACAGTGCACGTGTTTTTCTGCCACTGCCTTTTTCCTTCAACATGTTACTGATTGTTTTGTCTTTCCCCTTGATGGGCGTTCACATTATCTCCAGTTTTGGGCTGTTAGACACGGCTGCAGTGGCAGCCCGAGTTTCCTGCAGTTACAGCCATAGGAGTGGAATTGCATCGTAAAGTATGTACGTTTTCAACCTTATTAGGTGCTGCCAATTGCTCTCTATTTCAGTTTCTACTAAGTGGGAGGACTTGGTGTCTTCAGACTTTTTTAAACATTTTGCCAAACTAGTGCATGAAATATTTTGTGTTTCTCTGTTACTGGTGAGGTTGGGCATTTATTGAAATATTTTGTTGGCCATTTTGGTTTCCGTGTGAATTGTCTGTTCACGTCCTTTGTTTATTTTTCTGTTGGGTTATGTCTTCTCCTTAATGATCCCTGCTGTTCTTTATACATTTTAGACACTCATCCCTTGTCTTTAAGGCTCCAAATAACTTCACATGGTTTGTTGTCTTTAACTTTGTCTGTGTGCGGGGTCTTTTGCAATACGAAGGTTTTGAGCTCTTCAAACCCATCAATATTTTTGTTGTTTTTCTCTTTGTCATTTAAGAAGTTCTTCCTACCTAAAAACGTAAAAACCGTCTCCTTTTTCTCCTAATACTAAATTATTGTACTAAATTTGATTTTGTATATGGTGATACAGGAATCTAATTTTATTTTTCCTGTAGAGAGACAATTATCCTCTATGGATCCACTGAACAGTCCATCTTTGAGTTGCCTCTTTTTTTCTCTCTGTGCATTTTAGGTGCTATGAGCCCCTTAGTCACCAGGAAAGTAGACAGATTATTAGGCTGAAAAGTATTTTTGACGTAGGCACTAGGACACGTGATCATTCTGAATCATAGTTTTCAGCAATGCTGGACTGGAGTCAAATTGCTTCTTAGGATGCAGAAGAAGAGGCATTGAATCTGGACCCGGAGCTGGGGGCACATCACACCTGGTTACTGTGTTGTGCTCACACCCTGCACTCTGCAGGGAACAGAAACCAGGAGGGGTTCACAGATGTCTCAGGGGCACCCTTGCCCCGCCTGCTAGAACGTGAAGGCCTTGGACATGGGCCTCGGCACTTGGAGCAGGCCTGGCCCTGGAAGGTGCTCCGTGAATATTTACGGGAATAAGTTCCTGTAAAGCATGTCCTATAGGAGGCAGTGAAGGAACTGGTGTCGTAACATGCAGGAAAGAGCACAGTAAAAACAGGCTAGGCTTCCAAATACTTGGCCATTTTGTGGAGAGGGGCTCTGGATACCGTTGGTGCAGTGGGTAGAGGCTGTGGGGAGGCATGTCTGGTTCACGCGAAGCTCTTCTCAGATTTGGAGCCTTCCCAGGATGCAATGACTCACCTAAGTGGACATGTGTGTCCGCATTGGCCAGAGGGCGGGCTGTGCAGAAGTGTGAGTGTCCTCCGTGATCCTGGTGGTCCTCAGCCTGAGGTTCCCGGTCCGTCAGCAACAAGCTCCTTCTCTGTCCTCTGTGGAATTTACAGGGTCCATGCTCTTCTGTCTCAGTCACCTGACTCAGGTACAGCGAAACCTTAAGAAATGGAGCCAATGGACTCCCGGCCTGGTCTAAATGGCGGTGCCCAGTTTTTAGAGAAAGCTCTAATAAGGATGTCCCTGATTAGAAGCTAGAGTATTTTCATAAATGTTTAGGGTTATGCTATTGACCTAATAGTCATGTTCAAGTGATCCATTTGGGGATCCTTATACCTAGTGGGTTTCTTGGAGTTCATAATCCTATCTGACCAAGGATTTTTTGCATCACAGCTTTAAGTGACTTGCAGGTTTAGAACTATTTAAATATGGAGTAGCACCGTGAAAAATATCAAGGCAAAGAGGAAATGTTAAAATTGGTGAAGACATGAGTTTAGACAAGTTAAATGTGAATGACTCATTGCAGACACTAAGCTCGTCCTGAGTTTTATAAATATCTGTGAACTCTTGTAAATTTTATTTCTGGCGTTAGGGGTTTTTTTTCCTCCCTCTCCGTTTAAAAATAGCTCTTGATTTCGTCTACAGTCTCCATTGAAACAGTATTGCTGGCGTTTGTATGAGACGGTTCACATTTTCAACTTGTATGTGTTTTCACAGATACTCATCTTGTAAACATACAATCGACGTATCTGGGCTCTAACCACGCCCCTGTTGTGTTAGGCTCGGTAATGTGTCATGGAACCATTGGCAGGAAAGGACTGAATAACCTCTAATGCCTTTGGGTATTTTCTTGGTGGCAGATCCCATTCCTGGAATCAGAGGTTTCTCCTTCAGGACTTTTCTTTTGAAACTCCGCGGATTGGTACCACGCAAGTTCTGTGTAAAAGTTTGCCGTCTCCCTGGCTGATCTCACTGTATCCAATTATGTAGATTTTTTAACTCAAGAAAGCCATATTCTCTTTCATCTGTGAAGTGGGACCCATTCTGGTAATACAGCTTCTAGGGCTCTAGGGACAATGGAATTGGTCAAGCTTGGAAGACAGTTAAATGTGCCAAAGTGTGAGGCAGCACCTGGCTCAAAGTCACCATGAAAGGCTCTAGTGTGAGCTGCTGTCAGCACTGCTGTCTGACTGTGACGGTCACAGCGGAGCCCCCTCTGTGTCATGATGCCTTGGCCTTCTTGCTGCCTAGTACCTGGCTCTGCTCTGAATGGTCTTGGTACCTGGCCCTTCCCTTCTCCCTGCGCCTGTCCTTCCAAGTCCTCCTCCAAAGCTGGGCTCCATTGCCTCCCAGTAAGTAATGCATCTGGGGGACGGACCTGTGGAATTTTCTGGAAGCGTTTCTAAAATGTTGGGAGACTTCCTCCCAAAACAGTAGTTTTTTAGGATTGTTGAGTTATAACTTTCCTTTCTGTCATTTTACTTAGGATAATAGTGAACTGGAAACAACCTACGTTAATACAGGATTATATATGTATATGACTGTATCCTGTACATTAATACAAAATTGGAATATTCAATAATAAAATAGATATTGAAATGTTAGTTGATAAAAATATCCACATGTATGAAATGCGAAAGGTGAATTATGACAGTCATTTGGCAAAAATTATATTTTAATTAAAAATGAGTATTATCTATACATACAAATTCTAGAAGGACATAAAAGACAATGTCAGAAGTGATTCTCTGTAAGTGGTGGTGTTACAGACTGTTTTTATTTTACTTGGTATACTTTTTTCCCATTTCTTTTGTAATGAGAAATAGTAGTTTTTTTCATAATTGGAAAAATAAGGTTATTTCTCCTTATGAAAAAATTAATAAATAGGGTAAAATAAAGTGGATTTAAGGTTCATCTATGCAGGGAATATAATGCTTTCAGGGTATTTTCTGAGCAGTGAGGATGACTCTGCTTCTGTGGGCAGTCTCTTGTCCTCTAATTGTCATGTGACTCCTGCCCTAAATTTTCCAAAAGTAGAGGCATATTTTTTTTATCTCTAAGTTACATCAGGTAATATTTGAGCTCTTCTTGTGTACATAGCCACATCGGGGCTAGAAGGATGTTGGCACTGATGCCCTCAGGTAGCATGTAATCTAGCTAGGACCATAGGCTCAAAAAACTCTGAGACAGAGTTTCTGAGACAGAAAGAGGCAAGTACGGTGATGGCAAGAGGAGAAGACAGATCAGGTTGTGAAAGTACAAAGGAGGGGACGGGGGAGAGGGTGGGGGGACCAAGAAATTTCCAGGAGGAAAGGTGGTGTTTGGACAGTGCAATAATAGAGGAGTGCATTAGTTATCTACTGCTGTGTAACAAACCACCGCAGAACTTAGTGGCTTAAAATAACCCAGGTTTATTACTTCACAGTTTCTGTGGGTCAGGAATCGGGGTCCTGAGTTTCAGGGCCTTTCACAGGCTGCAGTCTGGGTGTTGGCCAGGAGTGATCTCGAATGAAGACTCAGCTGGGGAAGGACTCACTTCCAACCTCACTTGGTTGGACCAAGGGCCTCAGTTTCTTGACATACAAGCGTCTCGGACACAGCAGCTTGCTTTCTCAGAGCCTGCAAACTGAGAATGCAGTAGATCGCTAGCAACACGAAGTTATAATTTCTTGTAACCTACTTGCAAGAGTGACATTCCATTGTCTCTGCTACATGCTGTTGGTTAGAAGCAAGATACTGGGTCTGACCTGTGCTGGGGGAAAGGGGGAGCACAAGGGTGTGAGTCCCAGCCAGGAGGTGTGTTCACTGGGGGCCATGTCAAAGGCATGTGTGAGTTGTTTGTGCAGATTTGGGGGTGGGGTGGGGGACTAGCTCGTTCGAAAGCAAGGAACAGTGAGTAAAACAAGTGACGTTAAATTCAGACACAGAACCCTCCTCATAGCCCTTTCAGAGAAAGCACATCCCTTTTCCGTACTTTGCTTTTCCTTCCCTGGAAGGGAACAACTGGTTTTCTCTACCGCTCGGCCCAGTTTTTCCGATGTCAGGGTCATTATATGAGCTTCTGGATCACATTTAAAGTGGCAGGATCACGGCTCCTCTTCCCACAGAGACCCATTCCCTTGGTACCACGTCTTCGGGTTCACAAGTGTCAATGGCTCCTTTACACCAGGAGCCAGACAGGGGACCTCACACCTGCGGGCCGCATCCTGGCGTAGGCAGGCGTGGCCGGCAGGGCTCCTCGCTTGAGTTTGTCTCCGTAGCTTTAGAGGAGTACGTGGTAGTTTCCTAGGTGAGAAGGCTCATTCTGTTAATTTGCAAAGAGGAAGTCTAGAATTGTCCTCCACGCCTCTGGAGTGTACAGCGCCTTTCTGATTTACCTATTTTTCACTGTCTGCATGATGCCGATTATAATAGAGGTGGGTGAGTACACAAGTCGTTTCCCAAGGTGTCTGAATACACATGCCTAGGAATCAAAGGAGGTCATTAAGCACTTTTTGGAGTAAAAAGCAGACTGTGAGTACATACCAATTGTATTACACCAAGCTGCAGCTGGGGCGAAGGTCACAGCCGAGCATGATTTATTGGGTAATAGGAAGTTGACAGCTTTGCAGGCCTGTTTGCTTATAAATAATTTACAAGTGCTGTCCATTTCTCTGTAGATAGAGCACAGAATAATCACTATCTGGCAACTGAAAGGAAATGACCTGAAAATTTTGTATCTTAGGATTTCTCAAAGTCTAGAACCTTCCCGGCAATAGGACAACCTGCCTTGTCTCTCCTGTTGCCCCTGTTAGGTCGATCTCTCTTGCCTTCTCTTCCGTTCCCTCCCCCTCCTCCCCTTCCTCTCTTCCCTCCCTTTAATCATTCTGGTTCTGGAAGTACAGGTCTTCAGGGATTTTCCAATTTTGTCAAATCTGCCAGGAGGTATTTTGCATTTCCTCTTGCCATTATAACTGTCAGCTAGGCTGTGGTTCATGAACTTTCTAACTGGAAGAAAAAGGCTTCTTCTGCTCCCTCTGAAATTCCCCTCATCAGTTAGCTGCACCGCCCCCTCCACAGAGAGCCTGCGCCCACAAACTGATCATCCGCAGAAGCTGTGCAGGGATTGGGGGTGGCGTAGGGGGCTGAGCCCAGGGGAGCTGGCAGAGCAACAGGACTGCTGTTTTGACAGGATAAGCTGTAGATGATATTTTAGCGTTTTTAGTGTTTTGCGTATTTTGGATGGATTCTTCTTGTGGCCAAGAAGAATTTTTCAGTGGTCTTGACCTTCCCCACTACACGCAACCTGGATATTTTGTGCCTGTTTCTTAAATTTGGATAAATTTTACTGCCAAATGAAAAGGAATTGGAAGAAAAAAAACAGCAAAAACATTACAGAGTCCGTTCTGTTGATTCCATTGAGATGGCAGTGGTGGCAGAAATAAAATTTTAATTTGGGACTCACCTGAGAATAGTGTGCAAGTGATACACAGTGACGATGTGCTCTTCCTGTATAAAATCATTTTGTGTGGCTCTTGAGAAAAATCTCAACAGAGATCACCGCTTTGAAGTAACATCCAGAAAAGAACAGAACAGCGTGACTCAGTGGATTGAATACGTTTTGCGACAAGTGACTTCGGCCCTATCTTGTTAGACGTGAAGCACAGATGTCTTTAGGTCCACGAGCCTCAAGAATTTTCTGAAGGTAACAGAGATAATGTCACATGTGCAGATTTAATTTCCAAATTATTTGTATATGATTAATGTCATTTCAGTGGTAAACAACTAGAAAATTGGTTGTTCTGCATTTGTTGATGGGTCTGGCTGTTTCAGGGAGTTTTACCATGAAGTTTATCATTTGGGAACCTTCATAACATATTTTTAACAAAACAGTCAGTACATTTTTCAGTGGGATTCAATTTGTACCCATAAATCATACATTATACTGCCTCTCTCATACTTAGCTTTCCGGAGCTCTCTGTTGTAGTGTCCCCGTAAACGTAGACTAGTCCATCATGAGGGTATTTTGATGAATTCTCTCACCTGTAGACATTCAGGTTTTTTTCCTTTTTTGGTGTTATTATTATTTTGTGTTGCAAATCATTGCCATAAACACATTTCCTTGTGCATCTATGGCATGTGCCTAAAAGCAGAGCGGCTGGGGAACAAAGGACAGCCATTGCCAGTGGGGCTTATGCTGTCGATGGCTCTCCCATATGGCCAAGCGAAAGGATTTCTCAGCGTTCTTTCAGATTAGGTGGGAATTTAATCCAAGATCGTCTTACCGTGAACCAAGACTCAGAAACTGAATCTAAAGTTGCACAAGGATATAGGTGCAGAGTTTTATAGTTTGTAACCTGAGACTCCTTTCTGTTTGAGTAATGTTCTACTGATTGTGGAAACAAGGAGATAGGAACTTTTCAAATCTGCGATATTTTATCGTTCTGTGTATGAAAAGGCTGTCATGAGAAAGGTGAGGTTGCTTAATATTTCATGAGACAAATTTATAAAATATTTAAATTTACCCCCGAAAGCATGCTGTATAAATAAAGCACGGCTTCGCTCAACACTGGCTCAGCATCCCTGTCAGGTGTGCTGAGCTCAGCAGCACACGCTCTCGTTCCCGTGAGCAAGTGTGAAAACACACCTGTCATCGGCTACTCTGGCGGTGCTGTCAGGGCCCGTGTACCTGTGAGGAAGTTCATTAGGCCTCTTAACACCCTTAATGAACAATGGCTGAGGTAATTGGCACAGAAAGGAAATGACGGCTGGAACCTCCTAATTGCTTTATGACTCGATGCTCACGCGCGCAGAGTAGTGACGTCCTCCTGAAGTGGAAGATGCTCATGCGACTGCCGACACCTCGTATCTGTGTCCTGGAGTCTGAGCAAGGGGAAGAGAGCCCGTTTACCTGACACTGGAGTAGACGGCGCTTCGGGAGAAAGCTCTGTAACCCACTGTGGTGTAAACACTCGCTCCAAAGGGCCCGGGTCAAAAGCTCAGACCTCTGCTAAAGAGAAAGAGAAAACTGGCTGGTGAGAGTGATCATCTACTGTTAAAGGCATTAGAAAAGCGCTCAAGCCGCGCGCCACTCTCTTGCCTGCTTGTCAGGGGCCCCCTGAAACTGTCATCTCTCTTCAAGGCCCTCCAACTTCTAAACAGATGGCCTCACCTCCTGTTGTTGGAGAAAATAGCAGTCCATTTGCAGTCCGTCAGATGACCTCAACTTCCTGTCTCTCTTAATGAATGAATCTTTGCCTGGACCCACGTTCACTTACTGTGCACAGCCTCTGCGACCAGGGGCCCTCTTCCTATTTGAGGTCAACAACCCCTAACGCGGCAGCTCTGCCCTAGCCTGCAGCATCCTTTGAAATCTTATTTTGTTCATTTTACCATCTGTCCTGTATCACCAAAGTTCTCCCTTTCTATTGGTGCACCCATTGAGCCTATAGACATGCTCAAATCCTTTCTCACCAAGAAAGCCTGGATGGTTTAAGACGTGCGGTTGCGATCTCCACTGTGCTTTCCTGTCCAATGCTCCACAGCTCTGTAAGTAAGGTCAAGGTTGCCCTTCCCGCAGGCTACACTGATTCCGAGTAGCTTGTCGGGCTAGTCAGTCAAGAGGAAGGGGTCAGAAATCCCAGTAACTTTTTAAAAAACTTCCATTAAGAAAATACTGTATCTGTATTTATAGACTTTATTAGAAATGACACGCAAAGCCACAGCTGATGACTTTGCCGTCCCTCTCAACCTTTGCTGTCCCGCCCCACAGCTGTCCTAGGACAGCACGGCACCTGGGCGTGCCACCCTCCGCGGCAGACAGGAACAGGACCCCACTTCCAAACCTCGGAGACTAGTAACCTTACCGGGTCATTCAAGTAAATATTTGTAGTGAAGATCGCGTCCGGCTTGTCGACAGCTGAAGCTTGAGCGCCCGAGAGGGCCCAGCTCTCCTGAGAGTGGGAACTTCACCACCGGCTGTGTGACCGGCACGTCCCCGCCTCCCCGAGACCAGGGTGCACAAATGGAATGTGAGGACCTCGGGTCACTTTGAAGGTCAAATGAGATGACCGTGTAAATTACTTACTCAGCAAATAATTGTCTCTCAAGAAAGGAATCAAAGGCTTGAGAGAGTAAAACTTCTAAAAACTATCATTCAAAGAACAAAGATAAGTTTTAAAATTTTAATTAAAAAATATCAGAAGAACCCTGTAAACTTTCTTAATCAAAATAAGACCATGCTCCGGATGAATAAAAGGATCAATCAAATTCTCTTTTGACCGCATGGCAAACTGGGAAAGTTGCGTACGTTTTCTTTTCATAGTTGGTCAAATGTGTAGTATATTTAGTTACTAAGTTCTTTTCTACTTAAGAAATTATCTTTCATAATCCATAATGTTTATTGCTTGGATGCTGCCCTTAGTGGTGTGTCTGAGCCACGAGCAAGATGCAGAAAGCTCTAAGGACACTTGGCATGATGGAGAACACCCCAAAGTCACCAGAATCGTGAGGAAGGGGCCTGGCGACAGGTTTTATAAAAATTGTGGTTGGGGGGCTAGAATGCGTAGCTGGGCTAGAATCTTTGAGGTGCTAATGTGGGAACGCAATTAAGTTTATTCTGTTCAGGTCCAGTGGATAAAACGGGAACAAATGTGGAGAAGGGGTGGTGGGGAGCCAGTCAGTTTTAGAGCAAGGTGACAGCTCCTCCATCACAGCCAGGGCTGGAGTTACCTCCAGAGACAGTGGACTCCCCATTCTTGGCTCCTTTTGAAGAGCAGGTACCTGAGTGATGCTAGGGAAGGGCCATCCTAAAGGGGGTTTTGTATGTAAAATGCATCTAGATGGCCTCTGTGTTCTTTTCAATCCTGAGATTCCTGGACAGAAATGGCAGAATTTTATCCTCATTAAAAATAATGAAAGTTTCATTTAAAATGCTCTAGAAGTCTAGTGGATAATAAAAAATTAATGTATTACGCGGGCCTCTCACTGTTGTGGCCTCTCCCGTTGCGGAGCACAGGCTCTGGACGCGCAGGCTCAGCGGCCATGGCTCACGGGCCCAGCTGCTCCGCAGCACGTGGGATCTTCCCGGACCTGGGCACGAGCCCGCGTCCCCTGCATCGGCAGGCAGACTCTCAACCACTGCGCCACCAGGGAAGCCCCCCTTAATTTCTTTTTCATTTATTTCTGATCTGATCTTTATGATTTCTTTCCTTCGCTAACTTCCGGGTTTTCTTGTTCTTCTTTCTGTAATTGCTTTAGGTGTAAGGTTAGGTTGTTTATTTGAGATGTTTCTTGTTTCTTGAGGCAGGATTGTATTGCTATGAAGTCCCTCTAGAACTGCTTTTACTGCATCCCATAGGCTTTGGGTCATCGTGTTTTCATTGTCATTTGTTTCTAGGTATTTTTTGATTTCCTCTTTGATTTCTGCAGTGATCTCTTGGTTATGTAATGTATTGTTTAGCCTCTGTGTGTTTGTATTTTTTACAGATTTTTTCCTGTAATTGATATCAACCGTTGTGGTTGGAAATGTACTTGATACAATTTCAATTTTCTTAAATTTACCGAGGCTTGATTTGTGACCCAAGGTATGATCTATCCTGGAGAATGTTCCATGAGCACTTGAGAAGAAAGTGTATTCTGTTGGTTCTGGATGGAGTGTCCTATAAATATCAATTAAGTCCATCTTGTTTAGTGTATCATTTAAAGCTTGTGTCTCCTTATTTATTTGCATTTTGGATGATATATCCATTGGTGAAAATGGGGTGTTAAAGTCTCCTACTATGATTGTGTTACTGTCGATTTCCCCTTTTATGGCTGTTAGCATTTGCCTTATGTATTGAGGAGCTCCTATTTTAGGTGCATAAATATTTACAATTGTTCTATCTTCTTCTTGGGTCGATCCCTTGATCATTATGTAGTGTCCGTCCTTGTCTCTTCTAATAGTCTTTATTTTAAAGTCTATTTTGTCTGATATGAGAATTGCTGCTCCAGCTTTCTTTTGATTTCCATTTGCATGGAATATCTTTTTCCATCCCCTCACTTTCATTCTGTATGTGTCCGTAGGTCTGAAGTGGGTCTCTTGTAGACAGCATATATACGGGTCTTGTTTTTGTATCCATTCAGCCAGTCTATGTCTTTTGGTTGGAGCATTTAATCCATTTACATTTAAAGTAGTTATTGATATGTATGTTCCTATTACCATTTTATTAATTGTTTTGGGTTTGTTATTGTAGGTCTTTTCCTTCTCTTGTGTTTCCTGCCTAGAGAAGTTCCTTTAGCATTTGTTGTAAAGCTGGTTTGGTGGTGCTGAATTCTCTTAGCTTTGCTTGTCTGTAAAGGTTTTAATTTCTCCATCGAATTTGGATGAGATCTTTGCTGGGTAGAGTAATCTTGGTTGTAGGTTTTTCTCTTTCATCACTTTAATTATGTCCTGCCACTCCCTTCTGGCTTGCAGAGTTTCTGCTGAAAGATCAGCTGTTAACCTTATGGGGATTCCCTTGTATGTTATTTGTTGCTTTTCCCTTGTTGCTTTTAATACTTTTTCTCTGTATTTAATTTTTGACAGTTTGATTAATATGTGTCTTGGCATGTTGCTCCTTGGATTTATCCTGTATGGGACTCTCTGTGCTTCTTGGACTTGACTACTTCCTTTCCCATATTAGGGAAGCTTTCAACTATAATCTCTTCAAATATTTTCTCAGTCCCTTTCTTTTTCTCTTCTTCTTCTGGGACCCATATAATTTGAATGTTGGTGCGTTTGATGTTGTCCCAGAGGTCTCTGAGACTGTCCTGAATTCTCTTAATTCTTTTTTCTTTATTCTGCTCTGTGGTAGTTATTTCCACTGTTTTATCTTCCAGGTCCCTTATCCATTCTTCTGCCTCAGTTTTTCTGCTCAGTTTTTTGATTCCGTCTAGAGAATTTTTAATTTAAGGTATTGTGTTGTTCACCATTGTTTGTTTGCTTTTTAGTTCTTCTAGGTCCTTGTTAAACATTTCTTGTATTTTCTCCATTCTATTTCCAAGATTTTGGATCATCTTTACTATCATTACTGTGAATTCTTTTTCAGGTGGACTGACTATTTCCTCTTCATTTGTTAGGTCTGGTGGGTTTTTACCTTGCTCCTTCATCTGCTGTATGTTTCTCTGTCTTCTCATTGTGTTTAACTTACTGTGTTTGGGGTCTGTGTTTCACAGGCTGCAGGTTCACAGTTCACATTGTTTTTGGTGTCTGCCCCCAGTGGGTAAGGTTGGTTCAGTGGGTTGTGTAGGCTTCCTGGTGGAGCGGGCTGGTGCCTGTGTTCTGGTGGATGAGGCTGGATCTTGTCTTTCTGGTGGGCATGACCGCGTCCGGTGGCATGTTTTGCGGTGTCTGTGAACTTATTATGATTTTAGGCAGCCTCTCTGCTAATGGGTGGGGTTGTGTTCCTTTCTTGCTAGTTGTTTGGCATAGGGTGCCCAGCACTGGAGCTTGCTGGTCGTTGAGTGGAGCTGAGTCTTAGCATTGAGCTTGAGATGTCTGAGAGAGAGCTTTCACCATTTGATATTATGTGGGGCCGGGAGGTCTCTGGTGGACCAGTGTCCTGAACTCGGCTCTCCCATCTCACAGGCTCAGGCCTGACACCCGGCCAGAGCACCAAGACGCTGTCAGCCACATGGCTCAGAAGAGAAGGGAGAAACAAAAAGAAAGAAAGAAGGAAAGGAAAATAAAATAAAGTTATTAAAATAAAAAATATTATTAAAAATAAAAAAATATTTATGAAAAATTTAAAAATAAAAAAGTAATTAAAAAAAAGAAAGAAAGGAAGAAAAAAGAGGGCAACCAAACCAAAAAACCAATCCACCAATGATAACAAGCACTATTAACTACTAAAAAGAAAAAAAAGAAAAAACAAAAAACGGACAGAAAGAACCCTAGGACAAATGGTAAAAGCAAAGCTACAGACAAAATCATATAAAGAAGCATACACATACACACTCACAAAAGGTGAAAAAGAAAAAAAATATATTTTTTTTAAAAAGAGGAAGAGAGCAACCAAATCAATAAACAAATCTACCAGTGATAATAAACTCTAAGTACTAAACTAAGATAAACATAAAACTAGAAACAAATTAGATGCAGAAAGCAAACCCCAAGTTTACAGTTGCTCCCAAAGTCCACCGCCTCAGTTTGGGACAATTCATTGTCTATTCACGTATTCCACAAATGCAGGGTACATCAAGTTGATTGTGGAGCTTTAATCCGCTGCTTCTGAGGCCGCTGGGAGAGATTTCCCTTTCTCTTCTTTGTTCTCACAGCTCCCAGGGGCTCAGCTTTGGATTTGGCCTCACCCCTGTGTGTAGGTCGCTGGAGGGCGTCTGTTCTTCGCGCAGACAGGGCGGGGTTAAAGGAGCAGCTGACTCGGGGGCTCTGGCTTACTCAGGCCGGGGGGGAGGGAGGGGCACAGAGTGCGGGGGGGGCCTGCGGCGGCAGGAGTCGGTGTGACGTTGCACCAGCCTGAGGCCCGCCGTGTGTTGTCCCAG
>NW_006769874.1:976387-983496 GCF_000442215.2 Lipotes vexillifer | reverse complement strand
AGGGGAGGTGTGGATAGTGACCTGTGCTCGCACACAGGCTTCTTGGTGGCGGCAGCAGCAGCCTTAGCGTCTCATGCCCGTCTCTGGGGTCCGTGCTGGTAGCCGCGGCTCACGCCCGTCTCTGGAGCTCATTTAGGCGGTGCTCTGAATCCCCTGTCCTTGCACACCCCGAAACAATGGTCTCTTGCCTCTTCGGCAGCTCCAGACTTTTCCTGGACTCCCTCCCGGCCAGCCGTGGCGCACTAACCCCCTGCAGGCTGTGCTCACGCCGCCAACCCCAGTCCTCTCCCTGCGCTCCGACCGAAGCCCGAGCCTCAGCTCCCAGCCCCGCCCGCCCCGGCGGGTGAGCAGACAAGCCTCTCGGGCTGGTGAGCGCCGGTCGGCCCCGATCCTCTGTGCGGGAATCTCTCCGCTTTGCCCCCCGCACCCCTGTTGCTGCGCTCTCTACCACGGCTCCGAAGCTTCCCCTCCGCCACCCGCAGTCTCCGCCCGCGAAGGGGCTCCTAGTGTGTGGAAACCTTTCCTCCTTCACGGCTCCCTCCCACTGGTGCAGGTCCCGTCCCTATCCTTTTGTCTCTGTTTATTCTTTTTTCTTTTGCCCTACCCAGGTACGTGGGGGGGGTTTCTTGCCTTTAGGGAAGTCTGAGGTCTTCTGCCAGCGGTCAGTAGCTGTTCTGTAGGAGTTGTTCCACGTGTAGGTGTATTTCTGGTGTATCTGTGGGGAGGAAGGTGATCTCCACGTCTGACTCCTCCGCCGTCTTGAAGCTCTCTGCAATGTACTTTTAATTTTATCTGGCATATTAAGAAAGACACTTATTTCAGATAGCAAGCAAATGCTGTGTTTACATTATGTTCTATCCACCCCTAGGGACACTTCCAACAGGGAGGCATGAGCAGTGATGCTCCAGCGGGCTCAATGTTCAGGGAATGAAGCAGCCTGTCAAGTCGGTCCGGGTCATCCTTGTGTATCAGATGCCTGCATTAGAAAGCTGAGCACCACTTCTGAAGGGGAGAGCTTTTTCCTTTTATAATAAAAGAAGTTTTTCCTTGTTCGTCCATGTGCAAGAGGACCTGCTCGTGGAAGGAGAAGTGGTTCTCTTTGCTGTCAGCTCCCCTGGGTCCCACTTGGTCAGGGTCCTGCAGCACAGGGGAGTCAGACGGCTTGCCCATTGCCAGGGTTTCCACCTCACGGGGATAAGGTCGCTGAGCGTGGCAACGTCAGCGACTGCGGCGGGAACACTGCTGGGGAAGAGTCAACTTGCACAGGCGTGTGCACTTCCTGAGTGCTGAGAGGTTGAGAAGTGCTGGATGCAGATGGGAGTTTATTATCCCTGGACTTCACACCCATTCAGTTCATTCATTTGGCAAAATGGATTGAGCATTTACTTCCCTATTTCAGGAACCCAGGAGTCTGGACTCCGGGTCAGTGCCCAGCTGAGACGGGCGGGGCGAGGGGGGCTGGAGGACAGCATGGCTGGGGGCACGTGCGTGTTAGAGCCTCGCGGGTAGACTTGAGAAGCGTTTATGACTAATGGAATGTAATAGTGCAAAAGCGAGAGCCCCAACTCAGACCCCAGTCTTTAGCCTGGGCGAGCGGGGAAACTGTGATGCTACTTAAGATAGGAAATCTATTTGGGGGGAAGGAGGTAAGTTTATTGTCAGACGTGTTGCTTTTGAGATTTCTGGGGTACTTTCTTCCTGAGTCTCCAGGTGACGTTTAGAAATGCAGATTTTAGAATTTAGGACTTAAATGGCAGCTTGAGGGAGAAGATGAAGTTTTGACATGTAAGTGGCAGTAGAAGCCACATCACTGGATGGATGTCCTCAGGGCGAGCAGCAAGGGTCACCCCTGGGGAGGGGAGGGGCCGCAAAGGACTGAGGTGGTGGAAGGCATGGTGAGGGGGCAGGAGGAAGTCGAGAGGCATCAGAGGAAGTCGAGAGGTCGCTGGGGCGAGGGCTGGGCTTGGGGGGCCATCGGGAAAGACAGATGAGGGGTCAGAGCCTACTGAGCAAAGGGGCAAAGCAGGTGGTGCAGTGGGGGCTGGACTCGGACGGGCGGGGCTGCCCAGAATCGTATCTAGAAGGGACACCAGTGGATGCAGATCCCAGGGCCGGGACAGAGCAGAGTTGGGAGCAGCAGGCGGGGTGGGCGTGGGAGAGTCCAGAAGACCCGAGGGTGGGGGACGAGTAACCGGCGACTCGCGCCGCACGGCCCTGGCCTCCTCTGTGGAGCAAGAGCCCGGGTCTCCTCTTGAGAGTGACTGGGACGCTGGGCACCTCTCGGCACTTCTGGGCACTGTGGGCACCTCTCGGCACTTCTGGGCACTGTGGGCACCTCTGGGCACTTCTCGGCAGCAGGAAGGCGGCTCATCTCGGGGGTTTCAGAGGTACTTGAGCCGAAATAAATGAGGAGACACAATGGAAAGGGCACCCTGCCACCTGTCCTCGCTCCAGCCTGACGTCCAGCACGTCCAGCTGTCTGGCCGCCTTCTTTTTCCAGGGAGCAACCCTGGCCTCTCCCCCAGCACTTCCGCCACTTTGCCGGAGACCGTCGCCTGCTTCCTCTCTCCCCTGTGAGTGGGTGTTTCCCTTCTTCAACTCTCCTGATCTAACTGCTCAACAGCAGAAGAGCAGGGCTGTCAGATTCTGAGCTTGAATAAAAGCTTGATACATAAATGGACAATGTGTATAAAAGCAAACCCTGGCTCCTCCACGTGGCCCTAGAATAGGGGAGAGAGAGAAAGGCACAGCCCGTCGCAGCCAAACTCAACCAACCAAGCTCAATGTGTTCGTGGGACATTTTCACTCAGAAAGGAGAGTTTTCCTTTTAGGGCTTTGGTCACACACTTTGATAGAGGATTGACTGTCCTCAGTTGTGTTTTACCCATCACAGTTACATGAATTCTGTGATGGTACCTTCAAAGTGGTTGCAAATATTTTACTTCCAGTAACTTAGACATAAAAGGCAGTTTTAGCACCTAACAAGATCAAGGTCTTGAGAAAGCTAAAACAAATTTTGCTCATAATAGGATGTGGAAGCAAGTCAAGAGTTGATCATGTTCACCATCAGTTTTTTAAATCAAATACAAGTTTGAATATTTGTCTTTTTTTTTTTTTTTTTTTTGCGGTACGCGGGCTTCTCACTGTCGTGGCCTCTCCCGTTGCGGAGCACAGGCTCTGGACGCGCAGACTCAGCGGCCATGGCTCACGGGCCCAGCCGCTCCGCGGCATGTGGGATCTTCCCAGACCGGGGCACGAACCCGTGTCCCCTGCATCGGCAGGCGGATACTCAACCAATGCGCCACCAGGGAAGCCCGAATATTTGTCTTTTGATATGTAAGATTCTTAAACCATTATCTGAATGTTCAGGTTATCTCAGATGATTTTCAGTCATAATTTTCAACAAGTTGGTCACCTTAATATATTATAAATAAAGATAAAAAAATAAGTTGTAGAATTTAGGATGCTATAATACATACAGTTTTTCCAAATGTTATGTTTAAAAGAGATAACATGTGGCGGCATAATACATAAAAATGTAGTTCTGAACCAAGGTTGTCTTCAAAGATAAGGAAAATTGAGACTTTTTTTTTTAACATCTTTATTGGAGTATAATTGCTTTACAGTGTTGTGTTCTGCTGTATAACAAAGTGAATCAGCTGTATGTATACATATATCCCCATATCCCTTCCCTTGAGACATTTTTTTAAATAAAGGAGAAATCAGGTTATGGTGCAATGTTAATAAGCCTTTCTTTAAAAAAGAAAAAAAAAAAATTAAATTAAGCCCAGCAAGCTAAGGGATATAGGGGAAGCCATGGAAAATAGAAAACATTGAGTCTATTTAAATACAGAATCGAAGCCAAATAACTGCGGGATTTTGTTCTGGAAGAGAACGTAAATGTCACCGACTTGAACCATGTAAAATCAGAACGAGCAGACATGGGATGGGGAAGATGAGGTGGGAAAAGCCTGCATCTGTCTCTTCAACTCTCAGAGCCACGAGTCAGGAGAAAGTATTTGAAGTTGATAAATCAAGCGTAAAGTTATTGAATTACTAGAAAAATTAAATATTGTGATTTAATAAACCAGAAATGTAGAGAGGAGGTGGAGGAAGTAAGCAAACCTGTTTGTCTTTCAAACTAGGTCACCAAGGGAGTCTGTCTAAAGTTGATGAATCAGGGATAAACGTTTACATTTATCATAAAACTGTTTAATTAAAACAAGTTGGTCCAAGCTAACAAAGCACAAAACTCAGGAAACAGACAAGTGGCAAAACACAGCAAACAAAAGAAACAAGAAAACCGAGAAACATCCTATGAAAAATGACAACAAAATTAAGACCTAGCACAGCTGTCATTTCAAAAAATATAAATGGGTTAAACATACATTTAAAATATTCTCAGATTAAGTTAAAAAACAAAACCTACCTATTTGTATTTTAAAAATGCATCCTAAATAGTGTATCTGTGAAAGATTGACTCTAAAAGTCTGGACTAAAAGGATTTCAAATAAAAAGGGAAGCAAAGTCTGCAAGATGCATAACAAAGAAGGTTCAAGTCAAGGGCATTAAAGGACACTCGTTATGACGATAAAGGTACAATCAATAACGAAGTTCTAACTGTCATGAAGCCATAAATCAAATAGCAGCGTCAAAAGCTATGAAGCAAAACCTGCCAAAAATACAAGAGCAAAGAATCCCCAAGTTAGGAAATTCCAACTCGCCTCTGTTGGGATACATTGGTCTCTCCACCACTCTCCTTGTCCCCAGAGTGTGTCAGATCCACCTGTCATCACCCTGCACCCTGGGGACCGCCAGCAGCTCCGGGGGCTGGTGTCCGTTCTTCAAGGGGGCAGCTGGAGTCAAATTGCAGAAGGAAAATGAAAAAAAAAGTGAGGGCATTATTTGTGATCAGAGAATACGCTGTGATCAGAGTATGGTCTGAACTGAAGCTGCTTTTAGGAAATGACAGAGCTTTTCTCTGAGGACAAGATCAGAGTACATTTCCCTAATATGCTTTGTGGCTGCCTCAAAGGCAGGTGGAGTCTATTTTCCGGTGTGGATTTCTCTCTCTGTCTCTCTCTCTTCATGTCTACATCACACACACGTGTATGTATTGGTTAGGTTTGTATGCGTCCACGTGGCGTCTCATTGGTCCTGAGGAGTTAGGGTTTTACTTTTCAGAAGGGGGGGACCTTGGAGATTCTTCACCGAGCCAGGGACAGGACCCTTGGCCACGGCCTAGGCTCTTAACACTGAGCTGGGTCCTCCTGAAGGCACATCTTCCCTAACTCACCTGTGGTTTTGTACTACCTTATCTGGTCCCTATCCAGACAGTATTCTAGGCCCTTGTACTGGTCATCTTTACAGAACGTCTCTGTAATCCCCCCTGGGACTACAGGCCCAGAAGATTGCGGTCAGCATGGAGATCTTCCCGAGGACCCCAGTACAGGGATGGACCAAGGTGGGAGGGGTTGGTGCCACGTGGAGTCATGAGGAGTGGGGCTGCTCAAAGAAGAGTGGCTGAAATTACTCCAGAAATGCGGAAAGGAACAGGATTCATGAACTGAAAATGAAGTGGTTGATCCCACAGAAACTGAAGAATAATTGGAAGTAAGATCTCAGTAGACGGAAGAAGAGCAGATCTCCAGAAGGGAGGCTGTGTTTCCCTCAGAGAAGCACGAAGCACCAGATCTTTCGGAGGACGCGATCAAAGAAAGTGAAAAAGCTTTCTGGCCACAACAAACTTCAGGCAGCCCCAACTGAAAGGGGTCCTGGCATTTTTCTTCTAGAACTGCAGAGAAAGGATGATAAAAGAACCAACAGTGAACCCAAATCGAATGAGCATTTTACTCCCATCAGATGGTTGATAGACGGTGCTCAGCTCCATAGTATATGAGCCAGTGGTCAGCTGGCGCCTCGGGATGCGGCCCAGGTATTTTTAGAACCATGACCCGTTTGTCCTCACGACCAAAAGAGGAACCTAAGATGTGGTGAGGCTTCCTACGAGCTTTGCCTCTGTTTTCCCATCCCCACTGGCCCTCCATTTCTTCCTCCTTTTTATCTGCTTTGTTGAATGTCTGCCGGACCTTGCAAAACACTCCTCCACCTTAAATCTGTTGTCAACCCTTCCTTCCCCTTGAAGAAAGGAAGTGGGATCTCTGACCTCTAAGTGCATGCATGCCCTGACATGACTTTGAAAAGAGGTTAGAACACAGAGCCAGAATTTGGAATGAACTGTGGGGATCTCTGAACCATTCCGTACATCCATGTAACCAATACCCAAAATGTGTATTGCCTTTCTGGGCAGTCCAGTGTTTCAGAACTAGACTCCGAGGAAACCAGCGCCTACTGATTTATTCTGCTTATATTTTCTGGGTTTTTTTCTGATTATATTTTGTCTCAGTTTGATTTTCCTACTATATATTTACTCTGCTATGACATTCCAAATAAAATCGACTGTTCTAAAGACTATACGTGTGAAATGGGTAGCTAACTATGTTCGGTGGCATCCTAGCAGGCAGAGCTGTGTAGTAGCAATAGGGCTGTTTTTGGATGGAAGGACGGGGGTCTCTGGCACTTGCCTTTCTCCTCTGAGTTGGCGGCCCCTGAAGGCAAATGGCTCAGCTGATGGACAGAAGTTGCAAAACAAAGAAGGGGCTTCACTTGAGCTCCCAGTTCTGCTAATTCCATTGCCATCCAGGGAAACAGCCCAGAGCAGCTCCGTGTGCTGGCCTTTCCTTGGGGTTCTGCCTTGGGGGAAAAGGACTCACTCGCAAATCGACTGGGATCAACCAGCACTATGAGGAAAGCACACTATCCTTTAGCTTTTAAGCAGTTCTAACGTGTTCATATGTGATTTGTGCTCAGAAAACAAAAAGAGCCATTTAAAAAGCTACATCTTTGGGCTTCCTTGGTGGCGCAGTGGTTGAGAGTCCACCTGCTGACGCAGGGGACATGGGCTCGTGCCCCGGTCTGGGAAGATACCACATGCTGCGGAGCGGCTGGGCCCGTGAGCCGGGACCGCTGAGCCTGCGCGTCCGGAGCCTGTGCTCCGCAACGGGAGAGGCCCCAACAGTGAGAGGCCCGCGTACCGCAAAAAAAAAAAA
>NW_006769874.1:962670-975170 GCF_000442215.2 Lipotes vexillifer | reverse complement strand
CATACCTGCCAGCTCTTCTTTTCTTGGCTTCCCTTTACTCTGTAGTGACAGTGGTGGCTTTAAACAATATTGAAGTCTTTGGGGAAGTCAGTATTTTGTTACAGGTGCATAGTTAAAGTGCTGTATAGTCCACAGCTGATGTTCCTGTCTCATTGGTTCCCAAACCTACCGTGTGAAATATAAATGTGGTCATGATTATCCATGTTTTCCAGATGAGGAGACTGGCTCTCAGAGAATCCACAGCACATGCCCAAGCCTCTGCTAGTCAGTGCAGGGCTCAGACCGGGGGTCCTGACTCCAAACCTGGATGCCTGCTCTGCAGTTTCTTCTCCATCAAACACAGGGCCCCGAAGCCCTCCAGCCTCATCCAAGACCCGGTTCACATGCTCTCCCACCCTCAAGGTCCCTCAACTGCCCGGGAGGCCCCTAACTGACCATGACCCAGGCTCTGTCCACCTCCAGGGGCTCCCTGCTGGCCAGAGTGGGTGCTGTGGGCCGGGTCCCAGTAGCTGGGCTGTACATCCTCTCCTGGGCTCCACATCTGCTTGGAGAAGCTGCTCCAGAGGCAGGTGCTGCCAGAGAGAGAGCCTGAGAGCCCAACGGGAGGCCAGTTCCTTAGGACCAAGCTTCCAAATAAACCTGGGCCAGGGCTTCCCTGGTGGCGCAGTGCTTGAGAGTCCGCCTGCCGATGCAGGAGACGCGGGTTCGTGCCCCGTTTCGGGAAGATCCCATATGCCGCGGAGCGGCTGGGCCCGTGAGCCATGGCCACTGAGCCTGCGCGTCCGGAGCCTGTGCTCCGCAAATGGGAGAGGCCACAACAGCGAGAGGCCCGCATAACGCAAGAAAAAAAAAAAAAAAACCTGGGCCACTGAAGCCTTAGGGCAGCTAAAATTACATGACAAATGCCCTAGATGCAATTTATTTTTCATGATTATTTGAATATCATGTCCTTGTCAAAATATAAACATTACAGATAAGGTGAAAGTCTGCTGGACCATAGAGTGTACTCCTGCCCTAAAATTCCCATCCTACCAAGCGTACCTGTCTCTAGAGTGGGTTTTCTTCTTATTGCAGAAACATATATTTGGTTGTGTAAAGTATACAGCAGTACTTTGAGAGGATTCATATAATTATTATAACTGCAACTTGCTTTTTCCCTCAACAGCCTGTCTTGGAGGTAACTCTCCATAATCCTTTTCCACAGCAGCAGGCAAGCATCGTCGCCTATTAAGTCATTTCCATATAGATGGGCATTTAGAGTTGTGGTTTTTTTTCTGTTGTTAACAACGATGCATGAGTATCTCAGGACCATTGTTCTGCTAACTGCCAGCTGGCCCGAAGGGTCTCCTGCTGTAGCCTTAGAGTTGACAGAATTTCAGAGCTGGGAAGGACCCAGCCCTGTAGGCTCCAACTTCCTCATTTTAAGGATGAGGAAACTCACCAAGTGACTATTTCCGTCCACACAGAAGCAGACTGACTTCTGGCAGCTCCACTGAGCCCCACCTGAAACCCGTGGTGTTGGTTTGGCTTCCCCGGCGACACAACCTCCTTTCACACCAGCCCCGTGGTATGGAATCAAATGTTTTGGACGTTTGCCTGAAGGGTGGCCTTCCACACAGGGGTCCTGGACAGCGAATCCTAAGTTCACTCGGTTGTAACTCTTCCTCTCAGGTGCTTTAACTTTTTGTTGGTGGCTGTGAGCACTTTGGAAAATCTGTCCAGGTGGCACCATAACACTTCAGGCATTGACCCTCTGGTTATTTCATTTGCCCTGGTCTATAATTGTTTCCAAATTAAACCACTTTATTAGTCTCACCAATTTTAATTACGGACTTTGAGTTGAGATCCTCAGGGAATCGTTAAGCAATTTAGTCATCTCATAAAATAACATAGAGTATTTGTATGAACTCAGGTGTTATAAAATGTGCAAGCCAGGAAAGTCACTTCCGTTTTCTGTGACGTTTGTATAACAGGACTTTTAACAGCAAAATTACCCTTTTTATTATTGAACAAGCAACTTCTTAAAAAGTATCTTCTTCTCAAATATCTTAGGTTAAATATGGGAGTTTATTATATGAACACTGGGGCTCTTTGTGGGAGGTGATAGGAAGTTCTTGGTGATGTAACAGGGAGAAGTGAGGTTGGTAATTACTCAGTGCTAGTTCCTCACTCAAGCACTGACTCTGTTTCCCTGGATAATGCATTTTTTGTCTTACGCTGTTTTTCTTGAAAGGCAGTTTTCTGTGGAGGTTGATGGCTCTGTCTCTGGGTGAGACACAGCCTTGGGTTTCCTCTGGGTTCCTGGCTTACTTGGGGGAAAAGAAGTGCATCAGTGATATTCAACTTTCAGTGCCATCCCTTGATTATGGAGACATTAGTTCTTTTACAGAGTTAGCATATTCATCCATTCATTGTAATTGTTAGAACATTACGCTTTGTAGTGAGCTTGGAAGATGAATATTGTAGTTCATATCATGCTCCCGACTCAGGGGTTTATGAATTAGCTACCACATTCTTAGCACACAATAGGAGTTCACTAAATGGTAGTGATTGTTATACAGGATTTACCAAATGTGAGTACTTACCACCTAAAATAAAATATGAATAGATACTTAATGAAAATGCCTGTATTACATTTTATTATTTAAATATATATTGAGTTATTACAATAAGAAGGGCTTATATAAGTGAAAGTCTTACTAATAGTAGTGGTAAGAAGCAGCTCTTAAGACTTGGGGGCTAAGGACTTCCCTGGTAGCGCAGTGGTTAATAATCCACCTGCCAATGCAGGGGACATGGGTTTGAACCCTGATCCGGGAAGATCCCACATGCCATGCAGCAACTAAGCCCATGTGCCACAGCTACTGAGCCTGCGCTCTAGAGCCTGCCAGCCACAACTACTGAGCCCACGTGCAACAGCTACTGAAGCCCGCGCGCCGAGAGCCCATGCTCCGCAACAAGAGAAGCCACCGCGGTGAGAAGCCCACACACCGCAGTGAAGAGCGGCCCCCACTCGCCGCAACTAGAGAAAAGCCCGTGCACAGCAGTGAAGACCCAACGCAGCCAAAATAAAATAAATATATGTTGTAAATCTTTAAAAAAATAATAGTTCTATTTTCAGTTTTTTGAGGAACCTCCGTACTGTTTTCCATAGTGGCTGCACCAATTTGCATTCCCACCAACAGTGTACGAGGGTTCCCTTTTCTCCACACCCTCTCCAGCATTTGTTATCTGTGTTCTCTTTGATGATGACCATTCTGACAGGTGTGAGGAATCCCTGATGGTTAGCAATGTTGAACATCTTTTCATGTGCCTACTGGCTGGCCATCTGCTGTTGATGAGTGTTTTGATGATAAGTGAGCAGAATTTGAGATGCATCATTTAATCATTCCTTCATCTGATATATTTAACAATACATTATCGATCAGTGGACTGGAGCCAGAATATCCATCGTGGGGTTTAAGAAAACCATTCAGAACAGAAGTGGATACACAGAAAAATGAGACAACGTGTTGTTCAGTTGACGGTATTGCAATGGGAGCGAAGGCAGAGTAGGGCAGCACATACATGACTTCGAAGCAAATGGAGGTTTGCTCAAAGTTCTACCTGATCTCAAACCTCGCCTGCTTTCTGGTTGTGTGACATTTGGAGAAGGAAGAACGCTCCGTCAGCGCCTGGGGCCATTTTAGCAGGTGGCACTGAAGGATCTGAAAGCATCATGGAAAGACCAGAAAGTGGACAGCGCCAGAGGCCACCCCCAGAGCAGAGCGGAGAGGGGCCTCGGGAGGGGCCGGCTCTCTGGTCCCCAGGAAGGGCCGGGACCCTCCTCTTGGTCTTCCCACCGGTTGGCTACTGTTCCTTCTTAGTTTAATCACTGATGTGGTCATCCTTTGTTGACCCTCGAGGGATGGAGGCACCACAGTCCCATGTCATCAAGCCACTGCCCACCACCTGTCTGTGTGGTCCTTAAATTTAGAAAGAGTTTTACATTTTTACATGGCTGGGAAAAAATCAAAAAAGAATATTTCATGACCCGTGAAAATTATGTGAAATTCAAATTCCAGCATCCATAAATAAAGTATTATCAGAACCCAGCTTCGCTCATTAATTTACCTGTTGTCTATGGCTATTTTCCTGCGGCAGTGACAGAGCTGAGTGATTGCGACAGAGGCCGGGTAGCCCCTACAATATTTACTATCTGCCTTCTACAGGAAGACTTTAATCCACTGACTCTCAGAGTCAACCTTTGGTTGAATATTGAGGACTTCATCCCTGTGGTATTAGACAACTCTCAGGTCCTTTGGCTTCCTGCCATTCTTAGTAACTTTCAGATGTCCAATTACTTATCAATACACATATATACGTACATGTACACAGACACACATACAAGTAAGAAAAATATCTAATGGCTGGATTTGTAACCTGGTTGGCCTTTTATTTACCACCACCCCCAATTTTATTTGCAAGCAAAAGGCCTGTTCAGTGTGTCTAGAAATATTGGGATCTCTCTTTTCGTAACCTCAAGGTCAGCTATTGAGACATAACTGATCTCAAAGTATTTACCAAGTTCACGTTGCCTGTGTGTGTGTGAGGGTGCAGATATCTTACAACAGTGGGTGAGATTTTGAGATATGTCTGTGTTGAAATATTTGTTAGTTACTTTCTTAGAAACACCTCATTAATCCCTGTTTTGGGGTCAAGTTATTTTTGACTGTTTTAAGAGGAATATATGCCCAAACTCTTTTGTCTTATATTTTCAGGCATATTTGTATTTTACTGTATGATTAAAAAGTCAATATGTATTGGTTTAGATTTTGATACAGTTTTAAGATTATTCACTTTATTCAAACAAACATGGAACGCTTAGTCTTTTTAAAGGGAAAATTATTTTCAAAGGCTTTTAGTTTTTCCTGATGCACTGGTTTAGGTTTCCCCTTGTGAACTAAAATTCAGCCTGACAGATAAGGCTGAGCACTGTTTTCTAAGGACCATCCTGCAGTAACTTCCTCCCAAGGCCAGCCCCTGATAACTGCTATCTGCAGACAGAATGGCAGCCTGTGGGAGATAAGATCTTTGCTGGTTCCCTTTGTGCCTGTAACTAAGGAAGCTCTTAAGGGGAAGTGAAGGTAGACTCATAAAGCTATTTTTGTCTTTGTAGAAAAATGCCCAGTAAAACAGTCATCAGTGAAAAATCTCTGTCGAATGTACCTGCCTCAAGGACAAGTTAGTTATGAAAAGCACTGCTGATGAAATGTCTGGGGCATTTCCAGGATGCCGGTTTGTATTACTGGGACATTCTGGAGCTTACACAGATATGCTCTGTGTGTCCAGCACGCCCACCCCCTTCCCCCCACCATGTTCTTGAACTTCCACCTTTGTCCCCCCCTTTGTCTCTCCTCGCAGGCTTGGTCCATCCGCCCATTTTCTGTCCTGGAATTCCAGTCCCTCCCACTCACTGGGCCCTTCTCAGCTTATAAACAGTTTCCTTGTTCTCTTACTAATTTGCATAAGCTCTTTAGATGGCACATTAACTCTTTGTTACATACATGTTATGAAATTTTCTTTTTTTCGCAGTTTGTTTCAATTTTGGTTTTGGTTTTGATTTCATTTGAAAAGTTGCATCCATCAAAAGATGACATAAATGTTGTTTTATTTTAATACTTTGGTCTAAATTTGTCACATTTAGACTTTTGATTTTTCTGGCATTTTAGGCTGTGAGTTGTATCCTAGGGATTTGACTAATTTTTTCCAAATTGCTGACCTATTCTCTAATCACTTGTTATTATTTATAACTTTTCTTTTCTGTTCTGACTACAGATATCACTTATGTCCTAAACTCATATATACCCACTCTGTTTTTGGATTTTTCTCCTACATTAGTCTGCCTCTTCATACTGTTTTATCCAGCTTTATTCAGATATAATTGACAAATAATATAAATTTAAAGTGTACAGTGTGTTGATTTGATACACATATTACAAGATGATTACCACCATAATGTTAGCTAACACCTTCATCACTACTTATAATTCCCATTTCATTTTTGTGGTGAGAATATTTAAGGTCTACTCTTTTAGTAACTTCCAACGTATAATACAGTATTATTAACCACAGTCCATGCTGTACATTACAGCCCCAGAATTGACTCATCCTGTAACTGATCTTTGTACCCTTAGACCAACATCTCCCCGTTTTCCCCCAGCACCTGCCCCTGGTAGCCACCACTCTACTCTCTGTTTCTATGAGTTTGGCTTTTTTAGATTCCACATATAAGTGATATCATACAATGTTTGTCTTTCTCTGTGTAGGACTTATTTCACTTAGCATAATGCCGCAAGGTCCATCCGATTTGTTGAAAATGGCAGAATGTCCTTCTGCCTCATGAGTGAATAGTGTATATATCACACATCTTCTTTACTCATTAATCTGTTGATGGACGCTTAGGTCGGTTGGTTGTTTCCATGTCTTGGCTATTGTGAATAATATTGCAGTGAACATGGGATTACAGATATCTCTTTGAGATCCTGCTTTCATCTCCTTTTGGACATATGACTAAAAATGGGATTCCTGGATCATATGGTAACTCTATTTTTAATTTTTTGAGAAACCTCCATACTGCTTTCCACAGTGGCTGCACCAGGTCACAATTCCACTAATGGTCCACATCCTCTCACCAACACTTGTTATTTGATGTCTTTTTGATGATGGCCATTCTAACAGGTGTGAGGTGATGTCTCAGTGTCATTTTGATTTGCATTTCCTTGAAAGCTAGTAATGTGCAGCAAGTTTTCATATACCTGTTGGCCATTTAGATGTCTTCTTTGAAAAAATGTTTATTCAGTTCTCTGTCCCTTTTAAATTAGATTTGTTTTTGCTGTTGAGTTGTATGAACTCCTTATATATTTTGGATAGTAACCTCTTATCAGATATATGGTTTGCAGATATTTTCTCCCATCCTGTAGGTTGACTTTTCATTTTGTTGATGGTTTCCTTTGATGTGTGGAAGCTTTTTAGTTTGATGTGGTCCCACTTAGTTTTTGATTTTGTTGCCTGTGCCTTTGGTGTCATACCCAAAAATCTGTTGCCAATTTTTATACTATTTTTTTTTTTTTTTTTCTTGCGTTACGCGGGCCTCTCACTGTTGTGGCCTCTCCCATTTGCGGAGCACAGGCTCCGGACGCGCAGGCTCAGCGGCCATGGCTCACGGGCCCAGCCGCTCCGCGGCATGTGGGATCTTCCCGAAACGGGGCACGAACCCGCGTCTCCTGCATCGGCAGGCGGACTCTCAAGCACTGCGCCACCAGGGAAGCCCTATACTATTTTTGATATTATATTTTACACTTGATCTTAGCCAAAAGGCCGAGAGATATTATATTTTAATATTTGCTAAGATAAGCTGCCTCTCATTCCTCCTCTTCTCCAGGAATTTATGGGCTCTTCTCACAGATTTAGTCTCCTAGATAAGTAGAGTTCCTTTTATTTTTTTATTTGGTGATTTTTTTTTTGGTTGAGATATAATTGACATATAGCATTATATTAGTTTTAGGTGTACAACATAATGATTTGATATTTGTAAATATTGCAAAATGATCATCACAATAAATTTATTTAACATCTGTTGCTACATATAGTTACACATTTCTTTTCTGGTGATGAGAACTTTTTTTTTAAAAAAGGTGAGTCAGTTCTCTGTGCATTGATTAACCAGTTTGTGAAATATTAAAGTGCATAAGTAAATTTTAATCATAAAATTAACCCCACAAATATTCAGTCATTGGTACCTACTATAAAAAGATCAGGGCTTCCCTGGTGGCGCAGTGGTTGAGAGTCCCCCTGCCGATGCAGGGGATAGGGGTTCGTGCTCCGGTCCAGGAAGATCCCACATGCCGCGGAGCAGCTAGGCCCGTGAGCCATGGCCGCTGAGCCTGCGCGTCTGGAGCCTGTTGCTCCGCAACGGGAGAGGTCACAACAGTGAGAGGTCCGCGTACCGAAAAAAAAAAAAAAAATTATCTATAGGACTCATTTTATTCCTGTGTCCTGCACTCTAGAAATAAAATTGAAGATTTAATGTCCTTGAGTTTATGATGGAATATTTCACATGAAAGCTATGCTTTTTAAAGAATTTGTTTTGATGGGTGACAGACAAGTTGAATATTAAAGTGATTTTAATGTAATGATGTGACGTTTTTTTTTTTTTTTTTTTTTTTTTGTGGTACGCGGGCCTCTCACTGTTGTGGCCTCTCCCGTTGAGGAGCCCCTCCCGCTGCGGAGCACAGGCTCTGGACGCGCAGGCTCAGCGGCCATGGCTCACGGGCCCAGCCGCTCCGCGGCACGTGGGATCCTCCCGGACCGGGGCACGAACCCACGTCCCCTGCATCGGCAGGCGGACTCTCAACCACTGCGCCACCAGGGAAGCCCTGTTTTTTGTTTTTTGTTGTTTTTGGAATGGTTTGTTGCTGAAGTCTAGTTGATTTACAGTGTTTCAAGTGTGCAGCAGTGAGACCTTCCGAGAACTCTCCTAGCAGCTGTCAGGTTATTAACTTATTAACTATAGTCGTGAGCTGTGTGTTACATCCCCAAATCCTATTTACCATATAACTGGAGTTTGCACCTTTTGACCCCCTTGAGTCACCCCGCCTATACTCCTTTATAAAAGGCAGCTGGAGGGGCTGGTAGGGCTCCCTCGGCAGGGCTCACATGCCCACCTGAGAGCTGCGGGTCAGGAGGATAGTTCACGCCCCGACCCCCTCCTCCTGAAGCGGAGTCCTGCCAGCTCACCTGAGCCCAGGTGGGGAGCAGGGCACTGAGGAGGGTTGGGAGGGGCTCTGCTCACAGCTGCCTCCCTCGCAAGGGTCCCTCCTACCCGTTCTCACTGTCCCCTTGCAGAGGCCTTTCCAGGGCTTCTCATGAACCACTGTGTTGATGTGGTTCGGTGTTTATGTCACCACGTCCCTAGGCTGGATCCGAAGCCAGAGAAGCACATGGCAGGACATGAGGCCAAGTGAGGGTGGTGGCCTCATGCTGCCCTGGGCACGTGTGAGGCCAAATTGTGTCTTCTGACAAAAAGTTGCCCAGGAACAGGTAATAGTGTCCTGGGTGTGCCATCGTGAGGGACTACAGACTGGGTGACTTTGCAGGAGTTGAGTCTCCCACAAGTCTGCAGCCACACACTTGAAGAGTGTCAGCAGAGTTGGTTCCTCTAAGAGCTCTGAAGAATCCGTTCCATGCTTTTCTCTTAGCTCTGGAGTTATGGGCAGTCCTTGGAGTCCTTGGCGTGTAGCCACATCACCCCAATTTCTGTCTTGTCATCACAGGACCTTCTTTTCTCTGTGTGTCTCTGTCTTCTCGTCTTATGAGGACACCCGTCATATCAGATGAGGGCCCCCCTAATGACCTCATTCTAGCTACTTACATCTGCAAAGACCCTATTTCCAAGTAAGGTCACATTCTCCGGTTCTGGGGGTTGGGATATCAACGTATCTTTTGGGGGGACACAATTCAGCCCATACTTTCTTTCTCTTCCTCCGTCCTCCGTCTCATGGCTCTGTCTTCTTGAGACCTGAGCCTGCATTATGGGGCTCAGCTCTGAGTCAAAGGCTTTTCTGTGAACCAAACGTGGTCCGGAGTGTTGCTTCCACGTGAGGATGTGTCCATGTTTCAATCCGGTGGCACAAACACCATCCAAACTCAAGTACCTTGCCTCCCTGCTCACCCCCTGCAGGGTGTTGGGGATATAACCAGTGTAGCCATGTGGGGCTGGAACGACTGGACAGGTTAGGAAGAAAGGGTCCACCGTAGACGACTGAGCAGGGCATGGACACGGTGGGGCAGGTGTCAGGAAAACTAGCCCAGTAGAGCTCTTGAGATACTTGGGAGGGAGAGGCGGGGTCAGACCAGCTACCATGGGGGTTGAGGCATGAAGCAGTGAGGCTTGGGACTGGGTGGCGGCCACAGTGATGGGGTTAATGTGGTGACAGCAGAGTGACTTTGTGGAAAACATCAACAGGATATGGGGACTGGTCGGCTGTGACGGGTGCACTGGTGAGCTGGTCACCATGACATCCATCACCTACGCAAGTAACATGGCCAAAACTGACCCTCGGGGAAAAAGGTCTTATTTATTTTTTGCCTCTGGTTTCACTCTGAATCTTTCATGAAACTCGGAGTGTCGTGGTTTTCACTTGCTCATGTAGTGAATCTGAACAAATGACTCATTGGGTCTGGAATAATCTCGCTTCTGGGACTCGTCATCCATTCCTTGTCTGTTCTTTTTGTGTTTTCAGCCACTCCTAGATATTCCTCTTCTGTGTTTTCCTTCTGTATCATGCATGAATGTTTTTATATTTCTGCTCAGGGCTATGACCCAGATATCTAGACATCTGTTGTTTAAAAGAACAGAGCAGGGCTTCCCTGGTGGCGCAGTGGTTGAGAGTCCGCCTGCCGACGCAGTGGACACGGGTTCGTGCCCCGGTCCGGGAAGATCCCACATGCCGCAGAGCGGCTGGATCCGTGAGCCAAGGCCGCTGAGCCTGCGCGTCCGGAGCCTGTTGCTGCGCAACGGGAGAGGCCACAACAGTGAGAGGCCTGCAAAAAAAAAAAGGGACTGCAAAAAAAAAAAAAAAAAAAAAAAAGAACAGAGCAAAAAGCAGTAGCTGTTTTTCTATATTCTTCTTGCACAATCCATCTTCACAGATTGCCCCAATTTTTCATAAAAATCTTCTCTGTCACGCCCTTCAGTATCCCTTAGATTTATTTTTCTCCTCATTTTATTCAATCAAGTATGATTTTTAAAAAAACCTCTTACGCTTACTTTCTCTTTAGTTTATAGGAATCCAGCTGGCCACAAGGTCAATCTGTGGCTACAGGGTTCCTACACTTTGAAGGGGAAAAAAATGTATTCTGAGAGTAGGGTGGTGAGTAAAAGTCAGTGGTGGGAGAGTGTAGGTGGTGAGGCAGAGCGTCTGTGCAGGGAGATGTGATAGCCCGGGTGCTACAGGGGATGGAAACTCATCAGAAACTAAATTTGGGACCGAGGCCTGGAGAACGTGACCAATGATGCAGCTTTGGAGGAAAGACTGATCATTTCTAGTGATTTTATGACTGTGTTTTCATGATCTGTTCCTGTGGTTTTTGGCTTAATTCTAAATAAGCTGTCAGGAAGCCAGACCTCGTTCGTGGAGAGTCCTCTCTCTTCCCAGCAGAACCTTCACTCCCACCTGAGGGTAGCAGAGCAAGTAATTAAATACAAACAGCTGTTAAAGAAATAACTGCCAGGTGGAAGGGCTCAGATGGTCAGCTCCCAAATCTGCATGCTAGTATGTTCTAATTAACCCACCTCAGTGAGATACTGACTAGCTTACTTCCTTGCCAATAAAAGAAGAAAACTCGGGATAAACTTTATGTCTCAGTGGCCACATGTAGATCACGTTTGTCCATCCACAGAAATCATGACTACATATAGGATGAGGAATTGAGAAGGTAGAGCCCTCCGGCTTCAGTAATTTTCTAGACAGGTAGGGACACAGCACAGCTGTGGACCTTGGTGGGACCACATGGAGACAGCACGGGGAGAGTAGTGGCCTCCCCAGGGCGTGCGGGGCTCACGCCAGTGCTGCAGGCAAGCGGCGCCCCTCTCCCCACGCTCTCACGGCCCCTCTGGGGTCTCCTTTTACCACCAGACTGTAAGCTTAGCGCAGCTCCTGCTCATCGCAAAGACCCACAAACGCTTATTCAATAAAGCCACCTATAAACCTACAGGATGGGTGTTAACTCTGGCCCCAAATCCCTAGTAGTCTTCTGTATCTTCTAGCTCTCGGTCATCCCCTCACAGTAGCAAGAAAAAAATCTTTAATCAGTACAGTCCTTACACCTGGACAAGAGGAGCCCTGGCCTGGGCCCTGAGTACTAGCAGCCCCCTCTGGCCTGCATTGGCCTTGCCCCTCTCACTAAAGATGTGCTCCTCCATGGATAAAGAAGACGTGGCACATATATACAATGGAATATTACTCAGCCATAAAAAGAAACGAAATTGAGCTATTTGTAATGAGGTGGATAGACCTAGAGTCTGTTATACGGAGTGAAGTAAGTCAGAAAGAGAAGGACAAATACCGTATGCTAACACATATATATGGAATTTAAGAAAAAAAAAATGTTATGAAGAACCTAGGGGTAAAACAGGAATAAAGACAGAGACCTACTGGAGAACAGACTTGAGGATATGGGGAGGGGGAAGGGTGAGGTGTGTTAGGGCGAGAGAGAGACATGGACATATATATACTAACAAACGTAAGGTAGATAGCCAGTGGGAAGCAGCCGCATGGCACAGGGAAACCGGCTCGGTTCTTTGTGGCTGTCTGGAGGGGTGGGATAGGGAGGGTGGGAGGGAGGGAGACAAAGAGGGAAGAGATATGGGAACATATATATATGTATAACTGACTCACTCTGTTATAAAGCAGAAACTAACACACCATTGTAAAGCAATTATACCCCAATAAAGATGT
>NW_006769874.1:951912-962310 GCF_000442215.2 Lipotes vexillifer | reverse complement strand
TTAAAAAAAAAAAAAAAAAAAAAAAAAAAAAGATGTGCTCCTCCAGATTCTGTTCCCCTACCTTCTAGACCATGCTCCAGGTGCCTGGAATCCAGAATTTCCTGCACCCATGACCCCAGAGCCTCCTTCTTGAGCCTCTGTGGGACTCTTACGGAGGTCCATCCACCCCAGGGGTGGACCACACCAGCAGTGTGTCCATCCCCACGTCCATTCCATCCATGTTGTCAAATATGTGTGCTGAGTTGTCCCTAGGATTCCCCTATTGACCTTTCCGTGTCTGCAGGGTCTGTAGTGATGTCCCTCGTTCATTCCTGATATTTGTAATCTGTGTCTTCTCTTTCTTCTCTTATTTTTAGTTAGTGTTAGAGATTTGTCAGCTTTATTGATATTTTTAAAAACACAGTTCTTTGTTCCATTGATTTTCCCTGTTGTTTTTCTGTTTCCAATTTCGTTTATTTCTGCTCTTTCTTTATATTCATTGATTCACTCATTCATTTCCTTGTGTTTATTTCTGTCCTTCCTTGTGCTTGCTTTGGGCGTATGTTGCTCTTCTTTCTTTATGAGGCTTTTCTATTTGCTTAATTCTCCCTTTCACCCATTCCTTCCTCTTTTCCCTTCCTTCAGCTATTTGAGCTCAACCTGTGAATTTTTATTTTGGTTATTGTGTCTTTCAGATTCCAAATTTCCACTTAGTTCTTTTTTATATCTCCTGTTTCTTAGCTGCTGAGACTTTCCATCTCTTTGCTGAAGTTTTCTATCTTTTTTTTTTTTTCTTTCATTTGTTTCCAGCCTGTTTGAAATTGCTTGTGGATGCTTTTTTTTTTTTCATGTCTGCTTTGAAATCTTTGTCAGGTAATTCTTAACATTTTTGTCATCTTGGTTTGACACCCGTCGTTCTCTTTTTCACTCTGATTGAGATTTTTCTGGTTCTTGGTATGATGAGTGATTTTTTATTGAAACCTGGACTTTTGGGGTTATTTTGCTATGAAACTCTGGATCTCATCTAAGGCTCTTGTTTAACAGGCGTGCTTGGACACCACTCCAGCAGAGGAAGTGAGGGTCTACCTCATTACCACAGGGATGGTTGCAAGAATTCCAGGTTTTCATAGCCTCCACTGGTACCAAGGGGAAGGGTGTCAATACCACTGGGCAGTGGTTGGAGCCTTTGTGTCCACTGGGCATTGGTGGTGGTGTTGGGGCATCTTGTTCCAGCCTGGTGAGGGAGGACAATAGGCTTCTCACATGAGACAGCAGGCTTTTGTTGGGGCTTCTTGGTTTTTTTTGGTCTGTGCCCATTGCTATTTCTGGGTTACTGGTTTCTTCAGCTGCAAGTCTGAGATACACAAGGCAAAAAGCAAACCCAGGGAACTCACCACCGTGTCATTCCTCAGGGCCTGAAGTCTTCAGCTGAGGTCCTATTCTCTCCCCCTTCCAGGGTCTTATGTCTGTTTTATATGAAATGTCCAGGCTGTTCAGTTGTTCATAATGAGAGGAATAGAGGGAAAAGAGCCTGTGGTCCATCTTCCTGGAAGTAAAAGACGTAATATATGTACTTCCAGGAAGAAATTAAAAGAGACGGTGTTGGACCACACACACACGCGCGCGCGCGCGCGCGCGCACACGCACACACACACGTGCGGGTGTGTGCATGTGCACCTTGTTTTACCAGAAAGTATACTGAAGAATTCAGAGCAAAGTGCATTCTGCTGGGGAAATGATCACAGTACTGAAGGCAGTGTTTGGGAATATCTGTCCATTATTATTGATTTAAAGCCCTGGCATGCTTCGGGGATTAAGGCTAAAGTTTTACCTTTAATGCTCCAGATTTGAAATAAGGCTTAACATAAGCAAAATTGGACTGAATCTTGCAGATGTTCAGAGATTCAAGTTATACATGTTTCAGTTGACTAGCCCACGATGGTACCGAAAGCGTATCGTGAGAGCAATAAATCAAGAGATTGGTAAGGAAAGAAGAATACATTGAGTGGTGATTTTAGACATAAACATGATTAAACTTAAGTTGCATTGATTTCATTAGTATTCCGTGGGTATTTTGAACATTATACTGTCGATTCTGGTTAAATATAGAATATGGCGTCTATGAAAATTGAAGCCCTCTCAGATGTTTAAAGATGTCCTTCCATTTAGAAAATCATGGTTGTTCTGTACATGATATGAACCTTTTTAACCCCTAATTTGCTTTCAGCTGTGATGAGTCAGAGGCAGACGCAGAAACTGAAGTGTTTCTTCTTGATGGTAATTAAATCCATCCTGGAGAATAGAGGCCATGTTTATACATCTATAAATCCAAGAGGTGGCGGGGACCAGAAAGATTGCATACAGCTCACTGAAGAATGGACCAGGATTTGGTTCATCCTTTCTTCTCTTTTGTTATTTGCCATTTACTAATCCTCTCAACCCACCTCTACCTCAGGGTCTTCACCAATTTCACTGGAGATTCTGACTTTCCTGAGAACAAGGTGGTGTAAAGAATAGCAATGATTAGAAATGGAATGTGAGGGACTTCTTTGGTGGTGCAGTGGTTAAGAACCCACCTTCCAGTGCAGGGGACACAGGTTCGAGCCCTGGTCCGGGAAGACCCCACATGCCTCAGAGCAGCTAAGCCCATGTGCAACAACTACTGAGCCTGTGCTCTAGAGCCCACGAGCCACAACTACTGAGCCTGTACTCTAGAGCCCACAAGCCACAACTACTGAGCCCGTGTGCCACAGCTACTGAAGCCCACATGCCTAAAAGCCCGTGCTCTGCAGCAAGAGAAACCACTGCAATGAGAAGCCTGCGCACTGCAACGAAGACCCAGTGCAGCCAAAAATAAATAAATAAAAATTTTTAAAAAGAAATGGAATGTGATTTGAGATTAAGGTAACGTACAAAGTTATCTTAAGTAGTTTCTTCTTCTCTGCATGTATTTATCCTTAAGTACATGTCCGTCTTTTTTTTTTTTTTTTTTTTGTGGTACGCGGGCCTCTCACTGTTGTGGCCTCTCCCGCTGTGGAGCACAGGCTCCGGACGCACAGGCTCAGCAGCCATTGGCTCACGGGTGCAGCCACTCTGCGGCATGTGGGATCTTCCCAGACCGGGGCACAAACCCGTGTCCCCTGCATTGGCAGGCGGACTCTCAACCACTGCGCCACCAGGGAAGCCCCATGTCTGTCTTTATTTCTGGCTTCTGGGGCCATTGTTCTTATTCCTCCATTAATGAAAGTAGTGATTTGTTACATTTGTGCCCAGCTTGACGGGCACCTCCACAGGCATCATCCCTGTGATGACCCGGGGAGGTACGTATATGAATTATGCCCAGTTTAAGTAAGAGGTAACTGAGCCCCCGTCGGGATAAGTGATGTCCCAGGTGGCAGAGTCAGGGATGAGCTCTGTCCAGGCTCCCGGCTTGCACGTGTGTAACCCTGCTCCTCCTTTTCTTCTCTGACGGCTACACACTGTGCAGCTCATGACTGTCTCTTATTCCTCCTAGCTGTGTACATAATTAGCTCAACTTAAGCCACAGAACTCAACACATTTTAATTTGGTGGTACAACTGATCACGTCTATCATTTCTTGCTCACGGAAATCAGTGGTGGGGACTTCAGTTTAGAAGTCACCTATTCCGATCACGTAGTGAAAATGTAAATGTAAAGATTTCAGCTGTTTGGGAAAGTAAGCCATGGTGGTGAAACCTAGAGTAAGTTAACAGCTGTTAATCGTTAGGCTAGGGGTCCCCGGCCCACGGGCCGCAGCCCGCTACCGGTCCGCAGCCTGTTGGGAGCCGGGCTGCATGGCAGGAGGTGAGCGGCGAGCAAGTGAGTGAAGCTTCACCTGCTTCCCCATCGCTCCCATTGCCACCTGAACCATCCCACCCCACCACCCCTGTCTGTGGAAGGACTGTCTTCCACCAAACCGGTCCCTGGTGCCAGAAAGGCTGGGGACCACAGATTTAAGCAGCAGCACAGGTCTGCCTGGTTCCCAGAGCACACTGCTGATCACAGGCACCTCGTCTACAAGACGTCATCCAGCATCTTCTGTATTCCTGGCTCTGTGCCAGAATCACAGGGCAGGAAAAACGGGAGCTGTGGGGAAGAGTCTTTGTTTACACCCAAGTTATTTTTTAACATCCTAACAAACATCCTATTTACAGCATCCTAATAAAGGAGGCTATTGGGTACAACTCAGCTTTTTTGAGAGATGGAAATTTTCTGTGTGGAATCCAAGTGATTCAACTCTGTTATTTGATATCAAGCTTAGTCCTAGTATGTTTCCAACAGAATTAGTCATGACAAAAATATACTGAGTTAAATTAGTTTTTTTCCAGATCCAATAAAGAACACAAACATTTTAATGAGCTAAATATGAATTTTAACTGTCAATACACAGATATAATTACACTAGGGAATATTTTCCTTTTTTCTGTGGTTGTGCAAGTATTAGCAAGAAAGATGCTCTTCTTTAAAGATAATGAGCAAAATAATAGGGACTCTTCCCTGGCGGTCCAGTGGTTAAGGCTCTGTACTCCCAACGTAGGGAGCACAGGTTTGATCCCTGGTTGGGGAACTGAGATCCTGCATGCCATACAGGGCAGCCAAAAAAAATAAATAAAAGATAATGAGCAATAATAATAATAGATAATACTTTAGTCCACTTCTCAATCTAATTCCTCTTGACCTTTCTAGAATAACTCTCTCCTAATTGCCCTTTTTCTTGTTAACACCTTTATTCTATATTTCTTCCATCATTTTAAATGTGCCCAGACATTCACTAACCTTTAGTATAAGTCAAGATAATTTGTAAATTTATTTATTTTTATTTATTTATTTTTGGCTGCGTTGGGTCTTCATTGCTGCACGCGGGCTTTCTCTAGTTGCGGCACACTGGGGCTACTCTTCGTTGCGGTGCGCGGGCTTCTCATTGCAGTGGCTTCTCTTGTTGTGGAGCACAGGCTCTAGATGCGCGGGCTTCAGTAGTTGTGGCACGCGGGCTCAGTAGTTTTAGTTCTCGGGCTCTTAGAGCGCAGGCTCAGTAGTTGTGGCGCACGGGCTTAGTTGCTCCCCGGTATGTGGGATCTTCCCAGACCAGGGATCGAACCCGTGTCCCCTGCATTGGCAGGTGGATTCTTAACCACTGCGCCACCAGGGAAGACCTAAGTCAAGGTAATTTGTATTCTTCTGTTACCGCTAACCCAGCTTTGTCCCTTACCGTGCCACTGAAATTGTTTCTAGAAGGCTACTGTTTACCTTTTTCTTAGTAAATCATCAATATTTCCTCATTAAGACTAATGCTGCATTTGGAAACTGATTATTCTCTTATTCCTGAGCTGTAGCTATCCAGGTGAGATGGAGCTGGGTTCTAGTCCTGCTGTCTGGTTTTAGGGAAGTCACCTCTCTATCTATGTAAAGAGATGACACCGCCTACTTCAGTGTTACTGAGAACATTTTATAAGATGATAGATGTCAAGCCCTAACCACAAGGTAGATACCTCATAGATGCTAGGTGTCTTTCTCTTCCCCTACTAATTTTCTTCCCTAAGCATCCTTTATTCTAGACTTTTCTGGATAATTTTCCTCTTCCCAATCACTAATTATGGATATCTTGGACCTTGTTTTATTTTGAGTAATACTCATTCCCTAAATTAAACTTATCCATTTGAATGGCTATCACCACTCCACCAATAATTCTAAAGATTGCCTCTTAATCTTTTTGAAGAACTTCATATGCAGACTTTCATTACTACAATTCAAGGCTCTCTATCACCGCTGTCCAAACAAGCCTCTTGTTGGGTTTGATTTGATTTTCCCCTGATCTCACCCTCTCCTTACCATGGGAACACACTCTACTGCCCGCTCCATGTTCTTAGACAGGTATGTATCCTGTTAATTTCCACTGATAGTTGTCACAGGGTTTTACTTTTCCCCCCACCTATACCTTAGTAATTGTGCCCTTGCCCATGTATCCTTAGTCATTTGAGGAGGGTGTCCAGGCCATACAGCATGGGGTGGATAGGCCATAGATTGTACTAATACTTAATTTTCATTGCTGCTAGAATTTTCTCCAGAGAAATTACAGCAGTTTATCAGAAGAGCTGCATGAAGTTCTGTATTTCTCTCCATGCTTATGAAATCTTTTTTTTTTTTTTTTTTTTTGGCTTAAAGCAAAAGACATTTATTGTCTCACAGTTCTGGAGGCTAAAGTTCAAAATCAAGGTGTTACTAGGGCTGTGCTCCCTTTGAAACCTATAGGGGAGAATCCTTCCTTGCGTCTTCCAGCTTCTGGTGGTGGCCGTCCTTCCCTCCGTGTTCCTTGGCTGTTGGCTACATCTCTTCAGTGTCTACCTCTGTAGTCATGTGGTATCCTCTCTGTGTGTCTCTCTTCTCATAAAGACTCCAGTCCTATTGGATTGGGACACACCCTGAGGCCTTCATCCTAACTTGATTACATCTGTAAAGACCCTATTTCCAAATAAAGTCCGGTTCACAGGCCCTGGTGATACGGGGGCATGTGCATGACGGGTTACATGCTCACCAGCTCTTGGTGCTGTCGTTCTTTTAAAATTTTATATAATGGTTGTAAAGTGACATCTCCTCATTTTATTTTATTTTTCTCATCATGTTTAATGAGTTGAGAGTGTCTTCATATACTTTCCAGTCATGTAGATTTCTCTTGCTCCAAACTGCTTTCAAAATTTTCCTGTGTTTTGATTGGGTTCCTCTCTTTTCTCATTGATAAGTACATTAACCATGTGATTATCTCTGTTGATACAGAAAAAGCAGTTGATGAAATTTCAACACATAAGTTTGATAAAAACTTTATTGTAGTCATAGAGAAATACTATTGATTTTTAAGCAGATTTTATATCCCTCAGTCTTTTGGAACTTTCATTAGTTTTAAGTCCCTCTGTTCTGTCGGGATTTCTATGGTTAGGATTGTGTCATCTGCCAATAAGGATATTCTTTCACCTTCCCCCTTCCAAACCGTGTGCCACTTGTTTCTTTCCTACCTCCTCTCCCCCTGTTTCTCCCCTTCTCCCCTCCCCCCTCCCCTCCCCCTCCTCCCTCTCCTTTTATCTCACTGCATTGGTAAGGACCTTTGTTTAACAGTTGTGATGTTAAGGAAGAATCCTTGCTTCTGATTTTAAGTTTTCTCCACTAAGTGTGATATTTGCTAAATGTTTTGGGAATGTGACCTTTACCACATTGAAGACGTTTTCTTCCACTCCCAGATTTCTGGAAGAGTTTAGACTGGGGGGGGTGGTGATGTGCTCAGTCTGGTGTCTCTTCAGGGTTACTTTGGCCATTGCATGTGGAGGGTCCAGAGAGGGGCTGCTGCGGTGGCCCAAGTCCAAGACTGCAGCCTGCGTCAGGAGGGTGGGTGGCGGTGGAGACAAAGAGAAGTGAGTCATTTGAGAACTGCTTAAAGGGAGATTAATGGGACTTGGTGATAGACAGGATGTGGGGAAGGAGGAACAGGGAATGTCAGAGCTGACTGCCAGTTCTTGGCTTGCTCAGCTGGGTGGACACCACTGTTGGGGCAGGGAACATGGCAAGAGGTACTGACTGCACAAGGTGACATTGACATGTTTTCGAGGTAGTCACAGTAGGATGCTGAATAGATCCAGGATCCAGGGGCCTGGAGCGCAGAAGAGGGATCTGGTTCAGCCTAGACTCGAACCTCATTGAAATCTAATGGATGTGGACCACTAGGAAACCAGTGTGAACTTCAGTACTTTAGATGTTCCAGAGGGGCAGAATGGAACAGCAGAAAGAGAAGCAATAATCGGAGACACAGCTGAAAATAACTATTTGGGAAAAGGTCAGAATACCCAGTTTAAAGACGTGTCACAGGGGAAATGGCAGAGGCTCCCGTTCAGGCGGAAAGTTTATTCCTAAAGGCTAAACATTACATCACAAATTATAGCAGTGGTACCTAAATGTCTAGGTAAGTGAATAATTACAAACTCCTCAAAGTTTTAGTAACAACCGTGAACTATGAAGAAACTAATATATTTTAAGTACATGAATTATAACTCCGTACATCCACCACCATAACTGGATTAAGTTAATGAGACACTGAATGCAATGAGCTGTTTTACCTTTGAAGTTTTCAGGAATGAATTGGCAGTACAGGTGTGTTACTGTGAAGTATGCATCATGCAAAATCATCCACTGAAAATAGCAAGGATTTGGGAAAATGTAGGGTTGGGATAGTATACTCAAAACCTTGGAAATTTTGTAACCAGAACACTAACCAAAAAAAAAAAAAAAAAAAAATCCTAATTAAAGATCCTTGAATAGAAAGGGCATATGAAATTCCTAATAAATGAAATAAGCTGCAGTACACACAGAACTTTAATAAAGAGGAAGGCAAAGGCAGCTTGATGAAAGAACAGGGGAGGACGGGTGGAGGTGCCTGGCTTTGGAGACGAGGACAGAGATGGATGGTTACAGGCAAACACAGCGATACCAGCGTCGGGTGTCCTGGACCACTGTCTGCGCTTGTTTCTTTTGACAAAGATCCGGAGATGCATGCAACAGACACTTTCAAGACGGAACACATGACCAAACGGGGCCAAGAGAGACAACATGGGGTCAGAGGGCATCATTTATAGAAGAGCGTGCCTCTGCGTCTTCCCCTGCTCACTTGTGTTAGCCTTTTGTGTTCAGTGTCGTGACTTAGAACCCTTGTGTGCCAGAGACATTGGTCCACGCCCGCTGCAGCTTTTACGTTATATTCACACCAGATCGGTCCCAACTCCATCAGTTACACATGCATGTTATAAAACATGTGCCCCTAGCAAACCCGCTGCATTTCAGCTTGCGTATCTCTAGATGTGCTTTTTGTAGAGGGTCCAGTGGTGGGGAGGTGCTGACTATCTGCAGATGCTTCTGGAAGGAGAAACTGACCTTGAACCACCTTGGCTGCAGACTGATATTACTGTTCTATCTGAAGATTTCCTTGTGTCTGTTACTTATGATCTACTTGAACTTATCCTAATTATTTGGGAGATGGGGCAGTTCTTTTCCAGATGCAACGCTCATATATTATGCAAAATCAAGTTCCAACTCCTTGATTGTGAGAAACGTGAGCCAGTTTCTTCAAAAAAATGAAAATAATATCCAGAATTAATTCAAGTCCTTCTGAAGACACAGCAGTTAGAAGAATTGAAAGGTGACCCGTAAAACAAATGTTCCCCGAGGAGGAAATGCCAATCTCTTCCATTTTTTTAATCAGTTACATTTCATATCCTCATCATTTATTTCATTCTCCTTTTGTTTTCTCTTGAGTGGAAAAAATTAACACCTTAAAGCAGAAAGGTACACATAAGGTTAATTGAATTGCAGAAAAGAAATCGGAGGCTGCCAGTTTTTCTGAATTGTAATCACAGTAAATACAGTTTTGCATTCTTCTTTTTTTTTTTTTTTGCTGTACGCGGGCCTCTCACTGTTGTGGCCTCTCCCAAAGGCTCCGGATGCACAGGCTCAGCGGCCATGGCCCATGGGCCCAGCCGCTCCACGGCATGTGGGATCTTCCCGGACTGAGGAACAAACCTGTGTCCCCTGCATCGGCAGCAGACTCCCAACCACTGCGCCACCAGGGAAGCCCCAGTTTTGCATTCTTCTAAACGAAAGCCTGGTTCTTTGATTTCGTGTGCTGTGTATTACTTTTTCTTCTTTGTATTTCTTCTGTGAAGAAATTTTGAGCAACCAAGGGGAACACTTGAGAAGAAGAGAGGATGTATTTTTAATGACGCGGGTTCTGAAAGCAATGGCACACCCCTGATGGCAGCCGTTCTCATGTGACACACTGTTGACCTGCTTGAGCTCTGATTGTGAACTCACTCCCCTTCAAGGCTGTGTCTCTGTTTGATTAACGTGGCAACTTGGTAAAATCATGTTCTCTGCTTCCTCAGGAAGTTAAAACATATATTCTTTGTACTTAAAACTGATCTCAGCTCATGTGATTTGAACCCTGTGTACAAGCTAAGGTGTCAGTCCAAAGAAAGCTGTCATCCCTCTCATATGGCCTACGGTATAGCATAAAAAGATAATTAAGATTCAGAATGTGTCCAGTTATTCCCATAATGACATAATTGGAAAAGGGGGTTTAAATCAACATGCGTAGCCATCGATATCCGCTGGTGAATAAGTATTCCGTGGGTTGTAAACTTAAAATGACAACATAGTTGATAACATGGCTTTACCCGTTTTGCTTGGTGAGATGAGTCATGGTTAGAGAGCGACTAAGAAAGTTTTAGCAGATTCAGAGAGATGGATGGATGAGGGAGTCAGAACGAACGATGCTGTACTTGTTGTGCCCCCAGCAAAAGACCTGTGACTGCAGGGAAATCCGTGGGTCGTCAGGGGAAGCCAGTAAGGAAGGAGATGGGAGCGG
>NW_006769874.1:940374-951853 GCF_000442215.2 Lipotes vexillifer | reverse complement strand
CGGTTCATCGGGGGAGGTCCGAGCAGAGGTTCAGGGGACAGTTGTGTCACAGAGGACAAGCCGGGTGGTCGGACGTGTCCCAGGCTCCAAGGAGGCAGGCCTTATGAAGCAGGTACTTTGACAAAGCCAGAGGGAAACAACTCCCGAGAGACATTCTCAGTGCACAATTTAGGCGATGCAACTTCACGTCCTAATGAAAAGGAAAAGGGAGAAATGATTTTCAAAAATCCAGTCTGATCCCACAAGTAGCTTCCCAGGGGCAGCTTGGAAGAGCACAGGTGGGAAAGGCCAGAAGCAGACACACCAGGGGGATTAAGACAAATCCCTCATCACAGCATCAGAAGGAATCAGCCCCCACTTAGGAAACAGGCATTTTGAATCTACACGCCGTCTTATGTTTGCCCGGAACTATGAATGGTCAGCTGCCCAGAACTATGAATGGTCAGCTGCCCGGAACTATGAATGGTCAGCTGCACTCCTGCTGTGACCGTGAGAGCGTGTACCTCTTACCGCTCAGCGGCCACAGTGGCATACGAGGCAGGCACTGTAGGGCGCTTATCTCCCTTTATATGATGAGGAGATAACGGTTCTTGGCTTGTGGGATGCCTCCCGTAGGCTTCTCAAGGTCTCAGGGCTTGTAAGCCGCAGAGCCAGGGCTCAGAAGACCTGTTCTCAGGGCCCAAGCTCTCTTGTTTTGGGGATACACAAGGTTAATAGTAATAGAGAAAGGAGTATAAAACCTCTCTTTCGAAGCTCAGTGTGGGTCCCCGTCTCCTGGTCTGGACAAGGTTCCCCACCGATTACATGTGTACATCAATCTATGAGTTTGTGAAACTGAAGGTGTCCGAAGCCCGTGGATGACTAGGTGAGGTCCAGGACGGACGGTGTCTACAAAGGACAGTCCACACGCATCGATGAAAGAAACAGCAACTGATTGATAAAGGGCCGACCATCTCAGACTGAGCCCTTTTACAGCAACAGACAGATTGTTCGGGAAATACGGTAGAGTCTCTGTCAAGGATGAAAGATGGAGTTACAGCCATCGGATGAGTTTGTCAACCCCCAGGAGAGTGTGCAGCGGTCCCTGCAAGCTGACCAGAGCCTGTGTCCCTTTGTCCCGTTACCACTCAAGGTGCAGCCTCGTCAGCCAGTTGTTACCATTTCCACACTCATGCTCTGTCGCTCCACACAGCCTCCCAAACCCAGCCTTTGGGACGTGCCTCTCACCACCCACCCTTCCCGACTCCTAAACGCTCCTCTCGTATCTCTTCTGCTCTGTAACCACGACCTGGGTGGTTCCTGATCCTTTGGGATCCTGTCCAGTGGAGGCCATTTGCCCGCCCATTGCCCCTCACGCCCGAGTGCCGGAGCTTGGGTCACTGTCTCCCTGCCCTTCGGGTAGCTTTCCGACCACAGCTCTTCTGTTAACTGGAAAGCTTTTGCTCCTTTAAATCTCCCACAATCTGGCCTCACTGCCTTCCCCTCTACTCCTGGCTGTTGTCTGCCCCACTTGGTGTGGCCGTGGCACCTTCTCTGGCCACTTCGAGAGCACCCTCCCATAGGGCCCTCGACATCCACACCAGAAACTCATCTCGTACACACAGTCTCTTACTTCCTTTGCCCCCTCACCCCCAGTGACTTTTTATTCTACTCCAGACCGGCCCCCTCCTCTCAACTTTGTCATGCTGGAAATTAATCAGTCTTAATTTACAAAACCATTCTGTCTGCCTCTTTTTCCTGTCCTAACTGGCCAGGTATGAGGCCACACTGTAGGTTCTCATCCTCCTGTTAAGACCCTCCAGGCCATCGATGAGTCCACCCACCTGGCCCACCAGCCCTTCCTGCCACCACTTCCCTTTCCTCCAACAAGGGTCCAGCAGTTAGTCTACTGCGATTCTCTAAAACGTCTTGTCCTGTAGGCATTTAATTCTGTTCATCTGGGAAAAGCACAACCCTGGAAGAAGCCAGTCCTTTTCCGTCCTCTGTGTCTGTGTCTGAACTCTGACAGTAGATTACCAGGGAAACACATACCGGTGGATCGTTACTGTAACAGCCTCATCAGCGAGCCTCTCAGGATGCCCCTTTCTTCCCAGCGTGGTCCTGCACTCACTCTGCTCTCTATTTCTCCACGATGACTGTTTTCAACTTCGTCTGCTCACATCAGCCGGGCCCCTATTCTGGGCACCATTCTCTCCAGTGGTTCACCCCGCTTCCTACTCTACAGAAAGAGGAAAAAAATAGACGCCAACACTCAGAAACATCCTCAGATACCTGCTGCTGACCCTACAGCTGATACTGTCTATACCCAGCCCCTCATTCTTCCCTTCCAGCAACGTTAAGGGAGTATCTTACCCACCCCCCGCCGCCCCCCCCCACCCTAAGGGCAATCAGGAAATTCACAAGACTGTTCAATACTCACTTCTTTTGTCTGACTCCTTTCTCATACTGTATGTGTTCCAGTTTTGTTTAACTCTGCCCTCGTCTTTGCTGTGTCACATTCACGCACACGTGCCTTCATGCTTATGCAGAGACGCTCAGATGGTTCCTCAGAGCCTCTCCCTTCTCTTCAGCAGATCTTTGTAACAGACATGTAACTCGATACCCTCGCCCCACTTTTTCACTTTCCTTTCAATTCCAATCTGGCATTGACTCCCCCTGTCTATTCACTCAACACGTACTTGCCGAGTGCCTACTATGTGCAGATACCAGTAGTTCCGTCCTCTGGGGCTGCAGCAGTGAACACACAAGACAAATGTCACTTCTGTCCCCCTGGGGGGAACTGCAGTGATTCCCCATGTGCTTAATCCCATGTGTTTGTTTCAGTTATGATAAAGCTGAGCTGCTGTAACAAAGAGACTCCAAAATATCGTGACTAATAGGGGAGAGCTTCATCTCTCTAATGGAACGCAGTCCAGAGATGGACAGACAGTCCACGCTGGTGTGGAGGCTCCACTCCATGAGGTCATTCAGGGACCTTGATTCCTTCCATCTCCTTCCTCCAGCAGCTTTCATTCAGAGTGTGGTGCTTGTCCCTGGGGTTAAAAGTGGACCATTTTCAAATTAGGTTTCCGACCTTCAAAAAAGAGAAGAGGTAAAGGTCTAGGAAGATGACTTCACTTTTACTGAGATGTCCTGGAGTTACATCAGTTTCCCCTCATGTTCCGTTGGTCTGACCCTAGCCACACAGCCGCACTTAGCAGTATACAGGTCTGGGAGGTAGAACCCCCAGCGGGGTGGCCATGCACCCAGTGAAACTCTGCCACAGTCCAACCTACATGACTTTGAAGTAAACTCTGGCCTCATTCTATTTCTTTGCTCTAGAGTTTATTCATGACATCGGGGTACCCTGTAACTTATATGAGTTTTTCTGGGGGCTTTTGTGTGTTTCGTTTTTTACTTTACCTTCTTCCCAGGCAATACCATCCCCTCTTTGGCTGATGTATTAGTCAGGCTTCTCCCCAGAAACAGAACTAATAGGAGTTACATATATATATATATATATATATATATATATATATATATATATATATATACACACACACACACACACACACACACACACACACACACAGCGAGAGAAAGAGAGAGAGAGAGACAGGAGATTTACTACAAGAAATTGGCTCATGTGATTACAAAGGCTGACAAGTCCCATATCTGCAGTCAGAGCTGGAGACCCAGGAGAACCAATGATATATACGTTCCAGTGTGAAAGCTGGCAGCCTTGACACCCAGGAAGAGCCAATATTCCAGTTTGAGTTCAAAGGCAGGAAAAGGCTGATATCCCAGCTCCAAGGCAGCCGGGCAGGTGGAAGTCTCTCATGTTTGTTGCACTCAGGCCTTCAGCTGATGGGATGAGGCCTGCCCACATTAGGGAGGGCCATCTGCTTCAGTCCGTCTGCCGGTTCAAATGTTAACCTCGTGCAAAAACTTCCCCACAAACATGCCCAGAATAACGTGTGACCAAATTCTGGGCTTCCTCTGACCCAGTCAAGTTGACCCATAAAATTAACCAACACAGGTGATTAGCAAATGGTAGGGCATTTGCTATGATAAGGAAAAATGGAGGAGCTGTTTGTGTTCATGGCTGAGTCAGGGGAAAATGATGAGTTCAGTCTGGACGTGTTACTTGAGTCTCCGGGGAGATCGTGGAGTTACAGTTTCCAGCGGCGAGTGCATAAGTTTGTCTGAAGCTTGGAAGATAAGTCTGGGACGGAGATAAGAATGGAGATACGATGTGAGTATAAATGGTGTGTCTCCAGCTAGCTACGCTGTCAAACGTTTCTGACCATCACCTTTGCCCTCTCGGTTTTGTCCGCCCGTCATCTGGTCCATCCCCAGTCCAGCTGATGCTCCCGCCGACGAGATCTCCACGGGCCTGCTGTTCACCACACCCTGGCCCAGCCCCACCCGTCTGCTTCCTGCAGATGTGCCGGGACCTCTTACCCCTCTTTTTTATCTCTTCCTGGATCACAGCCAGTTACCACGCAGAGTGTAAAATCGGAGCAGAACATTAAACATTAATTAAACATTAATTAAAGCCCCTTAGTGGCCCCGCTGCACTCAGGACAGAACCTAAAGTTCTGGAGGGGAAGGCCGGCCCCTGTCCTCCCTGGAGGCCCCTTCTCACGGGCGTCGAGTACACCAAGCTGTCTCAGGCTCGGGGGCTGTTCACGTGGGGTTAGCTGTGTTTTGATCAGGACTCCGTATTCTTTGTGTGGGTGGTCCTCTTCCCTTTTTTCTTTGCCAGGATAATTCCTAACTCACCCTTTGGTTTTCATTTTCCCTGGGGCTCCCCTGTCTCCCCCGCCTGGGATGAGGCCCTCCTGTTACCTGTTCCCATGACAGCCGTACATGCACAGTTAACTATGTTGTCATTTGTTCCGTGACTGCTCCCCCCACCAGAAGGCCAGCTCCGTGAAGCCAGCATCTCCCTGTTCACCACTGCTTCTCCAGAGGTTATTTCACAGCCTCAGGGATTAATACTGATTTCCTGAATAAATGGATATTGCGAGCAGAATTGCGTAAACACATAACACACTGATCCCATTGGTAGCTAGGACCAAGCTGGAGGAAAGGTGAATTCATGAGGCGATGGAACCAGAGTCCAGACATTCTCTCCTGATGACCATGTGTTTCAGCTGTTGACGGGAAACACACCTCAAAGCTGGGATTTTCTGAGCGGCTTGACATGTTAATATGAGTTAATTCACGGTATCTTCTATCTTGATAGAGAAAGAGAGTCATTGATTCCTTTCAGAAATGTTATTGCAGTATTAAACAATTCACATAACTCTTAAATTTGCCTGTGTATGTAACCTTAGACATATATACACATGCATTTCATTTCAGAAATATTTATTGAGCAGGCAGGCTACCAGTGACCTGTGCAATCAGAGTGACCACTCTCACAACAGGCCCAGAAATGTGTAAGTGGAGGCCCTCCTATCCCATATTTTAAAACATTTAAAAGTTGTAAATAAAACATGTTATCTATTCCCACCCCGGCAAATAGAGTTGCCAAACACCAAAATTTCAAAAAATAAGTTTAAAACTATGCGTTCTCTATGATTGAAAATCAATAGAGTACCCATAATGACTAAATTTAAATATTCTCGTTCATGTCTGGTTGTTGACAGGCTAATGATAGTTGGGTGAGTAATAAAATTAAAGCGTACATAATGTACAAAATATTATGTTATTCCATACATTTTATTTTTCTTCCCTTAAATTCAGCAAAATTAACTATGCTGTTATAATCGGGTTTTTCACATACCCTGTGCTTTATGAGCAGTAAATGCCAAATTACATAACCTTTTCTGAGTCAGCGTACTTAACTTTTTTATTCATTTAATTTTAGAAAACTTGAATTCTGCCAAAAGCAACTGAAATCATCCATGAAATTCTTTAAGGCATATTTAGATTTAGATATAAACTGAGAATGTCGTATCTCCTGCTCCACCTTTGTAATGAGCCCTCATAACTTTGTATCAGAAAACATTTTACAAAACATTGTACACTTTATCATATAAATTGATGTCACTCATATTTGCTGTTTTTACCATTTCGTAGAGTGGCCTCCGGTTCCACACAGTGGAGATGAAGGAGTCAGCAGCATGTTCGTGCGTGTGTCCGGATGTTTAGGGGAACAGGTGCACGTTCAGGAGGGATGTGTCCGGATGTTTAGGGGAACAGGTGCACGTTCAGGAGGGATGTGAATTGTTGAATATTGTAAAATCTTCCACAGCTGACCCTCGCGATTTTTGCAGATCCCACAGGGCTTCTTAAATCGTGCATCGGCACGTGAAGAGAAGCGAGAAAACGTGCAGGTAGCGCCAGTGGGAAGGGCATCCACACTGAGAGCGGGCTTCTCTAGCTCGGTGCGGCCCGTCCGCACCCGTACCGCGGGCCATGTCCGTCCGTCCGTCCGTCTGTCTCCCAGGTCACTGCACTCACCCTCACGGCACCCACCTTCGTGGGGTTTGACTCTGCAGCTGACAGTTTGGAATAGCAGTTCCTGGATCCTGAACAGAGCTGGTCACGACACCGACCCCTCGGGGCATGGGTTGTGCTGAGATTGTGAAGGCGAGGACCCCTGAAGCGCAGGCCCAGGCTCTGGGTCTGGGGGTGCGACTGTCCTTATGAGGGCAAGTGAGGTACCCTCCGGCCCGCGGGGCCCTGTGGACAGGGGGCGACAGAGCAGGACGCGGCTGTGTGCGGGCAGGGTGGCCCAGAGTGCTCTGGGAGCGCAGAGGGTGGGTCAGAGATGCCCCCTGAGAGCGGAACGGCGGAGCCAGCGTCCGGGCTGAAGGTGCCGAGCCCAGGAGAGGGTGGGTGAGGCCGGGCTGGCAGAGCGGGAGAGCAGGTCGGGCCTCGGGTGCTGATCTCAGGGGTTTGGGCTCCTCCCTGAGGATGATGAGGGTCCTGGGGGATTTGAGGTTCTCATTTTAGAGTCGGTCTGGATGCTCCGTGCAGAATGGGTTGAGACGGAACTGGACCTGGAGGGCCCGGGCGGGGCCGGGGCTGTTGATGCTGCAGGAACCCAGGGGATGCGCAGCCCCCGCCGGGGGGCCGAGGCTGGCGATACAAAGATAGGGCGGAGAGACGGGTCGGTGTGGGGGAAACCACTTCCCCTTTTCTGTCCTAAGTCACTGGGTGGAGGACGGACGTGCCGTCGCTGGGACCATGTCCTGCGCAAGCAGGGAGGGGGTGGGGAGTAGTTGTCAGCTAGAGACCTCGCTTGGATCTGGCAGTCTGTGCGTGATGTTTAGAGCCGTGGGTAAAAGCCAGCCCCACCTTCCTGGGGCCTGGAATTACAGCCTCAGTGACAACAGCCAACAGTGTCCCCTGCCATTTACCCTGGCCACACACATCGCAGATTATGGGAGGTGGAGACCCACGCGGCCAGCCTTGGCACTGGCAGTTTCAAAGATCTTTTCATTTGATCTGGAACTCCATCCTCATCTCTTCCACGTTACTGGAAATCTCTGCACTGCGACAGTTACCGAGTCTAGTTACCACGATGGTGACTTGACTGTACTGGAAGACGATGGGTGGACAGGGGGGTGATTCCCAGCGACACGGGAAGAAAAGCAGACGAAATTCTCCTGCTCTTCTGAGACCCAGGTGATCGCTTCACCAGGAAACAAACACGTGGTTTCTGTGTAGGTATGATCCTGCCCCGTGGAATTCTTTCCCAAGCTTTTAGTCTCCACGTGGTAGATAAACCACGTGTGGGCAGTGGAGAGCATTTGGACGGGCCTCCCTGGGAGATTTATGGGCACAAAGGTACTCTCTACCTTCTTGCTAAAGATGATCCTTGTTAAAGAAATTTCCAAGGAACAGTAAATCCAGGTAATGCACGATAGAGACATTTCTTGATTTTGTCATTCAGCAGAATGGTGAGACTCATAATTAAGTGAGGGAAGAATGTCCTTGCAGGGAGAACGGAGAGACACTTATAACTAAGGTCATGTGAACTGAGGTTCCGGCCCCATCGCTCAGCAAACCAGGCCAGTAACCTTTGACTAAGAGGTGTGTCAGCCAGAGCATGATGGGTGGAGTTTATTTTGTACGAATTGCCTTTATTTTGCTGCTTTCCCCCAAAATTGCTAATCCCAATTAAGCTGCTCTTGGGAAAGCACAGAACAAAAATCTAGTGTCTGTGGCAGGAATTTGAAGTTGGTGGACGTGCTGTACTAACGGGGAAACAGAACAACACCGCCTCGCCGCTGTAGGCTTTTTTAACGACATCATTACAAAACTGCTGGGAACATTGTCTGAATGATCTGAGTCTACTTTAGCTACTCATGGCTACAGATTGGGAGAGAGGTTCTGATTTAGGACCCTAAGGAGAACAGCCTGGACACGAGGAACAGAGAATCCTCTTTGTGGCTTTGTGGTCAAGCTGTGTGGCCTCGGACATTCTCCCAGTGTTAAGTTTCTTCCGGAGAGGACCTACCCAGGGTGCAAGGAGGTCAGAGTTTCAAAACGACACCAACAGAGTCTCCAAGAAAAAAAATGCATAAAAACAATATCAACAATGCCATTAAGAATCCCTTTCTTGGGCTTCCCTGGTGGCGCAGTGGTTGAGAGTCCGCCTGCCGATGCAGGGGACACGGGTTCGTGCCCCGGTCCGGGAAGATCCCACATGCCGCGGAGCGGCTGGGCCCCTGAGCCATGGCCGCTAAGCCTACGTGTCCGGAGCCTGTGCTCCGCAGCGAGAGAGGCCACAACAGTGAGAGGTCCGCGTACCGCAAAAAAAAAAAAAAAATCCCTTTCTTGGAGACCACTTTGCAGCCTTCCAGGTGAGCAGAGGGACCAGAGCACTGCACGTGGCCGTGAGGCCAATGCCCATGGCTCTGTGCCGCCCTGTCACCTTTTGGCTGCACGACAGTGGCTGGCTCAAGACAGGCAGGCTTGCAGCAGAACAGGTGGCCAAGCTTGGAAAGCTTGCCACCCACGGAAATAGCAGACCCTATATTAAGTAAATGACCCCAAGGCGCTCGATTAAGTCAGTTACTAAAAGTGGTTCTGACTTACCCTCGCCCCAAGGAAGCGGGGCTGTGTCCTCGCCCCCTTTTCGGGTGACAAACCTGCCCGAATGTTTACAAACTTCTCTTGGAGGTTTGCTCTCTGACACATGGATGAGTAAGAGCCTCGATGCCTGAAGAGGAAGGCTGCTTGGTTCCCCGGCCATAACTGACATCATTTCTCATTAGGGGTCATGCTCTCCTGCCTCCACCAAGCCTTCTCCAGATTCTATGGGGCACTGTTAGTAAGTACCTTGGCTTACGTTTTTACAGAGCCCTTTGGAGTGTGCAGGGCTTTCTTTTCAACACAGTCCCCAATCCTATTTGGAAGTCAACTGGCCAGTCACTTAGGTAATGATTTTTTCAAAGTCATGCATGACATTTGTAACCCTTTTTCCCCCTCTCTTCCTATTTTTGTTAATGTCAGACTTCGAGTATGATTTTTTAAACATTCACTTTTCTCCTTTTTGTCTTCACTTGGGCCCAATCTCGTTCTCTTTTATTTCTGTTTTCCTTTCAGTCTGGGCTTGCGGAAGCACCCCATTCTGCAGAGCAGGCGCTCTGTCTCCTGTTACTTGATCTCGTTGTTGAGTTTGCTGAAGTTCCTTTTGTCCCGTGTGTCTCTGCACAGGTTCTGCTCACAGGGCGGCATGCTTACGGGGGGATGTCCCTGCGGTTTCTTTACAGGGAGGGATGATTCAGTTTATGTGAAGCCTGAGTACTGGCCAGTGGGAGAGCGGTGTCTTCTTTTCTGTTTCTCTCCATCTTTCCTTTGTCTTTTTCTCCTTATTTTATTCTACTTTCCTTCTCTTCCTCCCTATACTTCCTTCCCTAAGGCAGCAGGTGCTGCTGGGAGGGGGACGGTCAGCCGGGAGGTGGGATCCTTGTCCTGGGCCTGGTCTGTGGGACTCTGTCTCAAGGACCCTCACTCCCCTCTCTCTGTCACCCCTCTAGAATGTTGTCCGATTTAATTGCATCTTTGCTAATTTGTAGTTCTTTTCCCCCAACGCGGGATACCCTGTCCCGTTACTGATCCCGGATAGAGGGGATGATTTTAATTGATGGTCGGTGCTTCACCGACCATCGTGCACGCTGCAGCGGCCTGCGGCCTGGGTAGCTTCCTTCCAGCCTGCTGTGTTGCTTGCTCTTCTTTTCTAGTCTGTGGATAAGTAAGTAATTACCTGAGTAAATGCCTGAAATGTACTGAGCACTGTTCTTTGGAATGTGCCTTCGGTCCTTTTGAGGATAAGCTGTTTAGATAGGGGTCCTTAGAAACCGTTCCATCCCTTGTGTGTCACACACATGGTGGTGTGAATGGAGGGTGCAGACAGAATCCGGAGTCCGGTGCGTGCCGTGGTTAGGAAAGCATCACGGAGAGGGTCAGGCCTCACTGGGCCCTGCAGGGTTGAAGGCATCCAGAGGGGACACTGGCTGAGAGCCCTGCACCCTGGAGGACTGGGGATGGGGGGCGCAACGTGGGAGCGATGAGGGCAGTGGGCCACGGGGAGAGGGAGGCGTCTGAGCGGCTGGCCCACAGCAGAGGTGTCTGGGGACATTGGCTGGGCAGGTGTCACGCTGGACCCACTCTGTGTCCCAGAGCAGGTTTGATTAGTTGTTCTGGATACATCGTACACATTTGTGTGAGAGCCTCGGACAAAGGCCTCTGCGGCTCCAACAGTGGAGCTAACGACGGGTGTGGAGCTGGGAGGTGACCAAGGGCAGGGGGGTCCTGACCGGGACTGTTGCATCTGGGGGTCAGGGATGTACAGCTTCTCGCCTTTATCTTCCCCCCTCCACTCCCACCATGGACTTTACCTGGACAGGCCACCTCCTGGGGCCCTCGTGGGAAGGGATGTGGTCAGGACCCCTGGCTCCGCCAGCAAGATCGGGGGCCTCGGAGATGCTGGTGGGCCCACTCCAACTTCCTGTCAGTCAACTTGGAGGCAGAATACCAACCTGGTGGGTGGCTTCACCGGCCACGGCCTCCTTCTGCGGTATGGGGCGCCCTCCCAGCAAACTGCCCCGGGGGCAGGTGCCGGCTTCCTGAGTTACAGGTGGACAGTTTTGTTCAGAGGTGCCAAATATTTGTGTAGGGACTATGTCGGGGGCACTTATTTAAATGAACTTATTTACAAAACAGAAAGAGACAGACGTAGAAAACAAATTTTGGTTACCAGAGGGGAAAGGGGGGAGGGATAAATTAGGAGTCTGGGATTAACATACAGACACGACTATATATAAAATAGATAAAGAACACAGACCTGGGCTTCCCTGGTGGCGCAGTGGTTGGGAGTCCGCTTGCCGATGCAGGGCACACGGGTTCGTGCCCCGGTCCGGGAAGATCCCACATGCCGCAGAGCGGCTGGGCCCGTGAGCCATGGCCGCTGGGCCTGCGCATCCGGAGCCTGTGCTCCGCAACGGGAGAGGCCACGACAGTGAGAGGCCCGCGT
>NW_006769874.1:938046-940237 GCF_000442215.2 Lipotes vexillifer | reverse complement strand
CGTAAAAAAAAAAAAAAAAAAAAGAACACAGACCTACTGTACAGCACAGGGGACTCTACTCAGTATTTTGTAACACCTATATAGGAAAAGAATCTGAAAAAGAATGGATATATGTGTGTGTAACTGAGTCACTGTGCCGTATGTCTGACACTAATGGGATACTGTAGATCAACTATACTTTGGTTTTAAAAAAAATGGATGTTGGATATTGTCTAATGCCTTTTAGCATCCAAGAATCTGAAAAAAATAAATGCACAAGGCGGCTAGCAGCTGAAATGGTTGCATCTATTGCCCACGCCTGTCCTGCGGGGTCCGCCCAGCTGGCCCAGGGCTGTGGCGGCAGCAGGAAGGGTCTGACCCGGGAGGGGCACTTGGGACCTAAGCGGTGGGACTGGCGCGGTTCAAACCCGACCTCCTCCCCTCGGCATCCTTTACTCGCTCATCCAAGGAGATGGTTACTGTTTTTCATATGATGCCTGTATTTTTGCTCTTTTCGTCAGACTGAGGGGACACACGCACACATACCTGTGTGTCTGGAGCGGGGCGCTCAGAGGTCTGCGTCGGGGGCTTCCTTCAGATTGTCACAGTCTCTGCTCTCAATCCCAGGTGCCCGTGAATTCTGCTTTGCAGAAGGGGAACCAGTCCCTCTACAGCAGAAGAACTACTGTAACTTCATACAGAAGCGTGAGGGACCTGGGCTTGGGAGACCAGCGGTTTTACGGCATGAAGTTTTTAGGGCAGCAGCCTTGAGTACCCAGAGTGAGGTCTGGGGGCCGGCATCGATACCGGCTGGTCTTACACGGAGCCAAGAGGAAGGTGGCTTTAGAGGCCGCCTTTGGGTGGAGCCTGGTTACGTTTACGTGGTTTCAGTTGTTTGGACTGAAGAAAGGGAAAGGAATCTCTACTCACCTGAAGCGCTTCACTTCCATTCAGAGGACAGCCAGGCAGAGGCCCTTTCTCAGGAAATGTGGTCATTTGACAGAAACGGCCAAGGCGAAAAGCAGGCCCGTTAGGCAGCTGCGTCTTGGAGAAACAGATGCTGCCCGAGCCCCGTGGGCAGAGGGACCCTTTCTCCCCAGAAGGAGCTGAGCCCGGCGAATACTGGGCAAAGGCGGCCTGAGATGGTGATGGGAAGGGACAGCACCCCGTGGCGTCACGGACGGAGGTACACGCACCTCTGGGCTGCGTCTGCCCGCCACGTGCTGGCAAACGCGCTCCTTGTTTCCCGAGCCCGGGCGCTGCTCCGCGATGAGTGAGCTTTTCTGAGCAGTGGGGACGGTGCAGATGAGGGGAAGGGAAGGTTCCAGGCCAGGAAAGGCGGACGCACCATGAGTTGGGATCTTGGGAGCAGCGGTTGGGATCTGCTGGAGGGACAGGGCACAGCGTGTGCTGGGGCAGGTGGACGGCCTGGGGTTCATTCCTTCCTGTGTCCCTGGAGTCTCACTCTGTACGCCCCGTGGATTTGGGGGTCTTCCTTTGTCTTTGGCCTCCACCTTGAAGGGGTTCCCTTTGCACCATGAGCCCTTATCTGCTTACTGGGGGTTACGCCGAGGTTTTCTTGATGGTCATGACTTCCTGGGGCTCAGGTGTGCGTGGGTGTGCAGGTGTGTGCAGGTATGCACGGGGGCTGACCTGTGGCTCACACTCCTGGGATCCCTGATCCCTGCGCTGGTCCATTTCCTCTCCACCTTTCAGCTCTGACCTTGCTCCCATAGCTGCCATGACAAATATGTTCTCACCCCGGGTCTCTCCCTAATTCACCGACTCCTTGATGTTAACAAAGCCAGTCAAACTCTTTGGACCTTAGGTTTTAAATCTGGTAAGTGAAGTTGGGGTGAAATCCAAGGTTCTTTTTTTTTAACTGATGGATAGTTGATTTAGAGTATTGTGTTAGTTCTGGGGGTACAGCATAGTGATTTGGGTTTTTTGCAGATTATATTCCAGTATAGGTTATTACAAGATATCAGGTATAATTCCCTGTGCTATGCAATAGGTCCTCGTTGCTTCGAGATCTAAAATTCTCACTCCCCGATTAAAAGTTTGCCAAGTGCGGGCTTCCCTGGTGGCGCAGTGGTTGAGAGTCCGCCTGCCGATGCAGGGGACGCGGGTTCATGCCCCGGTCCGGGAAGATCCCACATGCCGCGGAGCGGCTGGGCCCGTGAGCCATGGCCGCTGAGCCTGCGTGTCCGGA
>NW_006769874.1:928682-937912 GCF_000442215.2 Lipotes vexillifer | reverse complement strand
CCGCAAAAAAAAAAAAAAAAAAAAAAAAAAGTTTGCCAAGTGCATCCCACCTAATAATTCATTTACTCTTCGTAATTCTTGGGGGCCCCCCCTGCACAATTACTATCCCGTTTTACAGGTGAGGAAACCGAGGTGCTTATGCGTGAGTATGTCGGTGAGTATAAAGCTGTCCCCAGGCTCTCCTCGCGTACAGGATCGCGTCGGGCAGCTGACCTGGGCGTTTCCTCAGCCCTGCACACACCTGTGGTTCTCTGTCACCCCGGCTCCACTCGGCCGGCCTCACCCACACCTTCCCCTGCCCAGGTGTCACGTCACTGTGTGCCCTGGATTAGCCGTCTTTCTTCCCTAGAAATTTATCAGTGGGGATAAATTGCTTCTGCCGTTTCCTGAGTTTCCATGAGTGGACGTGGTGAGGCTAACCGAGTGCTGACCTGGGACGCGGGGTCCTCATTGCCGGCCTCTCCGGGAGTCCTGCCCTCCGCAGGGTTGTGGCTCGCGTGTGGGAACGTGACGCCCTAGCGGGGACCTTGGGGATGAGAGAGCAGAGCCTCCACCCTCTGGCCCCGGGCCCCTGTGGCGCAGTGGGTCCAGTAGGCGCAGATGCAGACTCAGCTCCTTTTCAGATCGCCCCGGATGTCCCGATGCGTAGCTTTTTTGGGGAGCAGGGAAGACAGGCCCAAGGTTCTGGGGAGCATCTCACAGGAAATCCAGAAATCTTGCTGCATATCTTCTACCTCCAGATACCCCCGCCCGCTGTACCCCTGCCCGGGCCTTCCCGCCCCCAACGCACAGCCCTCCCACCCAAGCCCAGGCCCAGCGGCCCCTGCTCGAATGCCCGCCCCTCCCCCTCCCCCTCCCTCCTCTTCCCTATCTCCCTGCCATCAAATCCCAGTCCCACCCGACCGACCGGGAAGCAGAGCTACTCTGCATGCCCAGCTCTTCCCAAGCTGGGAGGTCCGGACTGGTGATGAACCCCTCCGGCCAACGGAACCCTCCCAGTGCAGGCCGGAGCCTTGGTCGTGAGCACACACGCAGTGCGAGAGCAGCTCTGGGTAACACGGTTACTCGCGGCTGTGCTCACTGTCTGACAAACCCTGATAGCGTCTCACACAGGGCGGTGTCCGTGAGCCACTGCCGCTTGCTCAGAGACGGTGCTGGGCCTTCTTTAAACATTCCCAAATTTAATTTGTTTGAGCATATTCTGTGTTTGCTGTTCAGCACAGAAAATCAAAGTCTAACAAGCTCCATCTGGGCAAACATAAATGATTGGATACGTGCAATCCAGATAATCCAGTAAACTGTCTTCATGGAAGAACAAATACGATGACATCAGATGGACACCAACAGTTTTATAACATTTTTTAGCAAAACTCTTTTTCCTCGAAACCACCTGTTTTTCTTCAGTTTTAGTGGCAGGAAATTCCACTGCCTCTGCGGGTCTGGCCCTGACTCCCAAGCCCCTGGAGGGATGCCCCAGGACAGGAAGGGGCTGCTGCCACTCTTTCAAGAATGAGTATTTCAACAGCACCAATTTACCCTCCGTAATAGTGGTTTATACCGTCAAGCACTTGAGCATGTAACGGTCCAGTGCAGTTCACAGCTTCACATTCCTCGTCTGAAAGTTGGGCCTGAAGTGGGCGCCTGCCTCTCGGCCCGAGGTCAAGATCAGGTGAGGTCAGGCAGGGCTAGCGGTCACCTCTGCTCTGCATACAGTAGGCACTAAGCATGCGGAGCTGTTGTGATTAGGGGCTCTCACGTTGTCAGAGATGGTGGAAGCGTGAGGGGGAGGGGAGGACCACGTAGCTGCGCTTCCGTTTCTCTGGCCTCGAGCAGTTGTGGGCAGAAGTGCAGGTGGCCAGAGACTTGGCCCATTTCCTCTCTTCCACGTGGGTTGTTCCAACAGCACGGGGAAGGGCTGCTGTAACCGTGACCCGCAGCTGCCTCTCACACTGGACTTGGTCCTTCCCGGCTTGTCCTGGGGCCTGACTCTGCCACCACTGATGAAGGAGCCCCACGAAAACGAATGAGCACCCACCGCAGAGACCCAAAGATGAACACAGGGCCCTCAGCTGGACTGAAAGCATTGCCACAGATGTTGTGGAAAGACAGATGAAACACGTGTAATCTAGGGCAGTCAAGGCAGGCTTCCTGGAAGAAGTGGCGAGTTCCCCAGGAGAAACAGGCTGGGCCAGGGGAGGCAGAGAGGAGGGCACAGAGGCTGGGGCACAAAGGGCTGTGGGTGCGCCTGAGTCTGCAGGCAGAGGACAGGTTGCAGGGCGTGGTGTGTGCTGGCCGGGGTTTATCCTGAATGACCCGAAGGTAGAGAGGAGGGCAGAGGCTGGGTTTTTTTTCCACTCTGGATCCAGTAGCCGAGGCAGGAGGGGCAGGAGCACAGTGATGGAAGTGACCAGGGCATCATCGTCCCCGCAGCCCTCAGAGTCCCTCCGTCCCCACGCCCGTGCATTTGTGCCTATGCTTAAAGCCTCTGTGAGCATCTTCACACTGTGCCTGCTGTGAGGGGCTAAGCAGGAGGCCCTGGCGGGCTGGAGGCTGCTGCCCAGCACCGACATCTCCCCGCCCCCAGCATCCTTTTTGGGAAACAAATCGAGCTGTTTGGGGGAAAGTGATAAACGTTCATGCTGAGAGGTGAAGCTGATGAGGGCTTGTGGGGTCCCTGGGCCCTCTGGAGCAGGCAGCCGCGAGACCCCAGCTCTGCCTGGGAGGGTTACCTGGCCCTCGGTGTCTACACAGCTGGATGACAAGACCTCCTAATAGACTCACTCGTTCCCCTAGTTTGTTGCCGGACGTGTGGGACTGATGGCGCAAGGTGGAATTCGGGCTCTGGAACCCTTTGCTGTGAACCCCAGTGGGCTCTGTGTCTCGATGCAGGAGAAGCTCGTGGGAAGCAGAGGGGACATTGTGTCGCTGGATGCCTGAGGCTGGTCTGGGTCCGATCCCGAGAGGCCAGGTGGTGGCCAATGCTCCGCAGACCCCTCTCTGGCTCACAGTCTGTGGCTGGTGTGGGGACCGGCTCCGCCGTCTAAGCCGTGGGTTTCCACCCCTCAGGGTTCAAGACTCTGGATACATTCTCCCTCTGTGCTTCTTAATCCGAGATGCTCCGGGGGCATTTCTGTGTATATAGTGATTTTCCTGACAGGGACGCACTGCCGGGAAAAGGGACCTTTATTGATTAATGGAGGGAACTGTTTTAGTCCTGGATCCTCCTTTGATGAATCACTGATTTATTGCAAATGAAACTTGACGTTACGTGACCACATAAGTAATTAGGTAAATTCAAAACGAATCATCCACACTGGGACCAGTTGAAATATTTCTGATCTCTGGGACGGAGGGAATGTGGCCTGTAGATTGTAATGGACTCCGAGAAGCAGACGTTTTGTTGCTATTTACTTGTTGCTGGATTTGGAGAATATTGTGTCCTTTCTTGCCTTTTCAATGTTTTCTCCTAATTAAGAGAACATAAGTGCGTATCATTTCTAAATTAAAACCTTCTGAGGCTCTAGACGTCTGCGATCTGCAATAGTGTGCCTATACAGAGACCCTGTGTTAACTGCGATTGAGGATGCATTTGCTTCTATGTTCAGCTTTGCCTCTGTGGCCAGGGTGCTGACAGAGGCCCTCCTGGGAGCTCCTGCCCTGTGGGTGACACTGGCCTTGGGGTGAGGTGGGAGTCCCTTCCGACAGGAATGCAGCTCAGTGACCTCAGGGCTGGCTTCACCAGACCAGCGACTGGACCACATGTCCACCTGGTGCCTGACCTTCCTTCCCATCATCCCTCATTTAATTTTCTCATTTATTTTTTCACTTTTTAAATGGAGTGATGTGGCTGTAAAGAATATGATGATAAAAGTTAGGACTCGAACGACTAAAGGTCTTACAAGGAACATCAGTTGCAGAAGGGAATGCAAGTCTTAGGACGCCATGGAAGCACGGCTGTGTTTTTCCTTGAAGTGGGAGGTCAAAGCACATTCTGAGAACAGACAGACAAGGCAGTGGTTTTACTGGGTGGGGGGTGGAGGCTTATTTTTGGTTTCCAATTTTGTTTCAGCGTGTCTGATGAATCATCTTGTTCTAGGTATGAAACAACCCCTGTCTCCTTTGTGTCACTGTATTTTTCTCAGCAGACTCTGGGGGAGCCTCAGGGACCCCACGGCTCTGGCCACCCCCTCTGGAGCTCGCCCTCCGCGCCTCGTCCCGGCTCTCCCAGCCTGGCCTATACAGAGCCAGCACCTTGCGGGCTGCGGGAGCTCTGGGCTCCGATGGAGCGAGGTGAGCGGACGTGCCCTGCTTTGACAGTGTGAGCTGGGTGTCAGCCCCGAGCACTAATATTCATTGTCTTACAGTGGCCTTTCAACACCAGTGCTTTATTAAATTAAAGGGACTGAAGGAAGAGCTAAGTGGTGCATGTGCCTTTATTTATTATTTTTAATATTTTTTTATAATTTTATTTTATTTATTTTTGGCTGTGTTGGGTCTTCATTGCTGCGCGTGGACCCTCTGTAGTTGCGGCAAGCAGGGACTACTCTTCGTTGCAGTGCACGGGCTTCTCTCGTTGCAGAGCATGGGCTCTAGGCACGCAGGCTTCATTAGTTGCGGCATGCAGGCTCAGTAGTTGTGGCTCGCAGGCTCTAGAGTGCAGGCTCAGTAGTTGTGGTGCATGGGCTTAGTTGCTCTGCGGCACATGGGATCTTCCTGGACCGGGGCTTGAACCCGTGTCCCCTGCATTGGCAGGCGGATTCTTAACCACTGAGCCACCAGGGAAGTCCCTGTGCCTTTATTTTTAATTGAGCTTTTATGTTCCCCAATTCATTAATGAAGGAAAAGGAGAAGCTGGTACATTTTATTGCCTATAATTATTCAGTAGAAGTTTATTTTGAAACGTATTCCTTGGGTAAATTGCCCACAGGTTAAATGTAAAAGCAGCATCTGAAAACCCTTAGAACTCTCCTTAAGGATGAGCAAAATTCCACAATAAACAATATATTGTGTAGAGGCCGTTTTTCTTTTATATTCTTATTTATCGTCATAAGATTTAAACCTAAGCCCCCATGCTGAGAGAGAATGGCCTGGTGGGGGCTGAGAGACATGCAGAGGGAATTGAGTACAGGGTTCCCTCCCAGGACCGCTAGCCAGGGGCCCTGGAGGGTCGGCGGGATTAGCATCCTGGGGGATGTGTCGGGGGTGTCAGGGCCCCAGCCCCGGCTCCTGGGGGTCAAGATGGGACGTTTGTCTCTGAGAGAGAGGCCCCCAGGAGCAAATCTGGAGCAGAAACTAAGCAGAGGCGCAGTTCTGGGACCTGGGATCTCGTGAGGAGGGGACTGAGGCTGGGAGCCACCCAGGCACGGTCTCCCCTTTGATGCCCAGAATCCCAGGTGCAACCAGCAGAAAGAAGGCTCAGCCTTCCTGGGGTCCAGGCCAGCACCAGGAGGCAGGCGCGAGAGAAGAACCGAGGGCAGTCCTGCCGGGTGAGGGTGCCGAGCGGGCTTGCTGATGGGGGACTTGGCCCCTGTGTCGAGACAGAGCTTGGAACAGGGGCTTGGCTTCCAGCGGGGCAGTGATTCCGTGTATACTGTTGCCTCCCAGGCTGTCGGGTGTGCCTCATTTTGCTGGGGAAATGAGGGTCGTTTGTATTAGGGATGGTAAAAGTCAAACCCACCACGCGGCGCACTGATTCTTTTTGTCTTGGAGAGTGTGGTGTCTGTTTCTGGCCCTCAGATGACTCTTCAGAGTGCGGTGTTCTAAGCTCTGGAGTCTGGCTTATACGGCTTCGAGTTTTTCCGGAACTGGGCGCTATTTCGTGGAAAGGATGCTTTTGCTCCTGCTCTAACGTTCACCCCCGTCTTCCTTCTGGCTCTTTTCTTTGCCTCCCCTTTGTTAACTGCGGAACAAAGACTTACTTAGAGCAGAAACAGAGAAGAAGGGACAGAGGAGACAAGGGACGGCTGGGGAAGAGGAGCAACACTCCTGATGCTGGAGCTGCTGAGGCGGCCCACAGGCAGGCCTCCCAGAGTGAAAGACAGGAGAACGGCCGTGAGGCTGGAGCACTTCTGACTTTACATCTGGCTGAAACTTGACCTACGTTGCTGGTTGCAGAATGTCTCATTTTACATTTATGTCCTCTTTTTGACTATGTCCTGCATGTTTTCTCAGCTTTTCTTAATTTGCATTGTCTTAAATGGCAAATCTAAGTGAAAATATTTATAGTCATCTCTCAGTATCCGCAGGAGATTGTTTCACAGCCCTCGCGGACACCAGAATTGGTGGATGCTCAAGTCCATTATCTAAAATGGTGTAAGATTTGCAAGTAACCTACATACACCCTGCCATAATACTTTAAATCACCTCTAGATTGCTTATAATACTTAATACAGTGTAAATGCTATGTAAATAGTTGTAAATACAATGTAAATGCTATGTAAATAGTCGTAAATACAATGTAAATGCTATGTAAATAGTTGCCAACACTGCAAATTCAAGTTTTGTTTTTTGGAATTTTCTGTAATTTTTTTTCAAGTATTTTTAATCCAGAGTAGGTTGAATCCAAGGATGCAGAATCCATGGATATGGAGGGTAGACTGTACTACTTTTTTGTTGTGTTGTGACTTAAAAAGCAACATCTCCCACTTACTTGTCTTTTTGTTTGCAGTTCTGTTCTCAAGACTTACTATTTTCTTAGCTATTTGTGCTGCTAGTTGGTCAAGCCAGGTTCTGCGATGTGAACTAAATCCTATAGAATTAATATTTGTGGTTAAAAATATTATGGTTTTATGTACTAATGGAAGTGATCCAAAATTTATTCTAGTAAATAATAAATTCACTTCTGGAATACACATCTAAATCTGCACAGTTCCTAGAGTTTTAAACTCTTTTGCCACACTTCAGAAATTCATTTGCGGTCACCAAATATTTCCTACGTACTTGTGTGTTAAATATGCTGAGCAAGGTGGGCGGGGGCTGCAGCAGAAGATGCAGAAATTGGAATGATGGATAACCAGCAAGGACCTACTCTATAGCACAGCGAACTATTCTCAATATTTTGCAATGAGCTTTAAGGGAAAAGAATCTGAAAAAGAATAGATATGTGTGTACATAACCGCATCACTTCACGGTACACCTGAAACTAACACAACATTGTAAATGAACTATATACTTCAAATGAAAAAGGAAAGAAAAGATAAAACCACACTTTGAGCCTTTTGGGCCTCTTCCCAGCTGGAGTCTGATGCAGGTCTCCTGGCCTCTTTGAAGCTCAGTCTCTCACCTTGCCTCCCAGCCACCCCTCCCCTGGGTATGAGTCATGAATCACAGTAATTCCCATGTGTCGGGTGAGGTATGAGAACATCTGCAGAAACGATCTTACCTGTTGGGAAAGATGTTACTGCATCATCCTCACCTGGCAGAGCTTCAGTCTTACTCAGGAGAACCATGTGAAACAAAGGAGAGAAGAAATGATGGCAGAAACTTGTGTCTTTATTTAAATTGCTTTTAAGTAAAATAAAACTTGGGGAAGACTTCGAGCTAACTCGTTGCGGGATTCATCTTCCTTTGTTCTGTGGACTTTCGGGGCATCTTGAAGACTGTAGCTGTGGACGGATTTGATTCCACAGGCGGAGGCTGATGGCACATTCAGTGGGGTGAGGAGATGCTCTGAACAATGGAGCAGCCTTTCTAGGGAGCAGAGAGGATATAAGTTATATAATTATATAACTTATATATAATTATATAATTATATAATTACAGTTATATAATTTCAAAAATTATCAAGGAGAAGCCAGTCTTATTTTATTTATGCATCTACCCTCTCTGCCTACCCCCACTCCAGATTATTTTGAGACAAATCGTAGTCATCATATAATTTAGTCCAACAATATCCTCCCCCAATTTTTTAAGTGGCAAAAATTAAGTAGCACCAATACCTGCTTAAGATTGGTAGGTGAAATTGATGTGGACAGGTTTATTATTATTTTTAAATTCTCTACGGTGAGATCTCGTACCTCCTCCTGTGTGTCCCTCTAGCTGGTCCCCATTTCTCAGTACCAGGAGGTCCCACCTCCTGTGTGTAAAATCCAGCCGAGTTGGGTCTCTGGGGAGGGGAGCCAGCACTGACCCAGCTCCCTGGGGGAGTTGTTGAGATTTCCAGAAGTTCTGTCTTTATACATTTTCAAAATAGGCAAACAGCTACACGGAGATTCCCCTAAGTTTGGTAGAATTGAGTCCATTTGCGACAGCAGAGTCTTCCCCCAAGTTAACTACAAAACTCCACGGAAGAGAACTCCAGATGTTCAGGCACCGTTCCCTTCTGTGCTGGGTTGTGGAGGAAGCCTGCCTGGGATTCCAGGGTCCATAGTAAGTGATCAGTCAAAGCGTGGAGGCAACGGGAAAAATAGTTCAGTCGTGATGATCAGCCATGACCGTGCTCGGTGGTGCAGGTAACGTGCAAAGGTGTGAACTGCCGGAGTTTGAATCTGATTGGGGGTAAGCGTGTAGACCCTCAGTGGTGTTCACACCACAAGTTCAAACGTGTTATCAGGCGGGCGTCCACAGAGTCTGCTCCCGGTGGGCATGGCACGGGGACGACCCCGGAGGGGCTGTGCAGGAGGAAGCAGGAATATCTGGGGCCTCTACCTGCTCGGGGTGGGTGAGATCTTACCTTCATGACTGTAAATGAGAACGAGGGATTAGAAAGTGTGAGAAGATGCAGAGCCATGGAGGATTTCAGGAGCGAAAGTGCAGGGATGGAATTCACTTCAGGAGACTAATCTGCCCCATTTTATAGGGGAGACCGGGGAAGGGCTGTTTCAGAACTTCAGGAGAGAAGAGATGGATAAGGATGGTCTGAAGCTGGTCCACCCTGGAGCTGTCGTCTGTGAGCAGTAAATTCCCGTATCGAGGCAAAGCCAGTTTGCACTCGGCTTTCTGCCCTTACCTGGAGAGAAAACAAGACAGTGACCTCAGGGAAGCAGAGAGAGCTCGGGGAACAGATGAGACCTGAAAACCCGAGAGATCTGAGAACATACGGCACTAAAGCCATGACTAAACGGGATGGGATGAAGGAGTAATCGAGGGGGAAGAAAGCATATATTCTTTTAGACTTAAAACATATTTGCTGGGCTCCCCTGGCGGCGCAGTGGCTGGGAGTCCGCCTGCCGATGCAGGGGACACGGGTTCGTGCCCCGGTCCGGGAGGATCCCACATGCCGCGGAGCGGCT
>NW_006769874.1:927230-928537 GCF_000442215.2 Lipotes vexillifer | reverse complement strand
CCCACATGCCGCGGAGCGGCTGGGCCCGTGAGCCATGGCCGCTGGGCCTGCGCGTCCGGAGCCTGTGCTCCGCAACGGGAGAGGCCACAACGGTGAGAGGCCTGCGTACTGCAAAAAAAAAAATTAAAAAAATAAAAAACATATTTGCTGGAAATAAAACCAGAAATAGTGGGGAAATGCTGACGAATTCTTCTAGTACGAAGGAAAAAGACGCAGAAAATATGATTGAAAATAGAAGGAAGTTCCTTAGATCTTCATCTGTCATGGCGGTGAGTCCGTCGCGTTCTTGACTCACCAGGGAGGAAGGGACCCGGTCATTGTTCACACCCGTGGAGGGAACCACCCAGAAGGGCTGAAACCCCGACCGGGTGACACGGGGCTTATGAACTGAGGGGAACCACAGGGCGACTTGGGAGCCGGGCTGGGAGGGATTGAAGGTGCCGGGGTTGTGGTGGGGGGTGCGGGTCCCCTCCCCTCCCCCGGGAACAAGTGAGGGGCAAGGTTCCACAGGCCTGCCCGGGGCTCTCTGCTTCTTCCTGAGTCCTTTTCAAATGAGGAGGTGGGTGCTGACACCGACCGGGCGCTTGTCTGTCCGCGAGCTGGGCGGGCCAGTGCAGAGCCCAGGCCAAGGGCCCTGGAAGCGGGAGGAGGACCTCTGGAACCCCAGGGCCTGACTTCTTTGTTGCCGCAGATACTGTTCATGTATCTGTGTTAGTGTCAGAAATATTTTGTAGAAACACGAGTTGAAACAGTTTGCTTTGGGATCATGGTGTTTATTTCTGGTTCACTTCCCACTTCTCTCAAGTAGGAGCTCTGTCTGCAAATAAGTCGTGAGCGCCTCCCTAGATTTCCTGTTCTATGCTTCCTAATTCCCAGATGCTCAACTCAGCCGCCCCCCTGCAGAGGCATCAGCCCGTTCTGCGTCCGGCGGGCTTCGCAGCCGGCTGTCCCCTCAGACCCAAGGCGCTGACAGCTGGCCATCTCCCTCCCTCCCCGGGACTGGACGGAAACGCAGTGTTCCCCTCGCTACCTGCTGCCCGCTGCCCGGCCAGGCAGGGTTCCCGCTGAGGGCCCACCCGCCTGTGTGTTCAAAGCACTCTTGTCCTTAATCAGAGGCAACAAATCTTCAAATAAGAGCTTTCCTGTTTCGCAGAGATAACTTCCTGAACGCATTACATTGCTTTCCTTTTAAAAAATAATCTATTTATTGCCACGGATGACTATAAAAGATTGTCTTGGTGAGGAGCTCTCAACGTTTCCTGTTTTTGGACTCTGCAGAGCTGTGAGAGCACTGGTACCCATTTTCT
>NW_006769874.1:915023-927220 GCF_000442215.2 Lipotes vexillifer | reverse complement strand
TTCCCCCAAGACAGCACCTCCCCTCGGTGCCCGCGGGCACTCTGCGGACAGGAGTGTTCACAGCGCACGTCGCCAAGAGCAGGAGTCCTCGGGCTCTTTTTTGTTTATCAGAGGGCAACCTTTGTGAACAAGCACGTTAGGGCCGAGTGACAAATCAAGGCTATTTTTAGTGCAAATGGGAAGGAAACGGTGCCCTCCTCGGAAGCCTGGCTGCAGCCTGCAGACCCTCTGTGTGTGCCCTCAGCCAGCGCGCACCCCACCCAGCATACCTGCAGGTGCTCCAGAGCTGGGGTCGGCCGGGGACTCAAGGAGCCCCTCCAGGAGGGTCCCTGGCGGGTGACCAGGCGGCCAGGGCACACCAGGCCGTGGGCTCCGTGCGCTGCCCGCCAGGGTTGGCAAAGGAGGAAGAGGCTCCGGCCCCGGGGAGCAGTGCTCCCCAAGGCCTTTCCCAGCGCAGAGCCCAGCTCTCAGGCCAACTGCCTGGGGCCCTAGGATGTGTGTGTGTGTGCAGAGGAAGGAGGCTGAGCACGGGGTGGGGGGCACGGAGGGGCCCAGGTCCCATGGGACTGTCCTGATAGTAGGTGTGTGTCTGACGGGGAGGTGGAAGGAGGTGGGGAGGGCGGGAGGAGGGCTGTCCGGGGCTGGACCACCTCTGGCCCCTTTCCCGTGGCTCCCAAAGCCGGGGGCACAGGAGACTGTGAGGCCTGCTTCTGCGAAGGCTTTGGCCCAAGGTGAGCCTTTGTCCCTCAGCCGAGAAGGCTTCCCTCTTGAGAGGCAAGAACTTCCTGTCTCTACACGCGGAGTCCGAAGTCTTCCCGGGACGGGAGGGGAGGCCGCGTGTCCCGAGATGCTCTGGTGTCTGACGAGCTGACCCCGTCTGAGACCGTGTCCTGGTAAAATGCTCATGACCGTCAGAATCGCAACAGACGGTTTAGAGGACTGAGCAGTTTCTGAATTTTTCTTGTCTGGGATCAAGGAAAAGATGCAGAGAGATCTGATGAGAGTGAAATATCACCCTGTCTCCACTGCACTCAAGGAACCAAGATAGAGATTTGAAAATTTTCCACCTATTACTAGCCGAGTGTTCAAAGAGGGGGAATTCAGGAAATAATGGGATTTAGTATCTGTGGGTTAATTAATTGCTTGTTGTCTGGTGTGACACTAACAGATGAGTGTTGCCAGCTGACTGTTCTTACCTGCCCTGAATTTTGGAGGAACGTCACTTCGGTTCCAGAGGCCTGCGGTGCTCTCGCCGGTGTGTCCCCTCTTCCATCCTGCGCCCACCGTGGCAGGGCCTCCTTCTACCGAACTCTGTGTGCCTTTAGTCTCCACTGATTATATTTCAAAACCATTTTCTTTGTTTTTAATGTATTCTCTCCAGACAGACGTCAGAATATACACACAACCTGTAATCCCTCAGCTGGTAGGACCCTCCAGAGACTCAGGGGCTGTGTACGTGGCTCCAACTTGCAAGTCAGGATGAGGTGGGCAGGGGCTGCGTCTGGCAGGAAGGCTGATTTCAGACCTTCAGCATCTCCCCCTCCACCGAGCATCGACCTTTCTGATTCTGCCCCGTCTCCCTGTAAATCTGAGCCTTGGAGAACTCTTATCCCGATTCAGACCTCGGAGGCTGCTGGTTCACAGATGTGGAATTAGAAAATCCAGCTCCCCGTGAGATTCCCAGCATGGGCTGGTCCAGCCCTGACTCTGGCTTTGCTGGGCAGCGTCTCCCATTCAGCCTGTGTCTTCACCCAGGCTTTGCATTTCTCCCTTCACTCGGTTGATCTCAGAGCCTAGAGGTGAAGACAGATGCTGGCGAAGCTGACGTATAGCATCCTGAGGCTGTGCGATGCCTTTTCCCAGCATGACAGCTTAGCTGGGCTGGTACCACTGAGCGTCAGTGTCTGTCTTCTGATGTTGAGGAGAGTCATGCTGTGGGGCGGCTGTCCCTCCACCGTCCACACACCACTGGGGGTGACACCACCTGCCTGGGGAATTCACATCCAGTAATCACAGCTGTTAATAAGAAGTTCCTTCTACCTGACGCAGCTGCGGATTGGTGCCTTGTGTCCAATTTTGCGTCGAGGTGGTTGCCAGACACACCTGCTCTAACGCGCTCCGTTTAGGTGGGACTAGAGGGATGGACGAGATCTGCTCCCTCTACCCGAGTTGTGCTTCACTTACACCTGTCTGACCTTTTACTCTGCGGTGCGCTGGCAAAAAAGGAATCAGGAAAATTGCATTTAAGTAACACTTTGGACACTTAGTGGAATTGTAGAGCAGTGCCTTTCATTCGTACCATCTGTAGGATGGTAGGAACTAAAGTAAATTTTTGGATAAAAGGCTCTCGGAGGTGAGGATCACACTGTGACATGGTACACAGTTGCCTGCTTTACCTTGGCAAATCTTGATAAATTAGTGCATAAGATTATGCTTATGTTTAAAGAGGAATAAGCATTAAAAACTAATCATCTCAAAGTCTGGGAGTCGAGTCACATTATCTCAGAGTTAAGTAATATGTTTCAGCTTTTTACTCTCTGTATTAAGTACCTTTTAATGGTTAGCAATGTACCCCAAAACTTATCGGCATTAAAAAAAAAAAGTATTTTTTAATGCCTGTGGCCAGGGCTGTGGTCTCACCTGAAGGCCTGACTGGTGGGGAATTGCTTCCACGCTCACTCATGAGGCTGTTGGCCTCGGTCCCTCGCCACATGGGCCGTTCCGCAGGTCTGAGTTACAGCATGGCAGCTGGCTCCCCCGGGGCGAGCCATCCAAGGGGTAACGAGGAAGCACCAAGACGGAAGCCACAGTCTCTCTGTAACTTACATCCCGTCACTTCTGCTGTATTCTGCGTGTTGAAAGCAAGTTACTGGGTCCAGCTGGAATTCAAGGGGAGGGGATTGTACAAGCGGGTAAATGCCAGGGGGCAAGGATCATTTGGGACATTTTGGAGGCTGCCCAGGACACTCCTGCTTAAGACAGGAATTATTCATTTCATGGGGAAAGAGGAGAGAAAGAAAGATCACAGCTAACATCTTCCTTAGAAATCATGTTTCCATATTATTTTGATTCTTTTTGATGGGGAAGAGGATGATTATTGCTGTTATTTTGTCAGTGTTGTGAAAATCCTTAAGGGCGTGAGACTGGAAAAGATGCTTTTTTGGGATCACTCCTGAGTCACAAATTCTATAAGCAAATTTCACATCTTATGGAGGGTTAATGTTCACTGTTGCCTAGATCTTTCTGTAGTCGGCATGAATTTCTTTTACAGTGATAGCATGGATATAAGAAACGCCATTAAAAAAAAATCCCTTTAAACCAATTTAGTCTGCTCTGAGTCTGTTCCCCCCAAACTAGCAAGGGGCGGCCCAGAAATTCAGTCCTGTCGTTGTTCTCTTCTTTGCATTTTCCCATCCCAAGCCCCGTCAGGAGCCTCCACGGCACTCTTGAACAAGCAGGAGGACACGTGGGGAGGACTCTCGTCTCCAGTCAGAGCCGGTGGAGGAGCAGCACAGCTCGCTTCCCCCGGGGCAGAGAGTGCGACCGGGAAGCCCCAGCACACGAGTGTCGCGTCAGCCAGCGGCCCACCGACCAGAGCAAGTCATGGGCCGAGCTCAGCCTCTCAGGGTGAAGCGGCTGCAGGCGGCGTGGCAGAGCGCAGGGCTCCGTGGGCGGGTGAAGGATTGGGCCGTTGGTGCCAGTTAGCCTCCTGGTTAGTGACACTGGGAAGGCCGTCCTGAGGACGGGACTTGAGCGACGGCACTGACTGGGAAAGAATATTCTCTGTTTTAAACTAAGGTGGTGGTGCTTTGCTTTGCACGTCTGTGAGCTTGGTGAGTGTGAGCCACCCGGAAGGGCTGAGGTTCTGCGCCTGCACGTGCGAGGGCAGCCCCCAGACCTGGTGACTGCCGGGCCACGCCTCCCAAGGAGGATGTTCTTGAGTGTCTTTAGATCTCGGTCTTTATATTAAACACTTTTTGTTAAAGTAACTGGTGTGGTTTCTAGTGTCCTGATTGGCCCTGAGTCGTCCACATGCCGAGACTGTGCCCGGCTGCAAGGAAGTTCGTGTTTGAATGCTCTGTGACTCGGGGATGAAAACGGCCACAGTCAGACTGGAAGCAACGTGTTCTCGGTGCTGAGTCAGCCTGTGAACTTAGGGGCGAAGTTCAAAGGGCCCCTAAGCGCGGAGGAAATTCGGAGGGATTTGTGACCGTGCTTTTCCGTTCTGGGCTGTAGGCAGCCTCCTCACTCTGTCTTCTGCAGTTTGTCCAAATGCTCCAGTAACCCTTCATCATTGCTCCGTGGTCTCACATTCCAGGATCAGTCCCCCAAATTTGTGTTTGCCCCTCCGGCCTTCCAGGGCCCCCGTGCTCCCGTGCGCTGTCTGCTTCCATCAGGGAGATTTTGTTCAGTGGGGAGGTTACTCACTTCCCGAACTTCTCCTGGGCTCCCACGAAAGATCCTGTATTTTTTATACCAAGTACTCTGGATCCCGCATCCAGATCTTCCAAATTTCGTCATATTCAAAATATGTAACGAATGGCGTTACAAATGTGTTTCCCCCAAGAGTTGTTTATGATGCTCTGTTGACCGGCCACTGTCTTCAGCATGTGTTTCTGCATCTTCACAATAGGCAGGATCGCAGTGAGCTCTTTTTGACACATCCAGGTGGTCCACAGAGGGGAAATTTTGAAAGCTGCTGTCTATAAAGAACTGTGCATTCTTCTGATACATTTTGTTGACTAAATGACATGAAATCTGGCCGGTGTGCCTGTTCTGTGAAGAGGTCTGAGAGTTTAGATTTTACGCAGATACATGCAACACCAAAAAGTTTCGGTATGAATTATAAATTCAACTGTGGTTCGATCATGTTAAAACAAAATAGCAGGACAACAAGCTATTTTCACTGAGTTTATACCTGCAGCAGTTTTTCGTCCTCACGTTAAAAAATTTTTAATTGTGGTAAACTACACGTAACGTAAAATTTACCGTCCTAACCATTTTTCAGTGTCCAGCTTAGTGGGATTAAGTGCATTCATATTGTTGTACAGGCATGATCACCACCCATCTCCTCATGCATCTCTTTCTCATGCAGAACTGAAACTCTGCACCTATTAAACAGTAACTCCCATCTCCCTCCCCCTGGCCCCTGGCACCCATCCTTCTACCAAAACTTTCTGTCTCTGAAGATGGTGACTCTCAGTAATTGTCCTTTGTGACTGACTGACTTCACTGAGCATAAGGTCTTCAGGGTTGAGCATAATGTCTTCAGGATTCATCCATGTTGTAGCAGGTGTCAGAATGTATTTTCTTTTTAAGACTGAATACCACTCCACTGTATGCATGGACCACATTTTGTTTATCCACTCATCTGTTGATGGACATGAGTTGCTTCCCCCTTTTGGCAGTTGTGAATAGTGCTGCTATGAATGTGGGTGTACAGAGATGTCTCTTTGGGACTCTGCTTTCAATTCTTTGGGGTATATATATCCAGAAGTGGGATTTCTGGATCATATAATAATTCTGTGTTTAATTTTTTGAGTACCTGCCATACTGTTTCCAGAGCAGCTGTACCATTTTATATCCCCACCAACTGTGCACAAGAGTTCTGATTTCTCTGCATCCTCACCAACACTTGTTATTTTCTGTTTTGTTTTTTTTTTCTTTATTATAGCCATTCTAGTAGATGTGAGGTGGTATTCTCAAAGTGGCTTTGATTTGGATTTCCCTAATGATTAACAGTGTTGAGCATCTTTTCACGTGCTTGTTAGCCATTTGTATATCTTCTCTGGAAAATTTATCCTCATGTTTGACAAATGAAAACAAAATATATTGGCATTTTAAAATGGTACTTTATAGCACTTCTCCAGATCAGACAAATGTCCGATTCAGATACCTGACTGACCATTTAACCAAATGGAACATTATTGGTGTCAACAACATTTAAAGAGTGGCCCTGCGGCCTGTGTCCCCGGGAAGGTGCCACATGACCTGCCGTCTCTCTGACATATAGGAGAACATCCAAGCCTAGTGGACGTGGGTGACCCAGGCGTGCCTTGCAGAGCGAGTCTCCACTTTTAGAGCTTTTGCCAAGGTCACGAACTTCTGACAAGAGTTCAGCTCTGTTCTTCTGTCATTTCTGGATCCATCAGCTGCAAGAAGATTGCCTTCCAGTGACTCTAATACTATGGGGTCACTAATCACTGCTCTTCTCAGCTCACAGGCCCGCGGGAGGATGAAGTGGACGATAAGCCCCCTTGATGTCTCCCACTTTGATGTAAGCTGTGCGTGTGTAATCAGGCTCAGCACCCTGACTCAAGGCAGGTTCTCAGGACTGTGAATTTCTTCTCTGAATTTCCCCGCAGCGGCAGCCGGGCTGCGCCAGCCAAGCAGGGTCATCTGCTCTGTTCTGAGCCGCTCCTGCTTCTGCAAAGGTCCCTGATTTCTCCCTCCCTCAGCTTCCTTCTTGGTGACGTGGGGACAGAAAACCAAATTAGTCCCCAAGCGAAGCTCGGAACGAGTTCTGAGGGATGCGCTTTTCATTCCACCCTGGATTTTGGCTGGGGCTTGGCTTCCAGCTCGCTGGGTGATCTTAGAGAGTAACTTCCTGCCTCTGGTCTTGTTCTGAATGACGGTTGCACCAGCTCTGGGGCCTCCTAGAGTGTAAACGTGACTGTGAATGTTTCTGTGCTTGTGCTTGGTTTCTGTACTTGATTCTTTCCTGAACTATGATTGTCTGCACGAATGGGGATGGCCACCTGGAGGTTTCCCAGAGGAGAGAGGGGGACTGAGCTCCCGGAGTTTTTGCTGGAGGTTTCGTCTGACCACTGCTGCAATAGAGCCTTTGTTAGGTTTGGTAATAGTGTCTGTAGATGCACAGGAGAAAGCCCAGAGCCAGTTGCAAAAGGTTTTTTTTTTTTTTTTTTTTTTTTGCGGTACATGGGCCTGTCACCGTTGTGGCCTCTCCCTTTTGCGGAGCACAGGCTCCGGATGCACAGGCCCAGCGACCACGGGTCACGGGCCCAGCCGCTCCGCGGCATGTGGGATCTTCCCGGACCGGGGCACGAACCCGTGTCCCCTGCATCGGCAGGCAGACTCTCAACGACTGCGCCACCAGGGAAGCCCTGCAAAAGGTTTTATAACATACTTTGATTCCTTTCAGCCTTTACTTTGTATTCTTAACACCAATTTAGGGATGCTGTGACTTGAGTGCCCTGTAAATTCAACCATGGTGTGTGTGCCTCACGACAGATCCCCAGGGATCTCCTTCACCTGCCTCAGCATCATCCGGGGCCGTTTCTCTGTGCACCTGCCCTGTAGATTTTGTTCTGTTTGCAAAGCAGAACCCACCTGAACATCTCAGCAGCTGTGAGACTGCAGGCTGGTTTTATTTAGTGTTGATCTTCTGAGTATAAATGGATGCACTTAAGAGGTGTGCTGCTTTTCCTTCCTGGAGAATCCCATAAACAAATGTCCCTTTTCAGCACTCTGGTGGCTTCCATGCTCCCCATATTTCCAATGATCTAGAGCTCTTCTCCGTTATTAAAAATGAAATATTTTTGAAAGCTATTTCAAATACAGATGTGGCTATGCCAAAATTTGGTAACAGATGGTTCTACAAAATCCTTCTTATATTCATTCTTCACATTTATTAACCATGTGCTGTGGGCCATGTAGCTAGGTATTTCGATAGACTCAGGTCTCAGTAGAGCACAACTGCAGGCCTCGTGGGTGGACGCTTCACGGGCTATAACTGCTGTGGCTTCACGTTCAATGCCGTGATAAGAAGCAAGTGAAGACCTTTGTGCCAGCCGGCGAGGTGCCCGTCGGACCTGACGGCATGAGCAAAGGCCCTGAGGCACAGAGGAGACTGGGCCTTGGAGACGCGCACCAGCTGTTGGAGGAGGTGGTGCCGAAAACAGAAGCTAGAATGCCAGATAAAATAATACCCACAAAGCGCCACGTGGGACATGCATTTCTGAGCCCACGGGACAGGAATCTGGGAGAGCGACATGCTCAGACTTACGCAGGCAGGTTGGAGGGAGGAGGGTATTTAACGAGGTCACTGTGCTCTTCAGGGAAGAGCTGGAGAGCTGCAGAGGAAGGCGGATGAGAATTCAAGAAATTTACGGTAGTAACATTATCTTATTGGCGTAAAAATACTGGGCCCTTTAGCTTATGTTTATTAAACTAAGGATTAAAATAGGGCCATTATTCTCAACTGGATAAGGAATCCCATAGCTTCATTTGTGGAAACATGCTACAGGCTTGTGAGGTAGAAATGACCCTGGCTGTACCTGGGAGGAGGTGAGGGTCCAGAGGCGTCCAGAGCTTTTGCCAAGGTCGCACCGCTGTGTGGCTGAACCATGAGTGGACCTTGGTAACTGGTTATGATTTCTATTCATTTACCATCATTTTTTAATATGTATGCCTGCTGTTTGATATAGAAGAAGCCAAAAAGCTAGGCTGTATTGAATTTTGTATGTGGATAGTGGGGATAGAGGGGATAGTCCATGCTCCAGACATCCACAGGCCTGTGGAAAGGCCTGCTGGAAATTCCAGCAGCTAATTTTGGGTACGTACACTTTGGCCAGAAGGAACCATGCTGTAGCCTTAAGTAAAAGATTGATTTGCAAAGTTTGACACGGCCTGCTTGAATTGGTGATCAACCAATGATTAGTAAGATTTTTTTTTTTTTTTGCGGTACGCGGACCTCTCACTGTTGTGGCCTCTCCCGTTGCGGAGCACGGGCTCCAGATGCGCAGGCTCAGCGGCCATGGCTCACGGGCCCAGCCGCTCCGCGGTATGTGGGATCCTCCCGGACCGGGGCACGAACCCACGTCCCCTGCATCGGCAGGCAGACTCTCAACCACTGTGCCACCAGGGAAGCCCCTAGTAAGATATTTTTAAACATCCATTTGATCTTTACCATTTTGTTGTCGTGTTGACCCAGTGCTGGTATCGGACCGTCTGGCTCCCGCCAGGTCTAAACCCAGAGCGAACGCTCTTGCCTTAAAGATCTTCCTGAGGCTGATGGCTTTTGGATTGTTGCTGCCACTGTTCAGTCACGGGGGTGACCGTGAAGCAGTGACCCTTTTGCGCTACCTTCCCCTGCCAAGCGCGGCCAGCCTGACTGTATAGCCCAGAGGAAGCCGAAACGCCAAGATGAGCCCAGGTGCCCCCCTCATCCACCACAACCACGGGGGCACCCAGAACTCTGGAGAGCCACAGCTACTGTCTCTCTGCATTAGCCAGCCCAGCCGGGAGTTCAGAGACCTCGCCCTCCAGTCCGCGTGGGAGAGTCAGTCCGCATGGGACAGTCCCTTGATGACCTCCTGTGCTTTTCCCACCCTGGTGCTGGGTCATGAGAGCACAGCAGAGCGGAGATCAAAGCAGCATGACTGCAGTGTTGTTGATCCATACGTGGTAACACAGTCAGTACCGTCCAGGTAGGGAAATGAATGGGACGCCCGTTGACAGGTGTAGGAATCCCGTTGATACACCTGTTGGCACGGTGGGCTTCCAGAGGGGCTCCGCCATGTACAGGAAGTGTCCTCTCATCCTCCCACATCCTTCCTAAGCCTGTGTGTCCAATTTTTCCTTACACAACTGAGTAGGTGACAGAGAAGAGTGCGTAAGACAAGACAAGCCGGGCATCTTTGGTGAAAGTGTGGCCATGATTTGGGGTTCAGACACTTGCTCTTGATCTCAGAAAGCAAACTAGTAGAGAGCTGTGAGGACACACCTGGAAATCGGTCCCACCTCGAGATTTGCTTCTGGTTGCTGTTCTGCATGTGCTGTTGTGTGGATGGCGTTGGACTCAAGTTCAAGAGCCTGGGCTCCGTCCCCAGATGGTCTTAAATGTACCAGGGTCCTTAAGCCTCGGGTTCTTCATATGCAAAATAAGACATTTGATGAAAGCAGTGGGTCCCAGCCTTCTAATCATCTTTGTCATTATGTTTCCATGTTTTCGAAGATTTTTGTATCAAAACTAATAAGCAAAATATATTTTCAGAGAACTTTTATTATTCAAACACATAACTGCCAAATTCTGATCAGGATAAGTCAACCAGCTGTACCATGCCAAGTAGCTATAACTGTAGCCAAAAGCATAGAGACTTATCTCTTTTGTCAGTTTTATCATGGGAAAAAGTTTTATAAGAGACTTTTCAAAATTTGAAAATCTGGGAACACGGTTACTGCTTAAGAAGGCCCACAGGGATCCCAAGAATAACATTCTTTGTCAGGTTTCTAAAGCTTCTTCTGGTGTCAAAATTCTATGATTGAGGGACTTCTGTGGCGGTCCGGTGGTTAAGACTCCACGCTTCCACTGTAGCGGGTGCGGGTTTGATCCCTGGTCCGGGAACTAAGATCCCACATACCACGCAGAGCAGCCAAAAAAAAAAAAAAAAATTCTATGATCAGTGCAAAAAACCCCAAAAGACCTTATTATTTTCAAAAAAAATTTTAATACAGCAGGTTCTTGTTAGTTATCCATTTTATACATATTAGTGTATATATGTCAATCCCAAAAGGCCTTATTTTTTAGAGCGGTTTTAGATCACAGCAAGGCTGAGAGGAAGGTGCAGAGGTTTTCGATATGCCCACTGCCTTCAGTCATGTACAGCCTCCTCCATTGGTAGCATCCCCATCAGTGTAAGCTGATGAACTTACATCGACACACTGTACTCACCAGTTACCCAGAGTCCATAGCCCATTGGGGTTCACTCTCGGTGTTGCAGTCTATTAAAATTAGTAAAATTTTCAAGGTATAAACTCGATGGACGAATGGGTAGAGAAGATGTGGTACGTATGTACAGTGGCATGTTGCTCAGCCATAGCGAGGAACACGGTTGGGTCATCCGTAGAGACGTGGATGGAGCTAGAGGCTGTCATGCAGAGTGAAGTAAGTTGGAAAGAGAAAAACAAATATCATATATTAACGCATGTATGTGGAACCTAGAAAAATGGTACAGATGAACCAGTTTGCAGGGCAGAAATAGAGACACAGATGCAGAGAACAAACGTATGGACACCAAGGGGGGAAAGTGGCGGGGGGAGGTGGTGGTGGTGGTGGTGGGATGAACTGGGAGATTGGGATTGACATGTATACATTGATGTGTATAAAATGGATAACTAATAAGAACCTGCTGTATAAAATAAATAAAGAAAGTTTAAAGAAAATTTAAAAATAATAAACTCATTACTGTTATACTTTGGGGAAGGATGGAGCCAAAATGGAAAAGGAAAAGTTGACTTTTGTATAGGCACCACTGTCTCAGGCCCAGCGTTATGAAATTGGGGAATGAAGTCCTTATTCTGGAAAGTAAGGGGGTCAAATGAGGACCGCATCCCCTCATCGCATCTCTCACGGGCGCTCGGCGCCCGTGGCGGGAGGGGCTCCGTGCAGGGGACGGGACGCCAGGCCGGGAAGCCCAGGCTGCTGGGGGTGGGTCTCGTCCAGCTGGAGACACGCCAGTGAGTGAAACCATTGAGGTGGGAGGAACGCCTGGCGAGGAAGAGTCGAGAAAGGCGGCCGTGGACGAGGGGAGGTGAGCGGCCTTCCAGAGGAAGCTGTGCCGAGCCGAGGCTGGTGGCAGGGCCTCCAGGGAGTGGACGGGGCCCCAGGAGGTGCAGGTGGAACGTGGCGACTTGAGACCTGCGAGAACTCAGACTCCCCAGAGCGTGAGTGGTGAGGGGAGTTGAGTCTGGGAAGGAAGGTGGAATGCGGGTTTGGGAGATGCCTTCTAGATGGCAACGCGGTACAGGGTTCAGGTGGGGGCGCAGAAGAGCCGGGCCCAGGGAGGCTGGGGGCCTGGAGAGCAGACAGGGGCAGACTGTTTGCAGTCAGTTCAGGTGTCCAGAGCTGGGTATGTGTTTCGTAAGGCGCAGAGACCTCCCTGCAGAGTTACTTTCCCTTAAACCCCGGGATAAAGTAAGGAAGGCGCGGGCCCACGGGGGCGGCTGCAGCAGCATCACCGACCAGGCTGGTGAGGCCGCCAGCTCAGGCGGGGACCAGGCCTGGCCGTGGCCGCTCCGTGCCCTCGGGCTGCACTTGAAGGGCTCACAGAGGCCAGAGCGCCGCTCTCAGGCTCCCGATGCTTCTGTCGGCAGGACCGTGGACTCAGAACACCAAGCGGCACACTTTGCAGAGGAATGAGAGGATGGTGAGATGCCTCCCCTGTGACGTGTCGGGA
>NW_006769874.1:896213-914810 GCF_000442215.2 Lipotes vexillifer | reverse complement strand
GGAGCCCAGGGCTGTCTGTGTCCCGGGAGCAGCACCATCAGCTTCCAGCCCCGCAGGCTGGCTCACGAGGCCGTGAAGGTCGGTGAAGGTCGGTGAAGCCCGTGGCCCGTGCCCTGTCTCTGTCAGGACAGACACCGCCACACAGCATCGAAGGGACATCTGCTTAGCAGGGTGATTCCGTGACCAAATCCTGACAACTCCCCTTTTCCTGACAACCCTCTCAGTCCCACCAGCTCAGAGTCTTCGATCTTTGGCTGAAATTTGGCTTTAAAATCAGATCAGGATTTGAACTCTGATTTTGTATTCACTAACTGCGAAGTGACTTATTTGCTCTTACTCTCGACTTCCAAATCTGTGAAATGGAGCCTCTGCCCCTGGGGTGGTCATGAGGATTATGTGATTTAAGGAGAGTGAGCCTGCCGTTTGCACCCCAGATCTAGGAGGTGCTGTCAGTTGTAATGTCTCCTCTTTTTCTAGTCCTGCCACCGTGGAATAGTCTCTCACAAATACCACGTAACAGGCCATTTTCTTCTTCTGTAGCTTCTAAAATATAATATACAAAATTGTAATTTTAATTTAGAAATAGCCAAAATTTTGGAAATTTAATGTGACTCAGCCTAATAATTTGTTTATTATACCATTCAAGATTCTTTACCGATGGCTTTGCAATTCCTATTCTTAAACAAACAAGTAAAACACAGTGAAACAAAATAAAACAAAAGTGGGTGTATGTGCATAAGTATTTGTGTGTGTGTGTGTGTGTGTGTGTGTGTGTGTGTGTGTGTGTATTCCTCAATCTCTCAAGGACAGGCCCTTTAAAGCATCTTTTAAAGTTCGCATTTGATACTGAGTATTTGTATGAGTGGTTCTAAGAACATTTTATTCATAAGTGAATATCCCAAACATTGGCCGTGACTCTTGTCTCCCTTAAACTGTGTTTATTTTCCATTTGCTGGTGGCACTGGGCTTTGTAGGAAGAGGCATAATGCCTTGTTTGTTGCCAAGGTTTACTCAGAGTGACGGCCAGTAGAGACAAAAACAGAAACATCATGGTGATGTTCATTATGGCCTTGGAAGCTGAACAGAACAAAGGAAATTAAATCAAGTTCAAGCGTGATGCTAAAAAGAGTGGCCTGCGCCATTTGCTACGTGCAGATGGACAAGTAAGATACTAAGAGTTCTAACCAGTTTCCTCTATAAAGTTTACAAAGCATTTTCAACCATTACTGAACTTTCCAGAAAACCTATGAGTTGGGTAGAGCTTGTCCTGTTTTACGGGTAATGAAACTGAGACATCTCTCGTCCAAGTAGTCTGTTTAAAGACCCCCAGCTAACGGATCACCAATTTAGAGCTTAAAGGCCGGCCTGGACAGGGAATCTTCTGCCGTTTACTGATACTGAATTCCTCCCTTTCAGCAGTGAATGAGTACGGCGCCACATGCTGGTTTCCTGGGCGCTCAAGCCAGTCGCCGTGGCCGTGTTCCCGTTCTGTCTTCGGGGACTCTCCTGCCCCCTGCCACCCCCTCCTCCAAAGCCCTTTCAGGAGGAGGTGAGGACCTCCAGCACCTGCTCCTCGTCCAGGTGCTGTTCTAGGTGATCCAGGTTCCTTGAAGGACAGTGGGAATCATTATTCTAACCATCCAGAAAAGAAGGTACTCCTTTTGGAGCAACAAAGGGGGGTGCCCCTTTCATGCCCCCCATCCTTTGGGGCATCCCTGGAGCACTCCTCAACATGGTGGGGAAGCCACCTGGTCTCTGCATTTTCAGGGGTGAACTCTGGGTTTTGGGGGTGAGGTGGGCAGCAGGGGCTCTGAGCATCACAGCTGCAGACCACAAGGCCCTCCTACTCCCCCAGAGCTGTCTTTACAGACTGCATCAATAGCTCCCCAGTGAAGCCTAGCGTGTCAGAGGAAAGATTTCATTCTTACGGGCAAGTCCGGAGAGGACGGTTACCCATCGGTTTTTGTTTCATGACAGTGTTTCAGTTCAGATCCCTGGTAGGGAGGCAGTGGACCTGCCAGTTTTCTGTTAATGTACTATTCTCCTCAGGCTGCCATAGCAAAGTGCCTCAGACTGGGCGGATAAAACAGCAGACGTTTATTTCTCCAGGTTCCAGAGGCTGCAAGTCCAAGACCAAGATGTCGGCAGGGTTGGTTTCTTCTGAGGCCTCTCTCCTCCGCTTGCAGTCGGCCACCTTCCTGTTGCCCCTCCTCATGGCCATCCCTCTGTGCAACAGCATCCCTGGTGTCTGGGCCCAGATTTCCTCTTCTTATAAGGACACCGGTCAGATGGGGTCAGGGCCCACCCTAGGGGCCTCATTTTAACTTAATCACCTCTTTAAAGGCTCTATCTCCAAATCCAGTCACATTCTGAGGTCCTGAGAGTTAGAACTTCAACATGTGAATTTGAGAGATGGGTACAATTAAGCCCATAACAGTTACTTTTGTTTAATGGGTTGTGATGAAATGTTGGATTTATACGCAAAATCAGAGAGCCCAGGTATGTGCTACACGAGTCACATTTCTGTGCCCCCAACACTGTGTCTGGTTACACTCACACGCATTCAGTGATGTCGCTGTGTTAAGCTTATTTTCTGTTTGCTTCCACATTTACACTGAGTGCAGTGAGCCAGGCAGGCACAGATGGTTCTGCATGAGGATGGGCTGGTTCCAGACGGAATATTTGTTCACCTGTTGTGCTTTACATTAAGAAATCAGTCTTCTCTTTTGTATTTCATTTTTGGTCTCTTTCCATATTTCTGCATGCCCGGACCTGGTGTTAATTGATTGATGTTGATACATAAACAACCCCTCATAATGCTAAGTGACGCTTTCCAAATATGGAAACAGGGAGGTTGGGCTTGCAGGCAGAGCTGTTCCTACAGCGCCACCCCCGAAAGCAGACAACTCACTGGAGTCCTGTAATCTGCAATCTGACGAGTCTCCGTATCCCCGGAGCCAGCCATCTCTCACCACTCCTGCATCAGATGTGGCCACTGCCTGCCAACTGAGAGCTAAATTACCTCCCCCAAAAGCCTTCGCCCCACCTTTGCATCACATATTAGAACGGCAGCATCCCAGAAAGAGGAGGACCAAAGAATTAAATTCATGTGAAGCAATGAATTGTACAGCTGTGATAATCTTAAAAGAGAAAAGAGTAATTTGGTAAAATCTAAGGTGTTTGTAATCTTAAGATAGTAAATAGTTAGAAATATTTGTAAGACGGTAATGAAAACCTGTCTTCTTCACATAAGGCAGCGCTATTAAGTCAGGAACAAGGCAAGGATTCCCACAAACCCCACTAAGAATTCGTGTCGTCGAGGTACTGCACGGGAGTGTAACAGCCCAAGGTAGTTCTTTAATACTTAGTGTGTAATGAAAGAATCCTCAAAATTGGGGGAGATGTATGCGACCAATAAGTCATGTTGGAAAGCTGAGTATGAGTCATGAAGACCCTCACTTTATTATGTGCTCCAAAACCAACTCCAGACGGGCTATAGTTAAAGAGAAATTACTAAATCATTAAGAAATGAAAATATGGTTGAGTATTTAACTGATCTCAGAATGGGTAAGGGCTTTCAAAGCATATAATGGAAAGGAAGGAAAAAAATCTCACAAAAAGACATCGTTTGATTTGACTTACTAAAATATTGAGAACTGAATAATTTGATATTATATGTTAAATTTTATAAATAAGATGATAAAGCAATAGACTAGGGAAATATATATATACCCAAACTTTGATAAAGGGCTAATTCCTTAATATATAAAGAACTCTTGGAAAATAGTGAGAAAATACTAACTTGCCAATAGAAAAAATGGGCCAATGATATGCATATCCTTTACAAAATAAAAAAAATACAGCCGCCAAATTTTTTAAACATTACTAATACTGAAAAAAATGCAAAATAAAATAGTAAACAATTTTAAAAATATTTATTTATTTGTTTATTTATTTATTTGGCTGCGTCAGTTCTTAGTTGCGGCACGTGGGATCTTCGTTGCAGCACGCGGGCTTCTCTAGTTGTGGCGCACAGGCTCCAGAGCACACGGGGTCGGTAATTGCGGTGCGTTGGCTTAGTTGCCCCACGTCATGTGGGATCTTAGTTCCCTGACCAGGGATTGAACCTGCGTCCCCTGCATTGGAAGGCGGATTCTTAACCACTGGACCACCAGGGAAGTCCCAATAAACGATTTTTGACCTTGCAAATTGGCACTTTTTTAAGGGCAATACTTACTACTAGTAGGTGTTCTTTGAGTGAGGTGGTTTAACTCTGCTGTGGAGCGTGAATTGATTCAGCTTTTAGAAAACAACTTGAGATACGTATTATTAACCTCAAAATTTTTGTGATTTTTAACTCAGTATTCCAACTTGTAGGAAAATATTCTAAGAAAATAAGACGTTAATTAATGATTTATGTTCAAGAATACTCCTTGCAGTATTATTTTTAACTTAAGAAATATAACAATGGGGAAATGATCAAACTGCACTACCCCATATCATGATACTATGATGAAACCGTTAGAAAGCCTGTGGAAATGCCTGTTACACAGTCAGGCTTGAAAACTGAATGTCCTGTAAAGCCTTAGTTTGGTGGGTGTTCTCATACACTCTCATGTCACCCAAATTGTTCTTTGCGACACTTGACCTTTTGTGATTAAACCATTAATTGTGAAAATAATTGTTTATGCTTTTCCAGATAGAATTTATGCTCCTGAGGTAGGAACTGTGTTTATTTTAGTTGTACCCCCAGGAAGGATATTCCCAGCATGCTGTGTTGTGTGTTAGGCAGGCACTCAAATATTTGTTCAATAATCTCTCTCTTTCTCTCTGGCAGACACACACACACACATGCACGCGCACACACAGAGTGAGATGCAGGCAGACTCACACCCACACATTGGAAGAGAATATACCAAAATAATAGTACTGTTATATAAGCAAGATTCTTTACTTTAAAAAACATGCCATTATGTTTCCATCCAATTTATGAAACAATTACCCATTGTAAGTACTGTAAAGGAATTAAGAGAGTGAAATTCCTTAGTTCTCCTAGTGGGAAATATTAATGCACTGCACTTATCCAGTGCTTTCCAGTTTATAAAACTAATTTTTGAATATTCTTAATTTCCCTTGATTCCTTTGATTCACCCACTAAGAGCAAACATCCCCCCCCGTGTTCCCACTAAGGAGATGGGGTCCAGGAGGTGCTATCCCTGGTCACATGGTTGGTGTAGGAGCCAGAGGACAGCAGGACAGGGACTGGAGAGTGAGGCCGCTGAGTCTGGACACTCACCCCGGTGCAGTCCCATCACTGCCTCGGGGACCAGCGGCACTGAACCACCCTCCCCCTTCCACCCAAGTCCCTGGAATTAATAACCCACTACACTTGCAGGAAGCGAAATGCACATTCATGGCTCTAGTCCCCGTTTAGGAAAGAAGAAAACAAAACTTGGAAGCAAATACTTTCTTTGCAGGGTGGTGAAGAAAAAGAAGTAAACCCATCACCCCTGAATAACCTCAGCTCTGTCCTTCTGCAGAGCGGGTGAGCTTTCTGCGGCTGGCATCACCGGGAGATGTCCTAGGACTGTCAGGGCCAGCAGGGAACAGCTGGGGGAGATTTTTAGTGCAATTAGTTTTCTCGACCAGTATTTAAAATAAAGAGTTAATGAGTGATCCGACATAATTTTAAATTTGATTTTTAATTAATAGGGCTGACGTTGGGAAATGGCACTTTTTGTCTTCATATATTTACCATATTTAACTTGTTTTTCTTCCTGCTGCATTAGCACTTCCTTTCAGACATCTGTCCAATTTGTATCTTCAGCTGATGACTCTGTGGTCCCCGTGTAAGTGCCACGAAGGCCCCTGGCAGTGAAGTTGCTTTATGGTCACGTGCGGTGGGGCTGAGGAGGGAAGGACAGGTGGTCACATGAATGGGGGAGTTCACTCGGGGGCGGGGGGCGCAGATATGATCCTGGAGGGGCTGGAGGTTGGTACAGGGGCAGATTTGGCAGTCTTCGTTCCAGGGTATTTAATTATCCGGTTAAATGTCAGGGATGTTGCATCAGGGCTACGAGGCGTGTTCCCAGCACGTCCCCCCTCTTTGTCCGAGCGCTCCTGTGTCACGCGCTGACACGCGTGTTGCACAGGGCAGACAGGAAATGGGGCAGAGTCGGCTGAGCTACCCTGCGTCGACGCCTCGCTGCTCCCCCGTCTCGGGCGCAGCCTCTGCTCCAAGAACACACCGCTCGTCCACGTCCAAGGACTCACGGCCGGAGTCTGTCCACTCCAGCCCCCAAGGACAAGTTCCAGCCACAGCTTCTACTCTCTTGTCCTCTGCTGTTGGGGACGGGGAAGTTTAGGGTCTTGCGTTGCCAGGATTTACGTGGCTCAGCAAGCCCCCTGGAGATGCTGGAGGTCAGGATCGCCCACGTGAAAGCCACAGCCGAACCACGTGGGGAAGCCCGGCGGCTCCCACTTTGGTGGGTTTCGTGGCTGTTTCTGGTGTCTTCTGCTCCCAGAGCCCCTGGATGATTCTGTTGAGGTGTCAAGGTGCATCCTCGGGTTGATGATGGGTCTTATTAAGCAGTTTGGCCTCTTTGTCTAAAAGACACATAATTTTAAAGTAGCCTCTGACCCAGGATGCTGACCTGCCCTGATGCGTGTCATGTCTGAAGCCAGCATAACGTGAAGAGTCCGCGAGTTGCAGCGGCAGAGGGTGTGTGATGCTGCCCGGGCGGGGCTCGGATGGAGCCTGGTCCCAAGTCTTCAGTTTAAACTCCCGCGGCCTCGGTCACCTGTGTACCACGGGCTGTCGGGAAAATTAGGGAGAATCTACACGAGCTCTTAGCAGGGTGATGGGCACAGAGTAGACGCTCAGTGCTGACACCTGTGGTTAATCCGGGGCAACCTTCCTCATTGCTCCCCATCTGTCACAAATGATACCGGAGTCAGAAATCAGCCCTGGCTGAGAACAGTCAGTTCATCCCAGCTCACCTTTGGCTGAACTGCACCTAAGTTTCCGTTCTCTGTCATAAGACGTCTCATATGTATTTGCATGGCTTCTTGCCTCAAAACCTGCTTTTCCCCATGTCCTTTAGGGACGAAACCTGCTTAAATGTGAGGCTTTGCCCCTCTCCAGTTCTTCCCCCCGACACCCTTCTGCACCTCCTGGCTCAGAAAGGATGCGGCTCTGCGTGTGCTTTCCGTCGTGTGGTCCTTTGCTGCGAGCTCCATACAGCTTTCCTGCAGTTCCCCAGAGGTTAGTCTTTTGTTACAGGAAATGAGGAATATTACAGTTATGCATATTTGAGCCTCATCTATGCCATCATTTGGTGAACTTACGTTTTTTATCATTAAAACGTATTTGTCTCTCCTAGTGTCTATTTAAAGCTTCCCTAGTTTTCTTTTTTTAGAAAATCAGCAACGGTGGGACAAACTATTTAGCATCTAGCATTTACCCAACACAAGGACACTTGTCCTGTCACCCAGCCTTACTCATTGTTCTGTTTCTTTAAACTGGAAGTGACACCCTCGCCCAGGTGGTGGATTTCATATCCCGTGATGACTTTTTAAAAATTGTATTGAAGTCTAGTTGATTTACAATGTTGTGTTTAATTTCTGCTGCACAGCAAAGTGATTCAGTTACACACACACACACACACACACACACACACACACACACACATATTCATTCTTGTTTATATCCTTTCCCCTTATGGTTTGTCACACGATATTGAATATAGTTCCCTGTGCTATACAGTAGGACCTTGTTGTTTATCTATTCTATATATACTAGTTTGCATCTGCTGACCCCAAACTCCCACTCCATCCCTCCCCCACCCCCTCTCCCCCTTGGCAACTGTAAGTCTGTCCTCCAGGTCCGTGAGTCTGTTTTGTTTCATAGATATTCTGCATGTAAGCGGGATCATAAGGTATCTGTCTTTCTCTTTCTGACTTAGTTTGCTTAGAATGATAATCTCTAGGTAGATCCATGTGGCTGCAAATGCCATTATTTCATTCTTTTTAGTGGCTGAGTAATATTCCATTGTATATAGGTACCATATTTTCTTTATCCATTCCACTGTTGATGGACACTTAGGTCGCTTCCACATTTTGGCTATTGTGAGCAGTGCTGCTACGAACATAGGGGTGCATATATCTTTTCAAATTATAGTTTTGTCTGGATATATACCCAGGAGTCGGATTGCTGGATCATATGGCAACTCTATTTTTAGTTTTTTGAGGAAACTTCATGCTGTTTTCCATAGTGGCTGCACCAATTTACATTCCCACTAATAATGTACGAGGGTTCCCTTTTCACCCCACCCTCTCCAGCATTTGTTATTTGTAGACTTTTTAATGATGGCCATTCTAACTGGTGTGAGGGGGTACCTCGTAGTTTCAATTTGCAATTCTCTAATAATTAACGGCGATCAGCATCTTTTCATGTGCCTATGGGCCATCTGTATGTCTTCTTTGGAGAAATGTCCGTTTAGGTCTTCTGCCCACTGGTGATGACATTTTAACTTTTATCATGTGACTTCTGGGGCTCAGGGACCAATGGCGCTGCTTTTTAGCCTCGAGCCCACCTTCCGTCTCTTATCTCATTGGCTCATCCCCTCTCCCAACTAGGTGGTTATTCCCATTTTGTAGGTGAGCAAGCAGAAACTCGCAAGGCTGAAGGCTCTTGCCCAAGGCCATGAAGGGAGTTAGTGACTCAGATCCTGGTCCTAAGAACAGAGCAGCTGTCGTGTCCTCTTTTTTCGGTCAAGGTCTCACCAAACCCAGATGCTGACAAGAGTAGCTCTGCTGGTTGAGCACCGTCTGTTACCAGGACATTTACCCGAACCATCGGCTATCGGTCAACAGCTCTTGGGAGGGGCTGTATCTTCTTGGGCAAAGGGGGTTGAGAGGTTCTGTAATGTTCCAGCCTGTGTTCTGGGTCAGGGCCGTCCCTCTGCACATCCTGCCTGGCTCCTTGCTGAACTGAGTCCGGTGGTGGGCAGAGATGACGTCTCTCTGTGGCCTGTCGTGGGCATCCTGGTGCCCATGACCTTCAGCCTGGGGTGCAAACGCTTGTCTTCCTCCCAGCCTAAATCGAGAGCTCCTTGAAATCAGGCACCGCCCCGTGCTGCCTTCTAATCTTTGTCTGAGCACAGAGGATTGCATAAGCACTGATCGAACCGCTCCGATCTGTGCTGAGCAATATACACTTGCTGATTTCAGCCTCCTGCGAGTAGCTCTATTTTAGGCAACTTGCAGGCTCTAATTCGGGAAGCACACAATGAACTAGGGGACACGCACTGTGTCTTAAGTCATACCTTGTAAGGCATGTGGGGCGAGCACCCACACGGTCAACAGAGTTCCATCTGGGCTCATGGCACCTCAGACCTCGGAGGAGCCGTCTGAGGTGGGCTGGGAGGAAGAGCATCTCTCATTGGTTTGAAACACAGTTCACATGCACGAAGCGTGCCTGGAGGACAAACGTACAGCTGAAGAAATGACAAGACGCCCCACTCAGGCCAGCCAGCCCTCTCCCCTTCCAGAGGACACAGACGCCCTGGCTCTGTTTCCTTAGAGTTACCCCCGCAGCGTGTCCTGAGCAAGAAGAGGGTTTCCCCTGTTTCTGAAGTTCATGTAAACAGAAACCACCTTCGCCCTCTCTCTTGTGTCTCTCTTCTCTCGCTCATCCTTACGTTCACGAAGAGTGTCCGTGTCACTGCGTGTGGTTGCAGCTCCCTGTTCTCTCGGTGGAGATGCTCTCCTGCCTGCTTTGCCTCAGTGTGTGTGTTCCTTCCACCACGACAGGTCATTTCCAGCGCGAGGCGACTTCCTGGGCGTGTCTCTGAGCACTCAGGTGCCACATTCTATTTGGTGGCTGAGGTCTGCAGTCCTGAGCCACGGGACGTGAAGGCCTGTAACCTTCCCAGATGGTTGCTTCCCAAACTGGTCACACCAGTTTACTCTCTTGCCAGCCAGTTGCTCTGCATTCTTGCCGACCTTGAGTAGCAAGCAGGATTTTAACAGCTGTGAGCTATTTTGAATTTTAACAAGAAAGGAATATGGATCTTTTGGATACTTCTAATTTTTTATTTGCTAACTTTTGTGAAGTTAGTAACAAATAGAATCTCTCTTGTCCGACCTCCCATCACCCGCCCACCAGCCTAACCTGCTCTCAGCCCCGTCCCATGTGCAGAGCATGCAGCCCACACCCCTGGGCTGCACAGCCATGGCCATGGCCAGGACGGAATCCTCCAGCAGGTCGGTGTGGCTCAGCTCCACCAGTGAGGTTACAAGCTTTCGAAGAGCCACCTGTACTGGTTCCCTAACCTGTGTCCACACTACTCTGTGCACGTGGCATCATTTACTATAGGAGTGAACACCGTCACTGAACTCTGACGCTTCTTACGATCACGCTGTGACTCTGACGCTTCTTACAATCACGCTGTGTCACATCGAGCGGGCAGTGTGTTTGCATCCTGGGTGAGGTGTAAATGATCGTGCCCCTTGCAATCAGTGTTACCTGAGGTTCACGAGGTATGATAATTAATTACTACGAGCGGATGAACCTCGAGTGTGGAGAAAAGAAAGCAATATCTGTGGAAGGTAAATTGAATACTTTGGAAACAATCAACATAGTGAACACGAATGAGAACCTGCTATTGAAAAGCGTTGGGTGAGATACTCGTAGACTTTGGGAAGGAGGGTTACAGTTGTTCCGAGGGAGCCTCTGCCCTTGGGGCGCTTCGCAAAGTTAACTGAAATTCTCCCCAATTCTTCCACCCTGAGAATTCACACCTGGAAACCGCCGGTGACCACCCACGTCAGCCTCTCCTGCTTTTGTTCAGGTGTTCTCCCCTCATCCCTGTGCCCATGCGTTTCGGGACAGACTTCATCTCAGCCCAAGAGTGGGTGCACAGCCCACCGCACTGAGCCCTACTCCCTGTGGCAGGCAGCATCTAACTGGCACCTGACATTCTCTTACAGTGCTGTTGGTCTGGGGGTGAGCCTGTGACCTAAACTGGCCAATTAAACCAAGGGTAAAATTTCCTCATATCTCACTGGTGCTGACATGTACCTTTTTTTACATGTTAATACTACTGAAAATGGAATGCGTTTTAGAATGGGGAGCATCTCCGAAGAGATGAAGTGTACGATTCCATAACGGGGGCGAGTTCTCACTTTCCAGCTGAATGGATGGAGCCCTGCTTCACTTATGACTCTGAGGAGAGACGCACTTCGCATCGGGCTGACCTTGTGGATTGCAGGGGAGAGTGGGAAGGAGCTGGGACCCGAGCTGGCATTAACCCTTGAAGCCCTAGATACGGGAATAAGGATTTGTTATTACTTATGCCGGTTCGAATGGCTTGCAACAGAAAATAGCCTGCTACAGCCCAGTATGCGGGGGTATGGTTTAGCCAAAGAAGAAAATGGACCCACATTCAAAGAAGCCTACCTAAAACATTTGGCAAATAAATACATGTGTTTTATGTTAAAATAGAGTGTTTGGGGAGTTGATCTCACTTTTTTCATAGTTTCCTTTATTTTAACCAACACTTTGCATTTCCTGATACATTGCTGGTAGTGACTGGTCAGGTGAGACAGCCTCTGCTGAGTCCTGGGAGGAAACAAAGGCGTAAGGGGGCGTGGGGGGGGAGTGGACTCGGGGGGCGTGGTCTCTCCAGGGTGCCAGTGTAGGCTGCCTGTGACCCCCGGAAGCTGGATACCTTTCAAGCTGGCTTTTGGAGGCCGAGCACACCCGCTTGTATATCTGAACGCAGAATCTGTAGGCTGAATGGTCTTGTGCTTCGAGATGTGACAGCATTTAGCACCCCTGCTGCCCTGGTCCCTGGGCTATGGCGGGAGTTCCCGCCCTTTCTTGCTCATAGACAGACACTGAACCCTAGGACTTCCTGTGATTATAGAAATGTTCTGGAAATGTGGCCAGTGCGACTAAGAAACTACATTTTGTTTTGTTTTGTTCCGGCTTTTGTTTCGGAATACTTGTAGATTTACAGAAAAGTTGCTAAGATAGAGGGTCCTTGTGCGCTCCTCACTGTTTCCCTATGTTAACATCTAAATGGCATGGCCACAGTACGATTGTCAAAACTAAGAAACCAACATCGGTGTGTTATTATTATTAACTAAACTGCAGACTTGACTTGGATTTTTATCCGTTTTTCCTTTAATGGAGCTCAGCTTTAAATTGTATTTAATTTTAGTTAATTTGAAGTTAAGGAGCCTCACGCGGCAGGTGGCTCCTGATTGGACAGCTCGGCTGTGGACTGTTTTCACGGTGACACCCGAGGCCCCTTGGCGACTTTAGCTGGAGCTGCCCTCCCCCATTTCCCTCCCAGTGAAAGCCGAGCTCTCGCCCCGCCTGCAGGTGCCCCGCACTCCCCGCACTCGTGTCCCTGGACTCACCCCACCCAGCATGGCCTCTGGGAGCAGAGGGAAGTCGTGGTGCTAGTTACCAGTTTTGGTTCACATCACACAGGAAAAGACCTTCTTTCTTAGCCGTGCCGGGTCTGCAGGTGGGAGAGCGTTGGGCCCCAGAGACAGGACCACCTGATTCATTCATGGCCTCAGCACGTATGTACTGCTGGTCTTGCCCTGCCAGGCCCTCTTCTGAGTGCTGGGAGGACCAGCGGAAGGAACAGGCAAAGTCTCCATCAGCAGGGAGCTTGCCTTCTAATCGGGAGAACCAGAAAACAAAGCAGTAGACAGAGGTGTATAATAAGCCAGGTGCCGATAAGTCACATGAAGAACGTAAAGGAGACACCTAGACGGTGCTGCTGTCACTGCAGGTGCCTCGCATCCCAGCTTCACGCCTCTCCAGCCGAGCGTTCTCGCACAGGGAGCTCACTTTGCTGATTATCAGTGTCTCCATCGGTAGGATGGAGCTGTGCCTTCTCCTTGATCACGATGGGGATGAGGTGGGATATGCCCGAGGTGCCCAGCGGGACGCTGTACGTGCAGGCGTCCTAGTAACCTTCCTGTCTTCTCCTTCCTCCTGATTAGAACCTTTGGCCACAAGGTCGGGAGGAGGGGGCATTTACCAGAGTTTGGTTATTCGCGTAAATGCGTAACTATATTGAGGGGGAAGGTTTAGAACGCACCCCCAAGAGCATCCATTAGAAACCACGCATTATAATCCAACTGCTGAGACTTTGCCCAACAAACCGAATGTATCTTTTTCCAGTTTTCCTGGGGGATTTAGTAAATAATACGGAGAGAGAGGGGCAAAGGATCATTATATTTTCTGGCAATTTCCTTTACATTTCTCCTTCAAGATGGTAAGACCGTTAGGGGAAGGTTGGTTGGGGCACAAGTTACATAATCTGAACTACCTGTCACACCTGCCATCCCTGTCGTGCTCATCCGTCACAAAGGGAAATGTCATCTTTACAAAGAGGATCTCACCAGACGGAACGTGGTAACTCAGTGATGGTCACTTGGCTCCGGGCCTCCGGAGACAATGCAATGCCAGCTGCTCTGGTTGCCTGCACTCTTCCTGCAAATATTCTATCTTTACCTCTAATTAAGAAGAAACAACGAAGCAAGTCCAAGCTGTGAAGCCTCCCCCAGGTAGGACAACTACCTGGGGCTTTTGTCACAAATGTAAATGTCATAAAACCGCACACAAATAGAGGACACTCCCGTAGATCAAAGAATACTATGCAGACGCGACAACTGAATGTAAAACTTGATCCTTGGTTGGATCTTGGATGGAGCAAAATAAGCTGTTTTAAGGGTATTTGGGGGGAAATTGGAGAAATTGAAAACGGACTGCCAATTGAATAAATAACATTGTACATGTGCTAACTCTCTAGGCCGTGTTAACGACTGTGATTGTGTCGGGTTTGTTAGGAGATGCATGCTGAAGCATTTTAGGGCTGAAGTGTCATGCTAGCTACAGTTTGCTTTCAAAACCACCTAGTGAAAACGTGTGTAAGTTATATGCGTACGCATATGAATGAGAAAAAAACAGTAAATGTGGCGAAATGTTCACAGATTGGTGCATTTAGATGAAAGGTGTGCAGGACCACTGTACTCTTTCTGTAGGTTTTCAGTTTTTCAAAAATAAGAAGAGAAAAAGAAAAAATGCAGTGGCAGACTAACAGGCCTTGAAGAACAAAGAAGCGTTTGAAATGACATCTAATAAAACTCTGGGGGGAAATAAGTGACGTCACCACTGGATTTCTCAGGTTCTGGGAACTTCCTTTCCAGTCCTAAGCTGGCTCCCGCTGCAGGCCGATGGCCATGGAGGGAGTTGGCTCCATTGCGTTCCTTGGTCTAGTGGGTCTCTGGCAACATAACCAAGTCATAGGGTGACAAGATGCAGAGCAGAAGGCGTGCAGCATCCCTTAGGCCTCTGAGGCCCCGGTGGCCTCGGGGTCCACAGTAGCTCTTCACCCTCTCGGAGGCTGATTACCCACCCCTACCCCTGCCACGTGGCTCTGGGTGATGTGGAAAGGAAATGCCATGTGGAAAAAGAAGCTCCATCAGGGAGACATCCTGATGGACTGTATTTCACAAATTCCCAGTAATTTCCTCTTCCTTAAGAAAATGAGATTCTTTGATCATAACGTGTTGGAAATTATCTGTGAGATCATCCAGTAAAACACGCTGACTTTACAGAGGACTAAAGGCTGAGAGTGAGAAGCTGCCTACGATCATAACTGCAGAACTCAGCATAACCCGACCGTAACCTCAGCCTCACCGCGTAGCCCTCTTCCCCGCCTCCTGTGTCTGCGAGAAGGTCTGTGTCTGTGCGAAGGTCTGCTGTAATTCACGGAGCTCACAGACGGGACCTAAGCCCTTTCACACCCAATACAGCCAGTAAGGTTGCTTGTTCCATGTTCAGTACTTGATGGAAAGCATTTGATTATCTTTATTGTGGTTCTGTAATATTATCTGCAGAAAAGTATCTAATTTTCAGAAGAGTAAAGTGCAGCAGTGGCTGCTTTATTTTCTATCATTTACTCTTTTTCCTTTTAATAGTTTGGAGGCAAACACTTATTAAATAGAGGACATTAAGAATCTTTTACCCCAGAGTATGGGGAAGTGTTTTTGAAAACTTGACCAACATGGTTGAAGAATAATTCAATTTAGCTAAAAATACAACCTGCTATTAGATCTCATTCATCTTCCTCGTCTCACAATAGATATTTTTCATACGAGGGTTCTGCTTGGCATCACAGTGAGTGGTGGGAAGGATGTCCTTGTGACACAGGTTGAGACTATTCATGACTTTGGCAAAGCATTATAATCCACAGTAGTAAGCATTTGAAAATGTGTTTCTATTCGGTGCCACTCCATTTATTTCTGTTCTTATTATAAACGAGGAAGCCCCTACTTAGAGTTGCACAGCCCTTCTTAGACCTAATGTCAGTTATCGTTCCTTCCTCTTTTCCATCTGTTTAGTTCATAAAATGAACCAAGGGTCACAAATAAAATGCCACTAGCTATTTTCATCAGGTCATAGGAAATCTGTGCCAGGTTGGGTTCCTCTGCACTCTGCACTCCAGGTTATTAATAGGAAGTCCAGGGAAACATCTGTGCTTTTCTAGGAAGAGAACATGGTTTGTGCAAGGGCTTACGAGCCTTTCTAAATGCTGATTGACAATGTAGATTCTGTCTTCTTGCCTGATTCACGAACAGAGTGGCCCAGCTTGATTGGAGCTCAGACCAAGATTGAGCCTGGTGGTTTGATGGGAATGATTTACCTCCTCAAAAAAAGACTTAGGGGCTTCCCTGGTGGCGCAGTGGTTGAGAGTCCGCCTGCCGACGCAGGGGACACGGGTTCGTGCCCCGGTCCGGGAAGATCCCACGTGCCGCGGAGCGGCTGGGCCCGTGAGCCATGGCCGCTGAGCCTGCGCGTCCGGAGCCTGTTGCTCCGCGACGGGAGAGGCTGCAACAGTGAGAGGCCCCCGTACTGCAAAAAACAAAACAACAAAAAACAAAACAAAACAAAAGACTTAGGAGAAAAGAGTGGCATAATGAACCACATCGTGGCAGGTTCCGGGGTTCAGGGCTACTCTGGGGAACAGATCCCCCGCATCCCAACGTGCAGCCGGGGCGGATGGCATACCACGTGCGCTCGGTGTGGTTGATGGCAGGGAGAATTTAAGTACGGCGCTTGCCTGTTTAATTAAAGAGAGCGTCTCTTAGTCTACACTGACCAAGACAGGGGGCTTGAAAACCCTGGAGCAGCTCCCAGGGACCAGCAGGACTTCCAAGCCACTGGGCATTCTCTGACCCCAACGAGGTGCTTAGAGCAGCATCGGATGATGTCACTTTCTGCCACGGGGGCGGGCTGTTGATCAAGGACGTAAAGCAGCTCCTTAGGAGCAAAAAAGAGGAAATAATTTGGTTCAGTCAGGAAATGGTGACTGGGTTCATGGTCACATCACCTGAAAGCCACCTCCCTGTGTCTTTGGCTGAGTTCCTCAAAGATCACAAAGTGAAGAGTTAAACTTCGTCTGGAAACATTTAAAGGAAAAGCAAACGGATTTCTTTTATGCTGAAGACTAAGCACTTTCAACCATGCTTCGGGTAAACCCAGTTGGTGTGAATTTCCCCAGAAAAGTTGGTTTAGCTAATATATGTAAACTGTTTGAAGTTGGGAAGAGAATCGGAATGTAAAATGCACATAATAATAAGTTTCTGTCCAGACTCTTTTTTTTAAAATACCAAATGGAGATGAGAGGGTATAATACCGCAAAATGACCTTTGCCACGTGTAATTTTCAGGCTTTTCCTCTTTCGGAGGCAATCTGCAGCGCTAGCCCTCCGACTTCTGCTTTCTGTGTAGTGAAAATGTTCAAAGGGCAAAATATTCTCCTATAGCCTCTGTTTTAACCTTCTCTACCATTCTTAAATTCTTTTAGCATCAGTGGTTTTGAAAACCCAATAGCAGAAATAGACGAAGGTCTAGTGAAAGTGTAGCAGTAATGAGAACACGCTTTCAAAAGGCCTCCTGCCCCCGAAATCTGTGCACTGTCAGCATTTGGGGCAGAACAGAGAGGGACTGGTCTGGCCCACAGTGACGTGGGTGCCTGAGATAATACAGAGCAACAGCTCACACGTGGATTCCTCGAGAGAGAGCACTTTGCAAATGGGCCCAGGGAAAAAGCTCTCAGGATGCATTCAACTGAATATTCAGCTGGCAGTGTGCTGTATCAATGCTTTTTTTTTTTCTTTAAGATTTATTTACTATTTATGTATTTTACTTATTTTTGGCTGCGTCGGGTCTTAGTTGCGGCATGTGGGATCTTTGTTGAGGCATGCGTCATCTTTCATTGTGGCGTGTGGGCTTCTCTCTAGTTGTGGCGTACAGGTTTTCACTTCTCTAGTTGAGGCATGCAGGCTCCGGGGCACGTGGGCTCTGTAGTTTGCAGCACGCGGGCTCTCTAGTTGAGGCGCGTGAGCTCAGTAGTCGTGGTGCCTGGGCTTAGTTGCCCCACGGCATGTGGGATCTTAGTTCCCTGACCAGGGATCGAACCCGCATCCCCTGCATTGTAAGGTGGATTCTTTACCACTGGACCACCAGGGAAGTCCCTGTATCCACGCCTCTTAAGCATACACACATCACTACCTGAATGTCATGTGTCATCCCTCGCCAGTGAGTTAGACATAATATTTAAGAATCCTGTGTAAGGGTTGTTGGCGTCTCTATGGCTTCTAAGCAAGCTTAGTAACTGGTGGCATATTTGATCGCTGTCACCAGTATTTCAAAGTGACAGCATAAAGTGCTTCAAGGACATTTTTTCTCCCTTCCTTGAGATAAAAGCAGTCATACTTTTCCTTGGGTTTCCTTTGTCATCCTGTGAAGGATTGTCTCCTATTGATAAAATGTTCTTGCTATGCCAGGAAATAGCCTAGTGGGTATCACAAATCCTTTGCAAGGTTGAGAAATACAACAGAAGTGGATCAATTGCACATCTCTAGTTTTACTCCTTGTAACGGCCTGTTTTTCAGGTGCACTTACATAATGCTGTGCATTGAGGCAATTGTGTAATCTGCTTCAAAAAAAATCTTTGAATCGCTGCCCGCATGATACAACACTTTTCTGTACTTGCTGAGCTGCACAAATGGTTGCAGATGGTCGATTACAAGAAGATATGTTCTGCTTTTCACCAAAAAAAATTATAATATTAAGATGTAACTATGAGATAGAGAAAGGACCACAGCGAAGTTGAGAGCTCTGGGTTCCAACCGAAAATGTGCTCGTGAGCAAAGCACTGGCGTTTCCTGGTGGGCAGGTGTCCCCAGCTCTCAGAGGAGGTGCTGGGTGAGGCTCTGTAATGGGGTCCCCTCGGGTACAGGTCCTGCAGACAGGGGATCTTTGCACGGAGCCGTCCATGGGACATAGTTTTAGGTGCCGGAAACAAACAAAATGGCCTGTCCAGGGGCTAGACCCAAGTCGACCTGAGCATCTGCAGCTTCCGCACCTTCTCAAACCCGAGAAGCTGCCCAACGTGGATGAGTCTTGCAGTCCTGTCCGAGGTCCTGGGGGGAACCTTTCTACAGATGGGTCTGAGGGTCGACACCACTTAGAATTTCAGCTGAGACCTCAGGGAGAGAGAAC
>NW_006769874.1:894021-896203 GCF_000442215.2 Lipotes vexillifer | reverse complement strand
GGGGAAAGAGAGAGAGAGAGGGAACTGGGGAGTTTGAAGCCAACAAATTCAATTCTTCCCACCCATGGAATGTCGCCTTTGCTTACATGCCTGAATCAGCTTACCTTTACGCCCAGCATTACAGGAACATTGCTGCTTTAGGGCTTTGCGTCTGAGGCAAGCTGTAGTGCATACAGGACACGGGCATGAACAAAGGTCATCATTTCTTGATGCTAAAGTGATGATAGTGGAAAGAGGATGATAAAAAGGGACCCCCACTCCCTCTGCCTCTGGGCGGCAGGAGATTCTCCTGTCTTGTCGGTCCTGCTGCAATTTGGAAGTCGTGTTGTTTCAGTGTCTGTGAGTAAGAATGCAGTGATGAAGGACTTCCCGGGAGGACCCAGAATAGAAAGCCCAGGAGGGCTATTCTCACTCCCACAGAGGGAGAAAGGGAATCTGGTTCGGCAGCTTGGGGTGTAAGGAAATGGTAATTCCCAACAAAACAAATGAGCATGATGCTGAGGGAATCTTCCTCGTGAATATAAATCTCTGCTTTTAAGGGCTCATGTTACCCCGACTAACAGTTCAGCCTTCAGGCCTTTGTTGTTTTAAGGGCAACAGCGACTTTTTTTTGTTTGTTTGTTTTTTTGGCTGTACGCGGGCCTCTCACCGCTGTGGCCTCTCCCGTCGCGGAGCGCAGCCTCCGGACGCGCAGGCTTGGCGGCTCAACGGCTCACGGGCCCAGCCGCTCCGCGGGACGTGGGATCTTTCCGGACCGGGGCACGAACCCGCGTCCCCTGCATCGGCAGGCAGACTCCCAACCACTGCGCCACCAGGGAAGCCCAACAACGACTTTTTAAATAAGAATAGTTTAAAGAAAGACCACCATCTTTCTCCCCTCACGGTGACCACTACCTGTCAACTTACGTCTGACGCACGATTCCAGATTCTGCGCTAGGAGCCCGTTGTTGTGAAAGGTGGCAGAAGACAAGGCTCCAGACAGCCCTGTGCTTCCGGTAGCACCAATCATGGGGGACATCACCGTGGTCCCCGCTTCCCCTGCACACAAGCCCGCATGCCTGACGAGGTGCAGTGGATCCTCCGGCATCAGCCCACCCAAGTGTCTGCAGTCCAGTCCCAAACCCTAATCTCTTACTGAACACCTGCTACACGCAAGATGCTGTCCTCAAAGTGGAGGCCGCATGGAGTGATGTAGATCCCTGCCTGTAGGGAGCATATGATTTAACAGGAAGGATCACACAAGAGCAAATACGGGCAGGCCTCGGAGACACTGCAGGTTCGGGTCCAGACACCGCGATAAAGCGAATATTACAATAAAGCCAGTGACATGAATTTTTTGGTTTCTTAGTGCTTATAAAAGTTTGTTTACACTATACTGTAGTCTATTAAGTGTGCAGTAGCGCTATGTCTAAACAAAAAAGGATGTACACCTTTTAATTAAAAAATACTGTATTTCTAACTTATCAAAAAATGCGAACTTATCACTCTCAGCAGGGGAGGTTGAGGGCTGAGCCGTGTAGGGGCACGAGTCTGTTAGTGATGTGCGAACTGGACTGGAGTTGAGGAAGGAGGTCGGCGAGGAGAGCCTAGACCCGGGGGCGACGGGAAAGTGAATCTTTGAGACGCCGCACAGGTGAATTCCACGGGGCCTGGCAATTGATGGAACGCCTAAGGGGTAGCGCGAGGGAGGAGTAAAAGCGCGCTAGTGCCAGGCACCCTCGTTCCGAGTCTGAGAGCTGAGTGAGCAGGGGACGGGTGATGCCGTTATGAAGGTAAGGGCCTTGGAGGAGATGCAGGTGTGGGAATAAATCTTACAAATACAGATCGGAGCGTCCAGATGGAGCCATCCAGCAGACAGTTATAAATATGAGATCGGAGCCATCAAGAGCTGTCGGAGCTGGAAGTATAGGGTTAGAAATTAGCTGTGTAAAGGTGATAGATGAAAATGCTCAAACGATGAGCCCCTGAGTGAGAATCATTGGTTCACAAATACCTGAATTCTTTTATTCATTCAATCAAGGAACATCTGTTAAACGTCCCTCTGGTACCAGTTGCCTTCTTGTCAGCTGGGACACAGCTTCCACTCTCTTGGCTGTTTGTCCAGTCACAGGTACAAAGGCGAATGAGCTATCATGGTGGTTGTAAAGTGTGTGATGCAGGTGTGTATATTATAGTGCAGGTG
>NW_006769874.1:863999-894011 GCF_000442215.2 Lipotes vexillifer | reverse complement strand
GGGAAAGAGCATGAAAATCAGGGCTGGGGCAGTGTGTGTGTGGATGTCTGTATCAGTGTGTGCACACGTGTGTGCCCGCCTGTGTGTGTGTGTAGGAAAGTTTCCCAAAAGAGGCGGTTCTAAATGAATTCTTGAAGGATCAGAGGAAATTGAACAAATGAAGATTCTATTTTTTGAAAAATAACAGAAACACTCTATTTGGGTGATTTCAAGTAAGTCAGAACCACTGTAGTAAAGAGTTCCTATTGCTGAGAAGCAAGGAAAGAGGTTGAAGAACCCACCTTGTGGGTTCAAAGGGACTTGCTTGGCTTTCTTCCTAAAAAGAATGGGAAATCATAGAAGTCATAGATAAAGGGGGGCTTGACCAGACTTTTAAAACATATCCGAATGGCTTGTGGAATGACCCCCAAACTCAGAAGCCCTCGCCGCATACCTGGGAGGGTCCTAGGGCCACGGGAGGCAGGTGGCTTCCCACACGCCCTCCACAGCCGTTTCCTGCCCTGAGCGCGGAGGCTTGCATGCTGCGGGCACAGCGGTGCAAGTGTGTGTCGTTATCATGACTGGGGGTGTGGTTGGTGTCCCCTCGACCAGCAGACGTCAGTCCGCACAGCCGGGCTGTGGACAGAAGGGAAAGCAGCTCAGACAAGGAAAGATTGAACACGGGAAGCATGGATGCCCATCCTGAGCGGGGCTGGGTCGCCCCACAATCGGTGCATTCCCAGAGGCCGTAGGAGAAACAAAACAAAACAAATCTTCCACCAAAAGAAGAGCTGTGGTATTCAAAGAACAAAGTTAAGCCGTGGAATTGACTGTCAGCGGCATTGACATGGAAAGGATAAGTCCTAGGAGAGGAGGAAACCCCAAGTAGGGTGGGTCTACTCTTTTTTCCAGAGGCTGTGTCTGTGCAGAGGGAGCCCCCCGCCGGGGTGGCCTGTCCTGGGGCTCAGCCTCTATCCTGGACACATCCTCCTGGCTCACCCGGCCCTCCCTGAAGGCGGGATCATCTTCTGGGACGCAGTGTCGGGGACCCTAATTCTTTCTACGGGGGGCTTCTTGCACCAGCACTTCTCAAAGAAGTGACCCCCAAGGCCCCCGCCCTACCCCCGGCTCTCATGGTGCTCTCCCCTTGCCAAGGCGTTGGCAGGGCTGTGCTCTCTGAGGGTGCTGGAGAATCTGTCTCCAGCTTCTGGTGCTGGCGAGTCTTGGCGTCCCCTGGCGTGTAGACGCATCGCTCCAATCCCTGTCTCCATGGTTGCATGGTATTCTCTCTGTGGGTGTGTGTCTTACAAGGGCACCAGACGTTGGATTTAGGGCCAACCTTCATCCAGTTGTGACCACATCTTAACTTGATTGCATTTGCAAAGACCCTATTTCCAAATAAGGTCTCACTCACAGCTTTGTGGGTTGGGACTTCAAACTGTGTTTTGGGGGACACCAGCCACACCCCCAGTCATGTTAATGCTACATGAAAACGACAAATTGCCAGGTTTTTCACATTTTTAGACCGTCATTTAAAAGATTTCCAAGCTAAAATGCTTTTGCAATATGCTTTCATGTTTGCAACTTTAGTCTAATCCTTCTCGAGAAGGTTGGGAGATTTAGCTGAGGCAGTTGCTCCTGGCAGAGGGTGTCAGGATTGGAGTCTCTGACTTCCTGAAGTCACCAGACTCCCCAGCCAGTTGTCCCAGGAAGGAAGCACAGTCACAGGAATAACCGGAAGCAGTGACGTCATGGGCTGGAGATGCAGACACAGGAGGTGGGGCACGTTGGCTCAGAAATGTGGGTTGTACACAGCGTCGAACTTCAGGACGTACCATTGTGAGTCTAACATCTGTTCCCTGCAAAAGAATTCTCTTGTTTTTGGAAACTAGATGTCATATGTCCTTAGCGTACAGCTGATTTGGCCCTCAGTTATGGGAGGTGATGTGCTAATTACTGGCTGAAAGACAGGAAGAGGGAGGGAGAGAAGAAGTGGGCAGCTGATCTTTCCAAGTCAGTCCTCATTCTCCCCTCCGTCCTGCGTCACAAAGCACATTGTGTTGAAAGCACTGATGGCTCTCGGCCTGGCAGTGCACTGCCTGATTCGCTCACATGTCCACTCAGCAGATCTTTGCTTTGCATGTTCAGGCATCATGACAGGCAGCGTGGTTAGTGGTTTGCAAAATAGACACGATTCCTGCCCTTGTAGAGTCTACAGTCCGTTGGGAACAAGAATGAACCGAATCGTCACACGTGTACACCTGAGCATTCCAGTCTAAATAGCTGCCGTCGCCTTAAGAGCATCTCAGGTGGGGACTGGCTGATCCTGGGGGTTCTTGGAAAGCATCTCTGAAGGACTGGTATTGGAGGTGAGAGCTAGAGGTGGAGTCTAACCTCGTGAGTGCGAGTGGGAGCACAGCATGGTCCAGCTGGGGGTAACTGGATGTGCAGTGGCCCCGAGAGAATGAGGAGGGGGCATATCTGAGAGCTGAGAGCAGGTCAGTGTAGCTGGAGCCCGGGAGCAGAAGAGTGTGGAGAGATGAGTCGGAAGGGCTGAGGTCAGTTCAGTTCTTGGCATCAGGCTGTTTCCATAGATTTGGGTGAGACTGGCAGCCCCGCTTGGGTTTGTAGGAAAAGAAAGGCAGCCCAAGGCACTGACCTGGAAATAAGTTTGAGGTTTGTGTCAAAACATTATGGCTGTTTCTTAAAGCCTCTGACAGAGGGAATCCTATTAAAATTGTACTTAAAACTTTTCCAATCATATGGGGTTATTAATAATGACATAAAAGTGATCCTTGTGGTATGGTGAGAAAAATCAATCTACATGGCCACAATTACTTGTGAGATTAGTTTTTAGATAGTTTGCTGCTCTGTGTTTTGTGCCTAGATTAAAACATGGTCAACTTTTTGTGAATATTTCATATGAACTTGGAAAGAATGCACGATCTAAAGTTTTTGGATATATATACGTATCCTTTATGTCAACTTTCTTAAATGTATTGTTTAATTATTCACATATTTACTGATTTTTGTTCCTCTGCTTGCGAGATGTGTTGGATATTTTTGTTCCTCTGCTTGCGAGATGTGTTGGATATTTTTGTTCCTCTGCTTGCGAGATGTGTTGGATATTTTCCCAAACGATAATGGATTTGCAGGTTTCTCCTCTTGATTCTGTCAATTTTTGATCAATATATTTTGAATCTTTATTATCTGGGGCATACGAGTTTGGAAATATTGTATCTTCCTGGTGAATTTAAACTTCATCAGTATTTAGTGAGTTTTTTATGTCTTCAAATGCTTGTGTGCAATTTGTATTGCGTTTATATTGCTTCATCAGCTCTCCTCTCAGTATTTGCATGATATATCTTTTCCATTCTTTTATTTCAGACTTTCTGTGTCTCTTATTTTAGAAATGTCTCTATAACTACATTCATTTTAAACCACTTTGGCAATGTTTGTCTTTGAACTGGAGAGTTCAGCCCACTCACACTGATTGTAATTTTTGATATATTTTGATTTGTTCCTATGCTGTTAGTTTGTGTAAGGTCTAGGATCTGACTTTGCCTTACGTTCAAACTAACAATTAGCATGTTCCTGTTTTATGGGTGTTGCAAGAAGACATAAGCTTCCAGGATCAGAGAGAAGGGAGGTTACCAGTCTAGTGACATGAGTTACCATATTTGCATTGGTTTCCTTTGCTCCCCACCACTCAAGGTGCAGTGAAGGGGAAGCAGATGGATGCTATGCTCACAGTGAACCTGCATCCCAGTCGAGGAACACTGAGCTTGGGGACCTTGTGTTTATAGCAAGGGGTAAGCAAGCCTGTTCTTTGTCCTGGAGGAAAATGTTACCTCATCCTGCAAAGTTGCTCGCTGCAAACACAACCCTGAGAAATGGGTTAAGAATGCTCAGTGTGCAACATGTTCCTCACACACTCGGCATGAATGGATGACGAATGCAGAGACACGCTTGCCACGGGTGGTTGCCACTCCCAACAGCTTGTGTTTTCCACTTATCCTCCTTTTTCTGAATTTCTTTTTTCCCTTCTTTCTTGTCTACTTCTGGAATATTTTCTTGCTCTATACTTTTGTCTCTGTTAATTTAAGAATTGCAGTCAGCTCTCCCATATCTGCAAATTCAGCATCTATGGATTCAACCAACCTTGGATCCACCAATGGTACGACAGCACTTTATATAAGGGATTGAGCATCTGCAGATTTTGGTATCCGAGGGGGTCTTGGAACCAGTTCCCCATGGATACCAATGGACAACTGTACACAGTGAATTTCTACTTTTTCATTGGTTGCTCTAGAAATTTTAGCATGTATATTTAACTTAGTCTAAAAGTAATCTGCATCTTTATTGACTTCCAGAAAAAATACAAGGACGTTAGAAGATTGTAACTCTGATCACCCTCCTTATGCATATGATGTTTTTTCAATCAAGGTTTCATTTCTAACTTGATTTTTATTTCTTTTTATGCAGTCCATGAGTGTTTAGCTCTCCCCATATGTTTTCATTGGTAGTGAACTTTCTCAGGTTCTTGATCTGGAAGTGTCTTTCTGGTTTGCATTCTGTGAATTTTCAGCAGATCTAACTTTTCCTTTAGCAACTCTTTCTTGGACTTTGTCTAAAGTGCTATTTAATCTACCTATTTTTAAATTTACATCATTACGATTTTATTTATTTATTATTATTTTTTGCGGCACGCGGGCCTCTCACTGCTGTGGCCTCTCCAGCTGCGGAGCACAGGCTCCGGACGCGCAGGCTCAGCGGCCATGGCTCACGGGCCCAGCCGCTCCGCGGCACGCGGGATCCTCCTGGACCGGGGCACGAACCCGTGTCCCCTGCGTCGGCAGGCGGACTCTCAACCACTGAGCCACCAGGGAAGCCCACGATTTTATTTTTAAAGTTCTACTTTTGTTTACAAATCTGCTGGACCATTTTATAACCTCTAATTTCCTTGTAATGTCTTCAGGCCCCCTTTTTGGTCTTTAAACATATTAAGCAAATGTATTTTATATTATTTATACGAAAGTTTCAGCCTCTGCAGTCTTCACACGTCTGATTCGGCAACTTGCTGTGTCTACTCACTCTTTGCTCCCGGTGGCTTACCTCCTCGTGTATTTAGCAATTCATGATCGTGAGCCCATGTTCCTGATAATTTTTTCTGTGGTTAAACTTTGAGACCCCTCCAGAGTACTGACATTTGCTTCCATGTGGCCCTCAGGCTGCTATAAGCTGGGATCTTTAAAAAGTTGGGCTTCCCTGGTGGCGCAGTGGTCGGGAGTCCGCCTGCCGACGCGGGGGACGCGGGTTCGTGCCCCGGTCCGGGAAGATCCCGCGTGCCGCGGAGCGGCTGGGCCCGTGAGCCATGGCCGCTGAGCCTGCGCGTCCGGAGCCTGTGCTCCGCAGCTGGAGAGGCTAAAAAAAAAAAAAAAAAAAAACGGAAAAAGAAAAAGCAAATATGTGGCTTGAAGTTTTTCGGGGTGTGAATTTTGGCCTCCACTGGCATGACGAAGAGCCACAGACACATCAGAGGAGAACCTCTTTCTCTTTCTAGTGCTCACACCTGCGTAGGCAACACTTCTCCTGCAGGGAGAGAATTCCCCAGCTTACCTTAGGCTCTGCCCCACCAGGGTCCTGACATTCAGGGTGGGTCTGACCTGCCTTCCCACCCTGCGTGTGGGCCCCAGGCTTTCTCCCGTTCTCCCCCAACCCGCCCATTCCCCAGACCCTGACAAGACCTGGGTCTCCATCACAGGGATTGACACGGGCTACAGGACAAATGCTGCTCAGAACGCTGCTTACCTTCGGAGAACATCTTCTCATGCTCATCCTTTGTCTAAGTTTGTTTTCCCCCACTTACTATTGGCTCCGCCATGCTTTAAAAAAAAAGAGAGAGGATTTTCCCTTTGTTTTACGTATCTCAGGAAATCTGCTTCTACATACGTAACCCGCTGTATTGCCAAGAATGCCCTCACCCTGCCCCAGCCTGGTCCTGTGGCCTTCTCATGAGGATGATGAGGGATGGACCACAGGACACTACACGCCATGGAGCCTAAACCCCTATGGTTTTGTTTTTAGTGTCTCTGAGTATTTTTTTAATGTGCTCATCTAGTTCCCATCCCTAATATAAACATCTAGTGCCTGAAAGGCTGTAGATGTCTATGAAATATTTTTTAAAAGATGAACATTTCCTGCTAAAAAAAATTCTGGCAAGGATTTCACATTCTCCTTTGTACCCAATTCCAGGTCTTGAGAGACTTCTCTATTATAAGAGGTCTTTTTTTTTTTTTTTTCTTTTTAAGTTGCAAAAATCCTTCCTGCGACAGTTGTAACCTGTTTCCTCTTTCCGGCTAACTCCCTTCCTTTTAAAGTTCCTCTCTAATTTATGTATAGGCTCAGGTTGACAAGAAAAAGCCCTTATTTCTCTATTCACAGGTCGGTTTCCTCACATACCGTTATTCCAGATTCTCCGTTCAGTCGTGAGCCTTCTTACTGACCGTCTTTGTCATGAAGGCTCACTGCACATTTGTGGGATGAGAAGCGTGTTCGTCTCCACAACAAAGGGCTGCCAGCACAAAGCCCCACCAACAGGGTGGCTTAAAACAACAGAAGTGTATTGTCTCATCATTCTGAAGGCCTGAAGTCCAAGATCAAAGCATCAGGAGGCCCCTGGTCCTCTGAAACCTGTGGGGAATCTTTCCTGCCTCTTCTAGCTTCTGGCCATGGCTGCATCTCTCCCTTCTCTGCCTCCGTCCACGTGGCCTCCTCCACTGTCTGCCTTCATGTGGCCTTCGTACGAGGACACCAGTCTCACTGGATTATGCCCGCCCCACACCAGCGTGACCTCATCTTACTGTGTCTGCACTGACCCTATTTTCAAATAAGGCCACAGTCTCAGGTCCTGGGGGTCAGGGTTCTAACGTGCTTTTAGAGGGGACACAACCCAACCTGTAACAACATGTAAACAATAGTGAAGCTCAAACCCGGAAGTCCTACGGATGCTGTCGCCTCCCGCTGACAGAATGTGGGGTTTTGCCCCTCCCCCCTTTAAAACACTGATAATTAGAAAAGACCAAGTGAGAGCAGTGGCATTAATGTTTTCAAATTTCCTACCGCGGCACGGACGTGTAGTCAGACGACTCACCTTGGTGTCCCTCCGCTGCATCCTGAGTAAACTAAGCTTTCACAAGGAAACCTAGGCTTTCTGCTCCCAGAGCACAGCATTCTGCTGCCAAAGGCACTCACGCTGTCTGTCCCCAAGGCCGTAGTGAAGCCGCTGGTGGCTGCCACCTGGACTTCTGTCTGTGAGATGCTCTGATGGCGGACCCTTGGCCCCAGTGGCATTTCCTGGGCAAGTGCAGTTGTCTAGGGAAATGGGGACCCCAGCCTGTCACCCCGTGGTCGCCACCCCTTCTAGTGCTCTCTTTTGATGCCCAGCCACTATTGCTTGATACACTGTGAATCTGTGAGGTCCTGGATATGCAGACCTTGTCTGAATTCTTCTCTTGTTGTGTCAGTTTAGACGGTTGGTTCACCTCCCTGGGCCTCAGTTTCTCCACCTCATAAGATGGGGTTCACTGTGTGTGTTTCATAGGGTTCCCAGTGTGTTACAGAGATGGAATAATAATGTAGGCCCAGATCTTCATAACCAACAAATCTCTGACAACAGTCATCGCAGAATCCCTTTAAGCCAGCGTGCACAGAGTGCTTGCTCTAGAGAGTGGCCATCCCGAGTGCTTCCAGGTGGGCAAGCGACACACAGAAGAAGCCAGGAGTCGTAACCCAGCATAGTAAGTAAAGCAAGGACCCCAGGGGAGGACTCCCTAGCACAGCCTGCGGGCGCGGGGATTCCATCAGGCTTCCCAGCAACAATAGTGAATCTTGAAGAAGGTGGGAAAGCGGGTGGGAAGGACGTCCAGGCAGTGGCCACAGCGCAGTGGAGGCTGGACGTTCCTGTTGACACGGGTGTGCGCGCAGTGGGCCCAGGAGGAGAGGGTGCCGTGATGGCAGAGAACACGGCCTCCTGGCTCTGGGGTCGCACTTCAGTCCTGCCGACGCTGGAGCTGTGGCGTGCTGTTTGCTTCTAAACAGATTGCTTTGGTAGCGGGATTGCAGACGGGTTGCCGGCATGGGGCGGGGAGGAGCAGCACTGAGCCAGGAGTTACTATATTCCTGCACGAACGGTTACCGATTGCGGGGCCGGAAGGAAGGGAGACAGGAACGCTACTTAGAAAGTATCACAAGGCTGGGTCGTTACACATACGCAGTGAAGGAGTGACAGAGTGGCTATTTCTCACCTTCTGGTTCGGGCGGTGGGGTGACTGGCCGTGCCCTGCACAGGACAGTAGAGTTTAACGGAGAGAGCTTTCAGCTTAAAATTCTAGAAAAGGGGGATCTACTCCTTTCCCAGGCATGTCATTGATTTTTCTGTGTGAAACTCCAGGATTTTAACAAGTAGCGTCTTTGCTGAGCACTTTACAGAGCACTTTCTCATACTGGTTTACTGTGTGGGGTTGCCAGTTTTGTCGGTGACAAGCTTGAGAGGAAAGTAGACAGGTTTCTCCCCTACCCCCTCCCCTCCCCAGCTCCCCCTTCATCACACAGAGTGGGCTTTCTGGACCTCAGCGCTGACGCGTTTTGGATGGGATCGTTCTTGGCGGGGATGTCCTGTGCACTGTGGAGATTCATCAGCATCCCTGGCCTCTGCCCACTAGATGCCAGCAGCATCCTTCCTGTCACCCCCAGTTGTGACAACCCAAAATGTCTCCAGACACTGCCAAATGTCCCCTTGACAAAGTCACCCTCAGTTCTAAAGGCTCGGAGGATTTTGGCAAAGGTGAAGTCATAATCGGAACAGTGGGTAGAAATTTAATTCAAGATGTTTCACTTTCTGACGTACATTCCACGATGCGATGCTGCTTACCACTGTACGTTTTTAGATATCGCTCCCCGAGCCACAGCTGTATCGTATTTGCTCTTTAACAAAGAGGACATCTATGTTCAGCTACATCTGTTCCGTGTCCAGGACTACATCGTTTCATTTCCAGAAGTATTTTATTCATTTTTACAGTCTCTTGTTTGTACATCACATTTTCATTTCTTCCTTTTATTTCCTTAAAGCATGTTAGATTTGATAATTTTCCATTCGACGTCTGCTAAGTCCAGCAGCTGAAGTCCACGCGTCTGATTCTGTAGTCGGTTGTCTTGCTGGCTTTGCCGATACCCCGTGTCCTTGTGAACTGTGCGTTCAGTGGCTGTAAGCTTGTGCTCCTGGTAACTGTGTGCGAGGAATTCTTTGAATCCTGGGTTTAATGTGGATTTCTCTAGAGAGCATTTCTGTGTGTTTCTGCTGGGCACCTGGGCTCAGAACCATCTGAGACCACCTTAAGTTCTCGACTTGAGTTTTCGTTGTTGTTTTTGGCTACATGGAAAGTGAATTAGGTCCACAGGCCTGTGTCAGGGCTGGCCGTGTTCTTTCCCTTCCCTGCCACCCCACCCTGCGTGGCTGGGCGTCTGACCTCCGTGGCCCTTGAGGGTTAAATTTGAATCTCCAGGTTGCAACCCTGGACGGCATTCTCGACTCTGCACTGACCGCTTCCATCGTAACTGGTTTGTTGCACAAACCTGGCTTGTGCTTGGATCATCACACACCTTCCACTCTTTGTCGGAAGAGTGGGCAGTGAAAGGACCCTGGCAATTTCGACGGCTTTCCTTCCCTCTCTTGAACAAGAGACAACTGCATTCACTTTAGGTTTTAAACTTGATCAGGAAGTTAGTGTTTCCAGTCCTAGGACTGATCAGACTCAGACATTCTCTTTGCCCAGCTTGAATTTCCATCACACTGGAAGCCTGCAGCATATCCTTTTCAGGGTCAGAGCGGGAGGGGAGGAGAGATGAAGACGTACTTAAACTGCTCCTGGCCCAGCTGACCCCTCCTCTCATGCTCAGCTGTCTCGTCTTCTTCCGAGGTTATTGTGGCTGGAGACCCTCCCCCCGTGCCCTCCCTCCCCAGCTGCAGGACAGCAGGGGAGGACAGCGCCTTTCATTTTGGGGGTTACTTAGAATTCTTCCTTCAGCCTTGGGCCTGGTGCCGGGCAGGGCCTCAGGGACCTCCAAACGTGCCCGTCTCCTGCACGGCCACGTCTCATCTGTTGGAGACATTGATATATCCTTTTCCCCACAAGCCCTGGGAACGCAGGCCACTCCGTGAGCAGTCCCTCCTGGTGCCTCCCCGGGGCCATGGCCGCCCTGCTCCCTCCTTTAGAAGCCAGGCCCCGGCACATCACAGTTCTCATGGTGGGGCTTGAAATAAAGGAGGGGGCATCCCCCCAACCCCGGAAAGTCCTTTGGGTGGAGGGAAGGGAAGGTGGAATGGCACAGCTTCTGCCAGTCACCTTGCTGTCAAAAGCCTCCCTCCCCTTCCTGCCCAGGGCGTCCTGTGTTCTCAGAGAAGGGGCAGCTCCAGGGCTTTGGAAGGCTGTCGGTTATCATCCTTGGAATTCTGAAATCGTTAACCTCTTGTGTATCGGGGACCTCTTGTGTATAGGAACTTTACTTTCCGTTCATCAATCATGAAATTCTGTTTGTTCCAAGTTCTCAATAATCCTGTTCTTCGGCAGCTGGGGACCGCGTCCCCTCTGTCTGTCCAGGACACGCGTCCTTGTCCGCAGAGCTCGCCCCAAATGCCGCCTCCTCGGCTTCTCCAGTTAGGATTCGCTCCTCATTTATCTCTGTTCCTGTAGCATTTTCTTACATGTTTCTTTCACATTATGTAAAACCTGCATCCGATTTGTCTATTCACTTTCCTTCTCTAACACACGGCTGTGAACTTCTCTGGAGGTCAGGAGCTGCGTCACAATCACGTCCGTTTCCCCTGGGCCGAGCACTGGGCCAGGTGCTCAGAGGAGCTCGATAATCGTGTGTTCAGCTGAATCGACTGCACACCAGCCAGTCTGGTCCTCTCTCGGAAGCAGCATTAGCCATGGAATTCAGTCCCAGACTGATTGTGCTTAAGTCGGGGAGAAACTCAAGATGATCAGGTGTCTGCTGAGCTTTTGGTCTTCTCTCCAGGCTTCCCCACCCCATCGTCTGGGCACCAGCCCAGGCTTTATTAAGCTCACTTTTTCTTTCCCAAAATTTGCTAGAGATCATTTGGACCCAGGTTAAAGTGGGCCCTGATACCTACCCCAGATTTGGTGGTCTGGAGGGTTTGGTGGTAAATGATTGCCAGAGACTTTGATATACCTCTGTTTTACTGGAAGAAGGGCAAACAGACTTGTTCTAGCAATGAAATGAATTTCTCAGTTGAAATACGGAAGCTGCTTTTTGTTTTCTTTTGAGATGTCCAAGTTCAACAGAGCCATTTTGTAGCACTCAGCTGTGAGGGATCGTGGATGTCCCATAAGACACTGCCTTCCCGGTCCTGTTACAACAGGTCCACATGCTCCTTGTAAAAAAAAAAAAAAAATTATTTACTTATTTGGCTGCGTCGGGTCTTCGTTGCAGCATATGGGCTCTTAGTTGCGGCATGCGGGATCTAGTTCCCTGACCAGGGATCAAAACCCAGGCCCCCTGCATTGGGAGTGTGGAGTCTTAACCACTGGACCACCAGGGAAGTCTCAAAATGCTCTTGTTTGTAAAACACAAGCCTGCCCCAAGGCTATTGCTCTGAGCAGGGTGCCCCTGAGCTAGCATCATTGACAAACCATACTCCTGTCTCTGACTTGTACCATCTACCCACAGCCGGCTTCTTCCTCATTCTTGGAGCAGGTGACCAGCCCGATGTCTGATGTCCGTCAGCTGCTGTCTTTAACAGAGAAGCAACATGGCACAGCCCTGGCGTGTCTTTGTTTGCTTAGAGCTGGGATACCTGAGTGGCGGTGGCGGGAGGCCCAGGGCGGTAAGAAGCTCATTCCCAGCGTAGGTACAACAGCCCTCCAGCAGAAGAATCCTTGCGGGAAGCAGGAACCGGTTTGGGGCATATTTTCATCTTAGGGATGCACAATGGGAACACAGAACATGGAAGTGTGCTCAAGCTCATCAAGCAAGGAAATGGCAGTGCCAGCATCTTGATGCTAAACTGTGCTTACCACCATTAAACCTCAGGGAGACTGTCTGACTTCACCTCTTGACCCAGATGCAACATGAACTTACCAGTTCTTACCTGGGAGCATCCGCTGTCTTCACACACTTTAGCAAAGATAGCCTGACACAAGTATTAATGCGACCTTTGATTAAGCCAAGGGATGATGTGACATGTAGATTTTTCACAGTCTGCCTAGCCAAGCAGTACTTGGCACACAGCAGCGGTGCAAGAATGCTTCTGGACTTTTCAGGGGCTGGTGGCAGTATGCTAATAAGATTGTTTGGCCCTGTTTTAAACATAAAAATACGTGGACAGTGCACAAGAGGAAAACAGAAGGCTGCACAGAGTCCTAAACTCACAAATCTGGAACTGCCTACAGCCCTCTGGTGAGCATTTCTAGGAATAAAGGAAAAACAAAGGGTGTTCCCCTTTAAGGCAAATCCCCTGCAGCCCTGCAGCTGGTTTCTGAGAGCCCTGACTCAGGACACTCTGTGTTCAGGCCCTGATAAGTCTTCCGTTTGGATAATTTTCTATACATGGGAGTCGGAGGTCATGGAGAACGGATGTGCCTTTGTTCTCCAAACACTGCCCTGGGAGGCTTCCCCAGCTGGCTGCCGGCGTCCCGGGCTGCCTGGGGAACCTTTCATCACCCGGGCAAGGACTGGCGGACCCCCAGGCCGGGCGCCCGGGCCGCGGGGACGGGCTCAAGAAGAGGGCCGCAGGGGCCAAGGGGCGAGGAGAGGTGCAGAGCGCACGTGTGCAGGCTCATGGTGCACCCCTCCACCCTTTTGTTCCATGTTCTAGAAGTGTTTGCTAATCAGCAATTAAAGTTTTGTACGGCACAGAAGAGCATGATTCCGAAGTCTGTATCTGGGTGCTTTAAGGAAAGAAAACATGACACCCCGAGCTAGAAAAACGCCCAACAGGCCAACGAACTAGAACAGAGAGCAAGCGACAGGCGCAGCTGAGCCGCCTCGCCGCCCGCCCCGCGCGGCGCAGCAGTCCTCCTCGGGCTCATCAGGCATGCGCCTCCGGCGTTGAAGACCCTTTCTAAAGCCGGAAGGCAAAAAATGACCATGAGAAATCTGACCAGCCATCGCTTGGGACAAGAGTGAGGCCAATGAATCCAGTGAAAATTTGACAGAGGGGCCTGGGTCCCCTGGCTCGACCCCTTCACTGAGAAGCCGAAGCCTTTTACACAGGGATGAGCTTTTACACACTTGGGTTTCTTCGGCCAGTGCAACGTTCATGAAACACGCTAAAGGAAAATGATCGATCGACGTGTTTGTGTTGTTTGCCGTCTGCCTGAGCGCACGCGATACGAAATGGAAACCGGGGGAGGGGGTGTGTGCTGATGTTCGGGGTCTAATGGGAGAAGCCTTGGAGGGAGGGTTTTTGCCCTTAGGGTGCCTTGGTCTGGGGTTGACTTGTGTGCGCTGAGAACGAGGGCCGTTATTGAAGGCCCTGTGCAGATTTTGGACATCATGATCCATGGAACCCTGAAGTTTTGGAACCTAGAAGTCTTTTGGTCTGCATTTGAGTTGGAAATCTTCTCCTTGACAGAAAGAAGCACACAGAAGGAGGAGGAGGTGGAGGAGGAGGAGGAGGAGGGATCGCTGGGCCCCCGGCCGCCGTGGCCGGCTCGGCCTGCCCTTTGTGCCCGCAGCCCGCGCCCCGTGCCGATGGCCGCTGCGCCGGGCTTCCCGACCGCTCGCGCCCGCAGACGGACCTAACCCCGCGCGCCTGGGATGCGCCGGGGATGCGCGTCCTCCGGCCCTGCGGCTCCTCGCGGCTGGGCGCCGGGCGATGGAGCTGAGCATGAAGTTCACCGTGCGCAGGTTCTTCTCCGTGTACCTGCGCAAGAAGTCGCGCTCCAAGAGCTCCAGCCTTAGCCGACTCGAGGTAAATGCCCTCGCCTCTGAGCGCGCAGGTACCCAGGTCCCCGCCGCGCCCTGGAGGATGCTGCGGGTCTTGGGGCCATCCATCCCGAGCCCTTTCCTGTGGTCACATGCACGGTCACCCTGAGACCCATGTCAGGGAGTTGAAAGCTGGTCCGGTTTTCCTAAAACCGAACGTTATTGTTGGGACTTACTGATAACTGGACCGGTCCTCGGGTCCTCAACAGGGACTAAACTTTGCCCCCATTGAATTTCTAACTAATTTTGTTCCACGCTGTGCGCAGGGTTTGGGGTGGTCACCCTGGGTGCCCACAGGGGTGCTCCGGGTGGGGAGGGCTTTTCAGCCCGTGTCGCTCGCAATGGCACCTCAGAAGTCCCAAGTAGAGAACCTGCCCAGCCCCACCCTAGGCTGGTGTTGATCGGGTTTATTTTGCCCTGACCCAGAGCAACACAAATACTACCATGTAGTGTAGATTGTTCGTGTATTTGAAATCAGTGTAGAATTGACAAAAAGGGATATATTTTTTTTTTTTTAAAAAGGGCAGCAACACAATTTACTTGGACTGGTCTGAAACGGTGCTCAGTAGTAAAGTGCCTGATGCAATATCTCTGCAGCTCGGGGTTTGATATAGATTCGTCCCGAAAGCCAGAGGACCCTGAAAATAGTGTCCTTCTCTCAGGTCCTGCATCATGTCATCTTCAGGTTTTCAAGTCATCTGTGGACGGTTCTCTAATGTGTTTTGTATTTCAACAATCACATCTTATTCTCTTCACCCCAGTGTCCAGAGTACGTGGTTGAATCTATAGATGACCAAACTGTGAAGCATGTTTAAGTAAAAAAAAAAAAAAGACATTGTGGGGTTTGGGGGGAGGGGGGTGGGAGGTGATGACACAGCCTAGAGATTTCTTTTGACATTGCTCTCGCCTGTGCCACAAGGCTGGCACCTATGGAGGTTTTGATGTGTTCTTCTCTAACGAAATCAAATCAGTTGGAACAGTGTCACATTTTTCATCTTGAGTTTCTTTGTCCTGGCTGCCATGATATTAAGATACAGGCATGGGTTCTGCAACAATTAAGAGGGCTTTAGGGAAAGCTCAGGAATAGACATGAAAGCAACAGGGAATTACTTGTTTAAAAAGTTTCTGTTATGATATCACTAAATCAGAATTTTAAGAACTAGGTTAGGTTTCTGAGGGTAAAACATATCTTTCAAACAAATACAACTATTCATTAAATTGTGGAGGAGGGCTTGCTTTAAACCTCATGCTGACAGAGATGAAGCGTAAGTTCACTGAGATAAGTCGTTTTCCTGGGTCTCAGGCACTCAAAAAACGAAAGTGGACAAGAATAGAAACTCAGGAGAGTATTCACCTTTATACCTAGTATGTCTTTATTCATCGGAATGCCAAGTTTATTATTCAGCGCCTTGTCTCCTTCCATTTATTGTCCTTGTCAAGGCGAGGCAGTAAAGTCCCGGAGTCGTTTAAGAAGAGGGGCATAAACACTGGCAAAGCCGTGGGGTCAGGAATCCTCTCGGCACGATATACTCACCTCTGGTGTTCTGGTTCGGCAAGGAGAACCGGGTTGTGGAAGTGCCTCAAAAAAATATATAATAGGAACCAAGTGTTGCTTAGAAACGATGTTGCTTCAATGTGAAAATAAAATTTCTGTATACAAAATAAAACTATAAATAAACCATCAGCTATGCAGAAGGTCAAGCCGACCAGGAAGAAATGTAGTCTGTCAGCATGTGGTCAGTGAGCACTTCGTCTGACCCAGGTGCTTGTGCTGGGGGCTGGACAGAAGGTCTGATAAAGATGCCCAGCACTGATAACAGTGCTCTGTTCTCTGCAGATGCTCTCAGCAGCTGCTTGCAGTTGATACTTGTGAAAATCCGGGTAGACGTGTGTTACTCCCCTCCTTCTACTGCTAGGGAGGAAAAACCCTGAGAACAAAACCCGAGAATCATGCTGAAAACCGAACAACTAATTCACTCTGCAAGTGTTCACTGAGAACCTCCTATGTGTGCAGCTCTTTTGTGGGCATTGTAGGTCCAAAAAATATAAGACGGAGCAGCCCTGGCCTCATGGTGCCTCCACCTAGTGGGGGATCGAATCAGTGACTGACTGACCTGTGCTTCAGTCCAGTCAATTCCATGTTCCTGCCCGGCTACCTTCCATCATTTCCCAAAGAAGCCTGTCTATTTGTCTGTATAGTCAGAGCGGATTATAGACCAAGAAGCACTCACCAAAAATTGTGAAATTTAGGAGGCAGGTTTGTCCATAATTTGAGGTTGAGAAGTAGGACATATAAAGTACTTCACAGGGATGCGTATGTAGTCCTCTGTTTAGACTAATGAAAAAGATAACTCATTTTGTCAAAAGAATCGTGGTTATTTTTAAACTCTTTCTGTGAAATTGATAATTTAAAATATACACAGAGACTTTGAAAATTTTTGTTTTCTTTACATTCAAAATCTAGTGATATTGACAGGAAAGTAACAGTACTTACTTTAAGGTTGAAACAGCATCATCTTTGTCAAAAAGGCTTTTAGGGAGAGGCTTAGTGTTTCACCCTTGCTTTTAAATTTGACTTGACTTTCCGGCCTAGAACTCAGCATTTGGTCAACTCTAACCACCAGAGAAGCCAGGTTGTTTGATCAGATTTGGAATCGGTTTATGAATTACAGCTTAAATGTTTTTACAGTGTATCAGCATTGCAGCAGCTGAGACGGCTAGATCTTGGACTCTGGCAGGGATGATTTTGGGGGGTTTCTAAAGGCAACTTGGATGTCTTGCACAGATTTCTACGCACATGGCCTAGAATGGTTTCAGGGCTCAGCGTCTGCCAGACCCTCACCCCCGAGAAAGCTCTGATATCAGGTCATTGACAACATTGCCTGAGATCCATAGTACCTCTAGAAGGTGTAACCATTGCCTCATCTAACTGTCCATTTCATAGATGAGAAAATGGGGCCCAGGGCAGCAAAATGACTTGTTTATGCTCCTAAAATGTTTGACAGGGAGTTCTTTGCTATAAGGGCATGTACTGTTTATTATTAACTTTAGCCATTTCAGGTTGCGTGGTTATTGGAGTTTACCAGGTATTGGATGATGCATGAATGAAGGCTATTACAAGTTTTTAAAGAAAACTACTCTAGGGGATATTTTGGAATGTGCTTCGTAACCTAAAGTTATTCTAGAAAACCTTTTCTGGAAGTTAGAAAGTTCCAGGTGAACTTGGGCTTTGCATCAGATTTACTAAAGTTGGATTCTCACTTTTACCTCTCACAGCAGGGCAGTTCCTTAAACTCCCTAAGCCTCATTTTTCTCCACTGTGAAATGGGGATGGTAGTAGTTCCTACCTCTTGGGGTTAATATGAGGGGTATGAGCCGCCATATGTAAAGGCTTAACGCGGAGTCTGGGGGATAAAATCAATAATCAGTCATTGTTAGCTGTGGATATTGATAAAATATTTCCCGGGTTCATTGATATTTTTCATATTGTTCAGCGTCTGCTGGTTCTGTCTGAAGCTGAGGTTTTGCCCCGACGGCCTGCGGAGCCCATGGCTTGTGCTGTCTCCCAGCCTGGTAATTGATTAATCGTTGAGGCGCCCTTGCTGAGTGCCTTGGGGAAGAAAAGGCAGAGATCAATCCTCCCAGGCTGGATTCCAGCCTGTTTCATTCGATAGGACTGGCGCCATTTGCTAAGATGACAGCCCCAGTCCGTCATCTGGCTGGGATGGTGATATTCCTTTTCCTTATCTTGCCTGTCACCCTGGGATCCGAGAATGCATTACAGTGCAGGTCCTAGAGCCACGGCACCCAGAGCTCAGGCTGCTCCTAGAGTCAGGACCTGCCCCAGCGTCAACGTCCTGACTTGGCAGAGCTTTGGGAAGGAAGCCTGCCTACTCATCCTTCAGTAGCCCAGGAAAACCTCCAAAGTGTGAGCAAACTCCAAAGCCTAGCCTTGGGGCTGGGGAAGGTTGAGAGAGGTTGGCCAGGAAAGGCTTGGGAGGAAATATTGGGTTTCAATTAGTGAAAAGTGATACTGTTCGCTCGGGGTAAGATTTATCTACCAATCTGCTACACGTATCAATACTCAATGTCGGTTCATTTAGGGAACACTTACTTTGCTTGAGGTTATCACCCAAGACGGGAAGTTGGTTCTCTTTGTTTACCTATCATTTCATCTGGTTTTGACATTTTTACTGAAAGACAGTTGTGGCTGAGTGAGAAGGACAAAGGCAAGTCCTCTCTCAGGGGTATTGATAGTGGTAAGCTGTTGAGTTGAGAAGGATTTCATTTATTTATTGGCTCAGTTATCTACATACTCAGACTTTTTAGTGTATCCCATGTGCATTGTGCAAAGCAGTTGAGATGGAAAGGTCTGATCCCTGCCCTCAGTGAACTTAACATCTAGTGAGAGAGAGAGAGGCAGACACGTAAATGGAAGCCCGCTATGTAGGGTGTAAGTCCTGTGAAATTATTGGCATCGTTGGAGTTCAATGGTCTGATTACATCAATTGTCACTTTGTTCCGATTTCCAACGCTCACAGATAATCAAGCATTATCTTTGTGCACGAGTGCACACATGAGTATATTTTAATTGCTTACCCCTTTTTAAAGGAAGCATGGTATCCTAATAAATTCAGTGTTAAGGGACTCTTAGCAAATAGAGCCGTGTTGGCTCCGGTCATGAAAAAAAGAAAAAGAAAGAAAACTTCCTGGAAAGTTAAACATTCAGGCTTATTCTTGGTCCTTGACTGGTAAACTCTTCTTGATATTGGGAGGTTTCCAGGAAAACCATCTCTAATTAAAATAATTTACAGGTAATTTCAGTAAATGCACCCGAAGTAATTCCGTGCTAATCCTGATTTTGCTGGGCTTTTGGATAGCAATAACAACACCAAAACGTCAGAGAAGACCACAAGAAATAGTCCATTTTAGTGAATACTTAATTTGCTTATTGTTTTGCCTATTTATGCATTGTTCTGTTTTGAAGGCAATAGACTTAATTCCTTATTTGTGGTCTGCCTTATCTTTGCAATTTCATCACATACTTTTCTCTCCTTAACATCCAAGAAAACTCCCCAAAGTACTGTTTCTTATTTAAAAATATGTGAAAAGACAACCAAAAATATTACTTCACCCCCTTTTTTTGTTTGTTTTTTTGCGGTACGCGGGCCTCTCACTGCTGTGGCCTCTCCCGTTGCGGAGCGCAGGCTCCGGACGCGCAGGCTCAGCGGCCATGGCTCACGGGCCCAGCCGCTCCGCGGCACGTGGGATCTTCCCGGACCGGGGCACGAACCCTCGTCCCCTGCATCGGCAGGCGGACTCCCAACCACTGCGCCACCAGGGAAGCCCTGACTTCACCCCTTTTTAAAAAGCTTTATTTTATTCAAGTCTAGTTGATTTACAGTGTTGTGTTAATTTCTGCCGTACAGCAAAGTGACTCAGCTATACATGTCTGTATTCTTTTCCATTATGGTTTATCACTGGATATTGAATATAGTTCCCTGTGCTCTACAGTTGGACTTTGTTGTTTATCCATTCTATATATAATCGTTTGCATCTGCTAATCCCAAACTCCCAATCCATCCCTCCCTCACCCCTTCCCCCTTGGCAACCGCAAGTCTGTTCACTCTGTCTGTGAGTCTGTTTCATAGATTCACCCTTTTTTTCCTCCACCTCTTTGACCTATTCATCCTGAGAGTCTTCCACCACACACCCCGATGCAGCAAAGACTACTTATGTATATTTTTCATGCATTCAGAAGTACAGGAATAAAATGAAATCACACTAAGTAAAAACTGGAATATCTGTCCGCATCATCTGACTTGCTGCTTACCCAGGATTCCGCTCTGTTTCTTGCATGCTGGGTGGGCGATTTCCTGGATGTGGCAAGTTTATAAGTGGGTAGGAGGCGTCGGAACCCTGAGGCAGGGAGAGAGCAGGGGCTTGGGCAGAAGGTGAAGAGTGAGCCTTGGGAGCCGGGGATTAGTCAGTGCAGGGCTCCAGTGGGGAGCGCTCCTTCCAAATGTAGGGAGTCTGGGGCTGATCTTGTTCTGTATGAAATCCAGTTGGTAACCAGCAGTTTAGCCAGAAATGCTCTTCATCTTTGGTCCAAGCTTCTGTGCTTGTTAAGTAAGTAAGCCAGTGCAGCACTCAAAGCATTCTCTAGAATATGCTCTGCCTTTATTCCCGATGACGCTGGGTTCTGTTGTGTTGTACTTTTCCCCCAGCCTCATGTTTGCTGATATATTTTCACTGGTAAAAGCTATTAAATTAAACTCAAGTAGGAATTATCAACAAATAGTCTGTTAAGCTACAGTGTGATTTAATCAAGCAAACGGCTCAGACACAAATGTATTCAGCATACAATATTGTTCATCGTATCTGATTTGCAGCTGTGTAGGAAGCCTTTCCTGCTGTGGAGTTGGCTAAGGAGACGTAATGGCGGTGCAGCCATGCTTAAACCTGGGAACCTGCCCCCCGGGCTATGGGGGTGACTGCAGTGGCCGCATCGCCGTGGATGATCACCAAGTGGGCAAGAGCCAGTGTTTGGAACCACCGAGAGGCGCACTGACAAAGCTCTCCTTCTTCAAGCTTTAGCCCGGCTCCCCGGCCCCTCTTTTCACCTCGGCCGGACCTTGAGCTTCTGTGTCACCCTTGCTGGGCCTGCAAAGCCCGGTTTAGCAATAATTCTGCTGAGTTGGTTTAGAGAGCACCCCGATCCATCCTCGGCCTTTGATCGCCCTCTATATCTGGTCCAGTTCCCCATCCCCACATACCCAGGTGAGATGAGATGACCCTGACCTGCCTTCAGCTCAGTTTAGAAGGAACTGCCCTACCCCACCGCCCCGCACCTGCCCCTTGCTGCAGATCCCCATGTGTCCTTCATGTGTGGGGTCCGAGCTCCATCTCTTACCCCTGCGGCAAGCCCCACTGCAGTGGTCCCTTGAATAAAGTCTTCCTCACCATCTTTAGCAAGTGCCAGAATAATTTTTCTTGAGCAGTACCTATTATTAGTAGTAATTTGCCTGTGTTCCTTGAGATCTCTTAACGGGGGTCCCAGGAACACCGCTGATCAGAGAGCCCTACTTGATTCCAACCAGCAAACACTCAGCAGCCTATCTTTCTCCACGAGCTTTGGTTTGCAAAGGTCCCTAGGGTCTGCAGGCCGCCCTCCCCCTAAGAGCCCCAAGATTCTGTCCCCGTGGGCCACGCAGAGGTGCTTTCCCCCTCGCCCTGCATTGGGCCCCCTTCCCCGGCCCAGGGCTCCCACGCTCCCTCCACTGGATGTGCCGGGATCTTGGCTACCGTTGTCCTGCTGTCAGCCCCAGCAGGCCCCTTCATGCTTTTGAGCTCCTGTCTCCTCAGCTACAAAACAGGGATTGCACCATGATAATGCTGTGTCCTCGGGTTGTTAAATGCTTAGAAGGTGAAATGCTGAAATGCGCCTGGTCAGGGAAGAGTTCGCCCTTGGCATTCTGTGATGTCACACCAATAAGCTGGCTTTGATTGGACCCCGTCTGGAAGGGGGTTTGCACTACACTATGGGGGAAGAAAGCTTTTCCTCCTCTGCCAGACTCCTCTCCCTGACGCTTCTGAGGACTCATCTGTTTCAAGTTAGTACTGTCACCACGGAGCTAGCTTTCCTAGGCTGTAGCTACGCTGAGCTTCCTGGGAGTGACGCTCTCATCCATGTTGCTGTCACTTTAAACATAATTCGTGGAAACAGCAGCTCTTGTAAAGCAGAGAGGTTCACGCTGTTCCTGGTGTCAGCCCTGTAGCCAGGGGCTGAGGAACCGGTAGAAACGATCTGGCTTCTTAGGGAGAACTGCTTTTTCTTTTGGCTGGTCGACTCTCCTACGTTAAATTAATAAGACTCAAAGACACAGATCAGAGAAGTGTTTGCTTTGTTGGCCTGCGTGTTTCCTCCTGTTGCCCAAGAAAAGAAGGTTCTGAATAAGACTGAAAAGCTCTGGAAAATCTGCCTCACACGCTGGGGTGATTTGTGTGCCGGATCATCAGTCTTGGGATTTTCGGGTGGATATTAGTCAGACCTCGAGTCCGGGACCTCTTTGACGTGTCTGCACAGTCAACGTGAGCCGTGACATTCTTTGAGTCAGGACACCCAGGCCACACCAGCCTGCCCGAGGTAGCTTTTACTCCTTAAAACGTGCGGTCAGATCTTGAAGGAAAAGGGATGGAGGGATTTACTTTGAAAGACTCTCTTTTGGAATGCCTGCGGTGGAAATGCTCTAGTGACTACCTAGGAAATCGCTCATTCAGGTCCCAATTTTAACACTTTTGGCCCAGGATAATTGCAAACTTCCCACGACTAAGGAAAGTTAGTTATATTATCTAATATAATATTATATTAAATATAATATTAACCTCCAAATATATGTTTAGCATGCAAAATATAGTGTGGACTTTCTAAGAATGAAAAATTAAGAAAGCTTCTCATTCTGAAAAGTGAGTAGAACGCAGATCGGAGAAGGTGCTCTGGAGAGCCTTGGCGGGAGGGAGGCTGGGAGTGCAGGTGGGGAGGGCAGCGGCAGAGAGGAGCTGCAAGAGCTGGGCGGCTGTGCGGGCCCTGTGTGCCCCGAGACCCCCAAGCTGAGCGTGCAGGGGGGCCACAGGGGACAGACACTCTTGCCTTTTGACTTGCTACAGTGACTCTGTTTGGTTGACTTTGAAGATAAAGTAAAGAAAAAACAACCAGAAAAAGCAGAAAGGAGCACTTCCTTTTAGCACACCTTCGGCTGCTTGCATCCTGCTTAGTTTGCAATCAGGTTAGGGAACAGGGCAGACGGGCTGCTGGAACAAGGTAGCGATTATTGCTCCCTGCCTTCACCCCAGAGAACCCCAAGAAGCAGCGTGAGGTTGGGCGTGACTTTTGTATTTCTAGATCTCAGCAAAAAAGAGAAGGTGTGAATTTTTTTAATATATACTTATATTCTTAAAAGGATTCCCCTTCTTCATTCTCTCTCTTGTTTAAAAAAATAAATTTATTTATATATTTATTCACTTTTTGGCTGTGTTGTGTCTTCGTTGCTGCGCGTGGGCTTTCTCTAGTTGCATTGAGCGGGGGCTACTCTTCGTTGCGGTGCACAGGCTTCTCGTTGCAGTGGCTTCTCTTGCTGTGGAGCACGGGCTCTAGGCGCGCGGGCTTCAGTAGTTGTGGCTCATGGGCTCTAGAGCGCAGGCCCAGTAGTTGTGGCACACGGGCTCAGTAGTTGCGGCACGTGGGCTTCAGTAGTTGTGGCTCGTGGGCTCTAGAGCGCAGGCTCAGTAGTTGTGGTGCGTGGGCTTAGTTGCTCTGCGACACGTGGGATCTTCCCGGACCAGGGCTCGAACCCATGTCCCCTGCTTGGGCAGGCAGATTCTTAACCACTGCGCCACCAGGGAAGCCCCCGAAGGCATGAATTTTGATGTGTGACTCAATTAAGACTTTGCAGAATCCACCCCGACAGAGACGTGAATAAAAATGTTCAACCCGGTCAGAAGATGCTGAAGCCCATCTGTGAAGGGTCGGCGTGCAGGACAGCTGGGGTACTTAGAGCCTCGTCTTACGCCTCCATCAGCGTGTCCCACTTTCTTCTTTGACTCGTTGTTGAGGTTCGCCCCAGTGGAACTCCAGCAGTGGGTGTAAGGAAGTGAGACTGATTTGTCAGAATGAACCGGCTGTAGTCGTTGTGTATGTGCATGAGGATGGGGTTTATGCTCAGCGGGGTGACGGACATTTGCCAATGCCTCCACTTCCCACCCAGCTGAGTGAGCTCGCAGAGCCCCTGGCCCCCTCCGTGAGACCCCTCCTTCCCTCCACCCAGCCTGTTCCATCTGCGGCCCCCCCTCCATGCCCTCCCTCCTGTGACGCCTGCCACTCAGGCACATGGCAGCCCACACCCATCCACCTGCTCCCATTACCAGCCTCCCCCTTGGCTCTGAGCTGACCCGTGGCTTAGATTCAGGGCCATCACTTTCTTCCGAAGATTCTGGCCTGCGCCCTTGGATTTGGACAGGGGAGATCTGTGGGAATTGGGGAGGAGTATTCGTTGCCGTGTGGCCCAGGGTGGCGTGGAGCCCGCTGCCAGAGTCGGAGCCTGCCAGGGCGGTTAGTGTTCATCACACCTCATCTCCAGAGGAGGGTGCTGGGCAGAGAAGCCACTAGAAGAGTTCCTCCCGGTGGCTTCAGCTCTGTCACCCATTTCCGTCAAGTTCTGGGTTTAAGGAAGTTCACTGAATCACAGACCATCCCGCGGGGCCAGGCCGGGTCCAGGAGCTGCATGCTGCCTCCGCTGTTGGGGAGATACCCCTGTCCTTTCTGAGGGCATCCTCCGTGTGGACACCGCCCGCACCTCTGCGCGAGCTCCAAGCCCCGCCTCGTTGCTGTGCGTGAATTTGCACGAAACCTTCTTTAGCCAGCTTGTGGCTGATCTGGGACACGTCAGGCTCGGCTCCGGTGGCTCTGTGTCCAGGGACAGGTGTGGGTGGCTGTCAGGACCCTTGCCCTGCTGTGTCCCGCACGCGTGTTCTCTGTGGTGCACGCCTTCTGGGTCAACGCGTGAGAAGTCTGTGGAGGTCTTTTCGGAACTTCCGTCTTAGGTATTAACTGAACATTCACCGTGTGCCTGGAGGTTATCTGTAGGACTTGCGTTAAAAGGAGGGTTAAAAAGGAGGAAGAAATGGGCTTCCCTGGTGGCGCAGTGCTTGAGAGTCCGCCTGCCGATGCAGGAGACGCGGGTTCGTGCCCCGTTTCGGGAGGATCCCACGTGCCGCGGAGCGGCTGGGCCCGTGAGCCATGGCCACTGAGCCTGCGCATCCGGAGCCTGTGCTCCGCAAATGGGAGAGGCCACAACAGTGAGAGGCCCGCGTACCGGAAAAAAAAAAAAAAAAAAAAGGAGGAAGAAATGGCCTTGACCTAAGACTGACTGTGGCGGACTAAGACCTCCGTAGAAGTAAAGTAGCTAAGAAGCCATATTACAAAAGCACACCCGCTTGCGGCAGGCCCACCACGTACGGCAGTCCACAAGCTGCAAGTCTGCTGTTGGGCATTTAAAATCTTCCATAGAAAGAATGTCTCATCTACATTCACAGTATAGCTGAGAGAGTGTCACCTGCAGGAAAAAGTATGGAAAAACAAAAGAAATCATTTTCCTCACTTAAAAAATTTTAAAGCAGTAAAATATCTTCGAAGGGTGAGAAACTGTCAACATTTTAAAAGCAAATTCAGAAATTTCAAAATGTTTGAATACTAGCAATTTTTAAAAACTGAAAAAAGCTAAAAGTCAAGGGGGCTTCTATTTTAAAAGCTGGTGCTTACAGAGGAATAGGGTTGATTCCAGGAAGATGGCTTTTATGACATCTTGAAGCAATTTCTAGTCAAATTTAAAAGTTTTGACTTGCTAACGTTGAGTTTTGCGATGCGTGATTTCACTTTAAAGCCTACCAGCCCAGGACTGTGCCCTGGAGAGGGAGTGGAGTGCCCTCCTCTCAGGAGGAGCCCGGTTCTCTGAAGGATTCCCTCTGTGCTTGGGACCTCGGGCCCCTTCCTTAGGGACACAGTGGCCGGCTGGGCGCCCTCTGCTCCCAGCGTCATACCTGGGCTCACAGCCCACGAAGCACGTGAGCCTGCGCCCCTGTAAGAAGGCCCTGGCATGCCCCACCTGCGGCCCCCCCAAACCCTGTACCTGGCGGGCCGATCGCTGTGCTCCGCTCCGCTGTCCTGGGCGTGTGGCCCAGGCCGAGGCAGGAGCAGGACAAGGCCGGCCGGCCTCCAGGGGCCCCAGGAGCAGGTGCCAGAGACCCCAGGGTCCAGTTTGTCTTCCTGGCGTCTCCGGCCCCGAGCAGCCCCCAGCCCTGAGAAGGAGCTCCACCCACCCTGTGGGGAGTGTGGCTGAGACGACCCCGCTCAGGAAACAGGGGTGCCTTGCTGGTTGCTGGCTGTGCAGGGGGTTAGCCTTTGCCAGTGCTGTATGGTTATTTCTCCTGCCTTGGCTTCACCCCTCACCCTGACCTGCATCACAGCCAGCTAGGTTGTTCCTGCCTGTGACACAAGCGGCCAGTGGGGTCAGAGGAGACCCCACGTTTCTGTCGCTGCTCAGCCACTTAGTACTTGTGTGACTTGGGCAGGTGGCCAGCTAACCCTTCCTGAGGCTCAGTTTCCTCCTCTGGAAATTGGTACAATACCCGCCTGCAGGAATCTAGCCAGGAATAGATGAAATGGCCTCTCCACGGGCCCCGGCGGGCACATAGTTAAAAAAAAAAAAACAAAACTCCATGTTTCCCATTACACTGCAATCTGTTTACGACACTCAGTCCTAGCTTCCTGCAGCACTGCTTCTAGTCTGTACACCAGGCTCAGGGTCCCGCACGCCGGCCTCAGTGACCCGCACGCCGGCCTCAGTGACCCGCACGCCGGCCTCAGGGTCCCGCACGCCGGCCTCAGGGTCCCGCACGCCGGTCACTGGGTCCCGCACACCAGTCTTGGGTCCTGCACACCAGTCTCAGCGTCCTGCATACCAGCGGCAGCAATCAGGGGGTTTATTAAATACAACATCAGAAGCGTTAGTAAAAAATTACAAATGCCACTTAACATGAAGGGTTCCAGGCAGAGGCACTCACATTTCAGGACTGGACTTTTTCCTGACTACTAAATCGAACTTCCCTTCCAACCTAGAAAATTCAGGTGCATGCTTTTCACTAAAGGCTTGAAATATAAGGAAAGGTTCTGAAAATTTAATACAAATGGACGGCTCCATTTCCTGTGGCTAAGCCTTCTCTCTGAGCCCTGATAACACCAAACTGCTACTTAGTTTTGAAAGGTAATAGAGGAGTGGGACTGGAGGAGAGAGAAGGGGGGGGAAACAGAGAAGGGAAGAGGAGGGGGAGGATGAGTGAAAGAAACAGGGAGAAGCCGGCAGCAGAGGCCATGAGGGAGCAGGGACAGGTGGGACAGACACAGAAAGGGAGATGCATTGAGAAGGAGGGGGACTGGCATTGAGGAGATTTGAGGCGGCCGCTTAGGGAAAAACACCAGAACGTGGGAAGCAGTTACATCCAAACTGTAGAGTCTGGCCGCCCTCACCCCCCGAGCGTGAAAGCAGCACACGCCTAGCCCTGTAATAGACGGAGTGTCACCTGTGGCCTCCCCGAAGTTGTTTCTGGCTAAATTAGAGTCATAGGGTTAGACACAGTCAAGAGGAAGGGGTCAGCGAGCAGCCAGCAGGGATCCTAGACAGAGCTCTTCACTCTGGTGCCCTTGCCCCGTTTGTAGCTGAGGCACAAGGCGTGGATAGTTCCAGAACATGAAGCTGGGGTGAAGGCTACGTTCCTGTAGGGGACCCAGAAGCATGTGAAATCTTCCTTCTAAAGAAGAGCTAGGATTCTGGATTCCGCCAATGCGCTGGTAGGGAGCAGATGGCCGAGGTTCCAGAAATACTGGAGTCGCGGATTCCTTGCTTATGTCATACCTGGTGGACACGGCAGGACAGGACCGGGAATCTCCAGGCCCTTCTTGGGGGAACAGCCGAAGACATCCCTCCTGCCGCCCCAAGCCCTCCCTGAGACGAGTGGGCAGAGCCTGGCATCCGGGGGTGGAACAGCAAAGAAAAACTGGAGGAAAAAGCAAACAGGATTTGGAAAGGGACCTTGGACACAAATCCATATGCTTCATGAATTCACAGTGTCTCTCCTGCAGTTAGCAAATGCAGCAGGTAGGGAGAGCAAGGTGGCCCTGCTCTCAGAGGATGCTTGTACTTAGGTGACTGGCTGCCCGTGCACAACCCCCCCACCCCCTCTCGAGATCCACGTTTGTGCCTTCCCCCCAGCCCAGTGGGGACATCCCTGGCCCACTGGTGGGGCAAGATGAGTTTTGAAAACGATTTAAAGCTTTATGGAAATGTAGGAAGGTACTGTATTGTCATCCACACAACAGTGGAAAACATTTCTTAGGAGCCCACAGGACTGATTTTATAGAGTTTTTACAATGTCCGTGATGAAAGAATCCAGAGTGGCAACTTACAAGGATTTGTTTCGCTTCCCCGAATTCTTCGTAACCAGCGTATTCTATGAATGTCGCTTTTCTACAGTCTTATGTCAGCGTCAGCAGCTCACCTTCGTGTGTGAAAAGACATGGTTATCCGTAATTGCCGTTCAGGTGCATTTCATGTTTCCAAGACACACATCTGCCGCTGAAATAGTGACAGATACTCTCACTCCCAGAGCTCTTCCATCTGGGAGAAAAAAAGTAGAGACAAAATCAGGATTAAGATGACTATTAGTTTTCCAGCCAACAGGTCTTTCATGCACTTTATAGGTTTTAAGGCGAAGGGGTCTGAACCATTTGAAAACTAAAGAATACAAGTTTTCTTTCTCAGCAAAGACGAGTTTGAAATATTCACTTTGACAACCTGGAGATTAAAATGATCAGCTCTCTATAAATATTTAAGTTTTTATGTACATATGTTTTTAACTATATGCGTGTGTGTGCACGTATGAGCGCGCACACTGCATGTGGCATTTTCCTGGCCACGGTGATTAGCTCAGAGTTGAGCGTGCGGTCCAAGACAGTCAAAATGGGATGTAACTTGGGACCTTTGTTCATCGGCTGTGGAGGAACAAGGAGGCGTGGAGCCTGGGAGCTTTCTGAGACCAGGAGCTTACCCAGCCTACAGAGCAGCCAACACAGAGAGGAGAGCAGAGCCAAGAAAACCGTAGAGACATTGAGGTTGGAGCCTTGATCAGCCCGTGCCTGAAGTCCTTATTACCTTGGGACATTTTGGTTACGTGATCGAACGAGTTCCACTTATTGTTTAAGCCAGTTTGATTTGGGTTTTCCCTTATGCAAATAGAATCGTCCCAATACACTTACTGTTTAATCAACTCTTTACTAGAACCCTAAAAATGAGTACAATTATATTCTTTTCATAGATGAGGCAACTATATGAAAAGATCAAATAACTTGACTGAGGTCATCCTGATAGTAAGTGGGGAATCAAGTATCAAACTTGGTTCTATTTGCCTCCAAAGCTTGTGCCTTTAACCACCGTGATATATACTAGACCTAAAATAACACGTTTAGACCAGATAATTCTGTTCTGTTCACACTGGCCGGGAAACTGCTCTCCTGAAGACGTTTCCTGTCTAAAAAAATCACAAGGGGATTTGCTTACAGGTTATACATTGTGTTTAAGGTTCGGGCTGCCTTGTAGCAGGTGCCTGGTGTACCTAGGTGCTCAGTTAAAATAAGTGGTGAAGGAGTGAGCGTGTGAATGCTTCCTGGCCCTCTCCCGGGGGACCCGAGAGCTCAGTGGGGCCAGCCCCTCCAGGTCCAGGGTTCCAGATTCCACTAAAACACAGTGTTGTTGTTGCCTTTATAATCGCAGAAGAGGCATATCCCCATCTTCCCTTTTTGCTCACCTTTTGTGTCCCGAGGTAAAGGTCCCACTGAGAGGCAGGATGAGGACACTGGAAAGTACAAGTGAGGCTTGTACTTGTCCGCAGAGGTCGTTACAGCCTGTTGGCATCTCTGCCTGGGGGCTGGGTCCTGCTGATGCATTTGTGTTGTTGGTTCATTTGGATGAAGGGACATATGTGGTATATTTAACAGTTTTGCAAATGTAGATAGAACTCTGCCAGATGGCTGTCAGTGAAGAATAGGCACATGTCGTCATAGGATAATAACGTACATTATTTGGAAAATACAATAATACCTTTAAATTTATGTTTCAAAACATAGTAGAAAGACTCTTTTCAGATTTTCCAGTTTAATTGAGATGGCAAATTGGGAACATTAAAATTAAATTTTTTTATTCATTAAAAAACTGATGTGTTTTTAAAAATTCATTTTATTGAAGTCTAGTTGATTTACAATGTTGTGTTCATTTCTGCTGTGCAGCAAAGTGATCCAGTTATAATATATGTATTATTATATATGTAGGTAATCATATATACATTATAATATATATATTATTATATATTATATGTATCTATAGTTGTGTATATATATATATATATATATATATATAT
>NW_006769874.1:862776-863976 GCF_000442215.2 Lipotes vexillifer | reverse complement strand
TATATATGTGTATTTATATATATATATATATATATATACAATCTTTTTCATATTCTTTTCCATTATGGCTTATCACAGGATATTGAATATAGTTCTCTGTGCTAACAACTGAAATGTATTATTTTATGTTTGCAGTCATTCTTTCAGTGTGTTTAGTGGGTCTAAGAATACTTCTGTTCCTTTTCCGTCTACTTTTCTTTGTCATAACTATCTCCAGTCGAAAATCTAGACTATGTAAATAATAATTTAAAGAAATAAGGATTCAGAACAAGATAGAAGTGGTATTGATTCTAGAAAGAGTATTTTGTTTATTATACTTAGTTTCCTGCCCTTAAAATTATTCAGCCATATAACTCTATGTAAAAATGGATATGCATGTATTCATTTTATAGAATACATTTTGTGAAAACACTGTCACATTGTTTTCTTTGCCATTATTTTTCAGAGATTTTACATCCAAATTTTTGCCAACACTACCTTTTAACTGTAGTGGTCACATTTTGATAAATTGCTAGAAAGCATTTGTTATATAAAACAATGTACAAAACTATGATATATAAGATAAAGACTCGTGAGCAAGCAGCCTTTTCTACCCTGGAAGTATCCACAAACTTTGTACTCGGTGCATTTCTAAGCGTTTGGCATCATGGAACGTGTAACCTAATTGCATCGGATTTTATCTTTTTTAACCGTCATGAGTTCTTTCCTTTGAATTGCGTCCTTGAGTTTTGCTTATAAATGATGGACAGCTAATTCCTTCAGAATTCAGGAAATTCACATTAATTTCCTGCCCCTCACTCTGCCACCAGTGTCTGTGTTGGTTTGATTATCTTTTTATTTCACAGGGATGAAAAAGAGAGAGCCTTTTCATTTTCTTCCATGGTGGTGTCATACTGCTTGACTGGAGAGTAATGACTTGCTTTCATACATTTATTAAATGATAAGCCACACCCTGTAGTAGATGCCTTCATGCTCACAGAGCCATTTCAGGAGACCTTTCTTACGTGATATTTACCAGTAAATATTGCTGTTTCTAGCAAGCTACTTAGTAGTGAAAGATATTGTGTCGAAATAAATAGCAAGAGATATAGTAAGGAGAAGGGAGTGGGCAAATAAATTAAAACAAGAAAAAAAAAAGAGTAAGAAGGATAGAAAAAGAGAACAAGAATAAGTGATTTAAAGCTAATAAATTCTCTTTAT
>NW_006769874.1:861931-862766 GCF_000442215.2 Lipotes vexillifer | reverse complement strand
AAGAGTGTAGACGGATATTTTCTGATTACATGAGTATTCTAGTTTGTGAATTCCCCATTTCCAAACAAGTACAAATTAACAAAATATACTTGGCACTAAAACTTCTCTGAATAAAATTAAGCTTTTGATCATTCAGAATGTACTTTATGATGTTTCCATATTCCTAGGTCATCAATGTAAATATCCAACATTGTGGTCCAGCACCGTGGCTAGAACAATACCGTATCATAGAAAAACGATGGAATCATTTGATCTAACGGTCAAGCAGCTCAGCAGTCCTTTCTGTAATTACCCTGAAAGTAAATCTGAATCAAGGTTTTTCCATTTGTCTATTACACTGGAGCCCTGTTTTCAAGCATCTCATGCGGAACTGCAGTACGTGAGACAGATTTTGTAGAAGAGCCACTTTGGTTGCAAGGGGATGAGAGGGTCTTGGCCTCCCTGTGGCCTCCCCCCTCCCCCATCAATCTGTGGCCAGATCACAGGACCCAGGGTCCCAGAGAACCCCAGTTTGAAAAGCAACCAGTCTAGACAAGCAACTAGATAGCAGCCTTGCCCCCTTTATTAGTCCTAGAGCGAAGTTGACAGAACAGCCTGCTCTCTTCTCTCCAAATGTCAGCAGAGACCAGGTTGGATTTGGGCTGACCCTACTGTATATTCCTGAAGTTGTGCTTCAGAGTCAGTCCCCGATCCTAAATTGTTTAGGTATTCACGTTTAGTTCATTTTTCTCTTTCATAAAAGTTCTGTTTTTTTTTTTTTTTTTTTTTTTTTTTGGTTCGCGGGGCTTTTTTGTGGCCTCTCCCCTTGCGGAGCACAGGCTCCAGACACGCAGGC
>NW_006769874.1:823987-861883 GCF_000442215.2 Lipotes vexillifer | reverse complement strand
GGGCACGAACCCGTGTCCCCTGCAACGGCAGGCGGACTCTCAGCCACTGCGCCACCAGGGAAGCCCAAAAGTTCTGTTTTTAAAAAAATGTCCTTAGCATCCTGGTTGTTTGGATCTGGGAATAAACATGGCTTTACGTCTAACTGTGTATCAGCTGTGGAAGACACAGAATAAACACCCCCATCCAAGAGAGCGGCCACAACTGAGAAGGTCTTTGCTCATAGAGCAGGGCTGGAAAGGGGTCACGGAGCCTTCTGTCAGGCTCGTGGGGAGAAGTCCTCAGACCCCTTTACCAGGCTCTGCAGGGTGGCCTCTATCTGTGCGGGATCCAGGGACAATGCTTTCATATATGCCTTTTAGATCTAAACGGTAGGCAAAATGTTATGTTTTCCCCAAGACTCAAAAGTTACTCCTGCTTTCATCTCCCTCACAGACGGAAATAATTCCGAATCTGTAACTGGAAATTCTGGATGGGGGTCTTTTTCTTCCATGGACTGATAGACTGTTAAATTAGATGTGAGAATTTTGAGCCAAACATTTTTGTATTTTTGTAGCACCAAATTGGATTAAGTTTTCTTGGATATAGAGATACTTGTTGTTACCACATACAGTTAAAGTTATCCAACTTCTAAACTGTGAGTGGTTGCTTTATACCATTGTTAAGGGAGGGTTGTCTATACCCTGGAAACTGTGTTTCCAAAGTGTGTTAAATGCCCATCCTAAATTCTCTTGCACTGTCGGTAAGCAAATATCCTGGGAGACTGCCCATCATACATTCAGCCAGTATCTCCTGGGTGTGTGTGTGGGGGGCTGTCTTTGTGAAAAATTCCAAAAATTTTCCTGAGAACTGACGCAGAATTAAAATCAGATACGTGAGAAGCGTGTACGCTGCTTTGTTTTTTAATGTGCACTTTCATGAAAGGTACCAAGAAAGTTCTCCTTTGAATCACCTCAGTAGTTGTTTTGTCCTAAGTTTCCTTGAATACTATGACTTTTTTCTTGTTTCTATAAACAGCTTTATGAGATCTAGTTCACATACCATACAATTCACCCCTTTAAAGTGTACAGTGCCAAGGTATATTCATAGAGCTGTACAACCATCACCACAATCTAGAACTTTTTTCATCACCCCAAAATAAACTCTGGACCAATTGCCCGTGACCCTCCATTTCTCCATCCACTGCCCCAGTTAACTGCTAATTGCTTTTAATCGCTATAGGTTGGCCTATTCTGCACATTTTATATAAATGGAATCATAGAATAGGTGGTGTTTTGTGACGGGCTTCATTCATTTATCACAGTGTGTCCACGGTTCATCCGTGCTGTAGCAGATATTTCTCTTTATCACCAAATACTCCATTGCATGGACATAGCACATATTATTATCCAGGAATCAGCTGATAGACGTTTAGGTTGTTTCCACTATTTGGCTCTTGTGACTAAAGCTGGTGTGAACATTTGTGAACAGGTTTCTGTGTGGACATACGTTTTCATTTCTCTTGGGTAGAACCTAGGACTGGAATTGCTGGGTCACGTGGTAACTCTAAGGTTTTAAGCTTTTGAGGAACCTCCAGACTTTTCCAGTAAAGTGCTTGCAGCACTTTACGTTCCCAGCAGCAGTGATCGAGGGGTCCAGTTTCTCACCAACACTTGTAACTGCTCGCCTTTTTGATTAGAGCCATCCTAGTGGGTGTGAAGTGGTGTCTCACTGTGGTTTGGGGTTGTGTTGCCTGATGACTAGTGGTGTTGGCATCTTTTCATGTGTTTACTGGCCACATCTTCCTTGGAGAAATATCTATTCAGATCACCTTTTTTAAATAGTAGGTGATTTTTAAATTATTGAGTTGTAAGAGTTGTTTCTTTATGTTCTGGATACAGGTCCCTTGCCAGCTCTATGATTTGCAAACATTTCCCCCCATTTTGTGGGTTGTCTTTTCGTTTTCTTGATGGTATCATTTGCCACATAAGTGCCATGACTTTTGTGCTAACCCCATCATCCCACCGTGATTTGCAGTCACTTTCAAGGCCCTTTCCAACCCTGCTTGGACATCCAGATTTCCGGGTGGGTGTTGTGTCCAGGATATATCTTTTTTTGTTAACATCTTTACCGGAGTATAATTGCTTTACAATGGTGTATTAGTTTCTGCTTTATAACTAAGTGAATCAGCTATGCATATACGTATATCCCCATATCTCTTCCCTCTTGCGTCTCCCTCCCTCCCTCCCACCCTCCCTACCCCACCCCTCTAGGTGGTCACAAAGCACCGAGCTGATCTCCCTGTGCTATGCGGCTGCTTCTCACTGGCTGTCGGTTTTACGTTTGGTAGTGTATATATGTCCATGCCACTCTCTCACTTTGTCCCAGCTTACCCTCCCCACTCCCCGTGTCCTCAAGTCCATTCTCTAGAAGGTCTGCGTCTTTATTCCCGTCCCGCCCCTATGGGATATATCTTTGAAGAATTGAATTCACAGGGCCACTTGATTTTCTCATGTAATAAAGCAAGGAAGGCAAGGGAGACCCTTAGCTTGGTTTCCCCACTGTGAACAGGTAGGCGTATTTCAAAGGAATCCATTTCAACTCCTACAAGTACTCAGGTCTATGGGTCTCAAAGGAAATAGGGTACAGTTGGCTGAAATCTGATCTATTTATTCTTGTACTGTGTCCACCATCTTGTTTTCAAATGGGCAGGAATTGCTGAAACCACAACCCAGCGCTGTAGCTATAACAAAAAAGGATTGAAGAATCTCATGTATGGAGTCTGCCTCGCTCCCGTCCCATCCCAGTGCAAGGGTAGCCTTGCACTGGCTTTGCTTTTGCGTAAACGCTAATCAAGGTTTTGAACCTGCAGTAGGGAATCAGGACCCAGAGGCCAGTGATCTGATAACGGGAGGGGATTTTGTGCCTTAGGCTAAATTCGCATCAGCCTGCAAAGTAAAAAGCTTTCTATGTGGGTTGTCATGTCTTTGGCAGGATAAAGCCTTTATATCTCACCCATTGATCATATATTTTCATTTCAGGCCTTATTACCACAGAAAGCAATCTTTGGGTTTGCTCTTTTCAGTAAAATGTGTATGCTATTTTTATTTTATGTCACCTTTAGAACATCTCAGCCGAATGCATAACAGGGAGTGTATGGGTGTTCCCGCCTGCGTTTCTATCTAAAACGCCTACCCCACAGCCCTTTCACAGTTAGAATCATAGCCTGCTTGTTCATTTGTTGCTATAATGTCATATCAAATTTTAAGTGCCTAGAGAGAAAGCGTGATATTTTAAAACTTAAATAGGAAAATCTACCAGAAACTTACGAAGGTAAATTCTGATATTTTAATTGGATTAAGCCTAAACAAGCAAGTTTAAGTTCCAAGCCAGAACTTTAGGACCCCGTATTTCATCTCGTTTTCAAGGCTAAGGGATGACCCAGGGGTTGCCTTTTAAGGGGCGTATAATCGAATTAAGGAGACAAGAGTAATATTCTTGCAGTAATTATGAATGCTGTAAGATTTTGTCACATGCATGGCATCAATTACCTATCATAAATCTACTATTGTAAATCAACCGTAAGACCATAGGGTTTGCAAAGAAAGAGAAGTCTCTGAGGGCGGAGCTCTTCATTGATGTAATGAACTCATGTCCGTTGACCCTGGCAACCAGGGCCCGAATGCAGATGACTTGTTGCAGGTTGCAGCTTCCACCCAGCCGGAATCTCTAGAGAAAGTCTGATTGGGGGGGCTTTTAGGAGAGGCACAGAGGGGGGTAGGATGGCGAATGTGAGAGTGGACGGGTGCTCCGAGTGAGGACACCACGCCGGTGAAGCCCCTGGTGGAGGTGGTAGGGGAGCAGCTGCGGGGAGCCTGTGTGCACAGGCCCGGCCGGCGCCCGTTAGGTGGGGCAGGCTTGCGCGGGCCTCTTTGTGGTCTGGAGTAACGTGAACCATTCATTGCTTTGCTGGAGAAATCTCCGCGTTTCTCAGTGGTTGGCTTCCTCAGGCCCCAGATGCACTGTGCTCTAAGCAGGCTCCATATTTATGGGTTATTTTTTTTTAGCATCTTTATTGGAGTATAATTGCTTTACAGTGGTGTGTTAGTTTCTGCTTTATAACAAAGTGAATCAGTTATACGTATACACATGTCCCCATATCTCTTCCCTCTTGCGTCTCCCTCCCTCCCACCCTGCCTACCCCACCCCTCTAGGCGGTCACAAAGCACCGAGCTGATCTCCCTGTGCTGTGCGGCTGCTTCCCACTCATATTTATGTTTGATCCTCACGACAGCCCCACGATGTAAGTGCTTTTATTCACTTGCCCTGCAGGTGAGGCCGTGAAGGTACCAAATGATTCCATGACTGGCTCAAGGTCCGCGGGACCACGTGTGCGTCCCAGCCTCCCCTGCAGCTCAGCTGGCCCCGGCCCGGAAGGCCTTCCCGTCCTGTCTGGCAGAAGCCTGCTGTTTGCACGCTGGTTGAATTAGCTTAAGACTATCTCAGTCCCTCTCCCAGGGAGCCGTGGGCCCCTGTGGACCGTATAAAATGTGGAGTTCGTCCCTTTATTTGCTTCTGGCTTTTTCCTTTTTCCTTTTTTTTTTTTTTTTTTTTTGAGTTTTCCACAAGCTCATTCCAAAACCCCCAGATAGGTCACATAAGCAAACCTCTGTTGGGGGAAAGTTTTAAGAAGAAAGTAAGACATTTTTCTACTTTTTATTAGTGCACTGTGATGTTCCCATTTAGGTAAACTCTGAAACTTCCAAACACTGATTTTAAAGCAGTTGTTTCCTAGACCATTTGTCCGAATCTCATCTTGATGCCAGAGTGTCTGCAGGGGAAAGTATTAGTACACATGTCTTCTGAAACACTGTTGCTCACAGTGAAAACTTTAAATTGGAACAGTCTCCTGCTTGGGAATGTTTCCATGGAGGGTTAGTAAGAACAGAGCTTTTAGAAATGTTTTCATTATCACTTGTTTTTAAATATTTTGGCGTCTCATTCCTCTTACTCTGCAGGCCTTCGCCTTTTTCCTTAGTGACCTTTAGGAGGGGCAGGCGTGGGCCCGGTTGGAGAAGTTCTCAGCTGCAGCCTCACCCCCTCCCGCGTGGACACGTGGCGCTTGCCCAGTCTCTGCCTGCAGCGGCATTGGCTGCCAGTTGGGCGGCTGTTGGGGGAGGGGTCTTTGGATCCCCCACCAGCCCTGACATTCCGCCCTGCTGCTTAGGACCGGGGGGCTCATTTGGTGCACCTGGGCCCGCCCCCTCCAAGGCTCTGCGCTCTTGAGGGTCCTTTGTGATGCCTGTGACTTTGCTCACCTGGTACCTGGGTCAGCTTGAACTTGCCATCTTTCCTGGCACTCTGCCAGGGAAAGTGGGGAAAACCACCGTTAAAATCCTCCCCACGACCTCTCAGGAACCCCACTGTCTCACAGGAGAGCTCTCTACCCAGGCGTCCTCGGGACACCCCAACGCCGATCCCATTTCGAGCCAGATGAAGCATTGCAGAGCCCACGTGTGACCCCAGCCCCGTGTTCCTGGCGGATGATGGACTGGAAGGAGGGCGTCACCCCGCTCCCATAGCTGTGCCGCCACCCCACCCCACCCCGTGCTCCGAGACTGCATTCAGTTCGAGTGACTGCCTGAACTAAGGAGCACAGTGCTTTTTGGAAGTGCCACGCCCATCAAGGCAAGAATGCACCTGGCGGATTCTAGCACAGCTTCCCTCCCTCAGCAGCCGTGGTGTGGGTCATAGGCAGGAGTTGGCAGAAGGAAAGGTCTTTCTGGATCTGGAATAGTCAGTTCTTGACCTCCCTTTTACACTGAGGGCTTACATCATCATTTCAGAAGAACATAACGTCAGCAGCCTATGTAGATTTAAGTGAATGTTCGCATTGACAATCACTGAGCTTTGAATCTCTGAACAAACTCATCCAGAGGGTGAAAGCCACGTCTTTCCACATTTCGCCACTACGTACATAACCTATTGCTCTGCAGAAAAGGGCCTCAGTTCAATAAACAGAAATATTGACTTAACGCCTTTCTCATTTTTAGTATGAGATATTTCAGACATAAATGCAAATAAAAAGTACCGTAACAGACACCTACATACCCATAATTCAGCGTAGGAAATAAACATGATCAGTACAGCTCCCCGACCTCATTCCTGTCCTTCTCATCCAGAAGTTACCGTTCCCGGATTCTATGTCGTCATCCCTCTTAATTTCTTCTGATTTTTCCTGTGTATATATCCTAGACACTATCATAGTTTTTCATGATGTACATGCTTTATAAATGGAATCACACTGCATATATTTTAATGCACTGTGATATTGTTGGGATACATTCATGTTGATCCAATAGCTTGGTCCCTTATGTTTGCATCTGTGTGGTGTTTGCTATCTACTCTCTGAATATTCATGATCAGTCCTCCTGTGGGTGGACGCCTGCAGGCTCCTTCTGTCTTTACTGTGAGCAATGCTGCTTGTACGCATGGGGGAGGGTATTTTCTAGGACATATTCCTGGGAGTGAGGTTGCTGGGCTGTGGAGCACAAGGTCTTCAACTTTACGAAATGTTACCAAATTTCCCTCCGAGTGGGTGGTATAACCCATACCCCCAGGAGCAGTAGACGCGGTCCCGGTCTCCGCATTCTCACTGTCAGCGGGCGTCGGAAATTAGGTGTCTGCCCTGTGATGCCTGTGGGGTGATGCCTCGTGGTTCTAACTCACTCTGCCCACGACAGGTGTGGTTGGCCCTCTTTCACGTGTCATTGGTCATTTGCATTTCCAGTTGCACTGCCCCTTTGTGTAATTGTTTTTAATTCTCCTTTTCTCTGGCTCTTTAATTGTTTTCTGGGAGTTGTTTATGTATTCTGAATAAGAATTCTTCATCAGTTAGATGTAAGGTAGACAGCCTCTAGTGCGTGACCCATCTTTTACCCTTTGTATGCAGAAGTCTTTAGTTTTTATGTAGCTGAATCTATCAGTCTTTTTCTTTATGGTTGGCGCTTTCTGCATTACATCTGTCCTTACTCTGAAATCATAAAGACAGTCTGTTTTCATCTAAAAGTTATAAAGTTTATTTTGGCCTTTAACTACTGGCCATGAATTCTTTTCACAGCCTTTGTATATGGAACTAATTTTGTTTCCTGTCTTTGTCAATAATGTAACCGTTTTCTTAGCCCCACTTGTTGAATTGTTCATCTTTTCTCCACCGCACGGCCACTCTGCCACATCGCGGGATTCCCAGAAGGACTGGGTCCATTTCTGTCCCATTTGTCTAACCTGTGCTGAAACCACCCCCACTTCCTATTGATTTAAAATAAATCTTGGTATCAAACTCAGCAAGTCTTTCCTACCTCCACATTGCTTTTCTTCAGTATTATCTTAGCTTTGATGGCAGTTTATCATTGACACAAATCTTGAACCTACCTGGATTAACTTATTTTAAAGTTAACTAAGAGAAAAAAAAAAAAAAAAAAAGTTAACTAAGATGTTTTCTGTGGAAGTGTTTTATAAGCAGTGGGGAGCTACACAGATTTAAGTTGTGGGTATTTACATCATGAAAGTGTTGTGATTTCTATGGATTTAAGAAAATTTTATGTATTCCATGGATCAGCTAGTTGTAACTTGCTTACAAGTAAAGAAATATGGCCTGATTTTCATTGTTTTCTCTTTATAATGTCACGTAGCCTCTAGGTGCTCAGTAAATATTGTCTGAATGGAATCATCAGTCAGTCAGGCTCAAGGTCGATGAGTTAGCTCTTTGGTTGGTTGGGCTTTTTGGTTTGTTTTTTTTTTAATTTCTAACTCTTCCTTTATTCACATCGTTTTGAGGTGAGGGCAGGAGGTTTTTTTTTTTTTCTTTTAAGAAGTGCTAGATACACAAGGTATTTTAATAAATTGCTCGCTTTGTCTACTGGGCAAAAGCAAAACAAATTTAATAGGAATATTATAATAAAAATGGCTTCAAGTTTAAAATTTAATTTCCTACTGATTTTGATAAGACCATTTGCCATTGTATTCACTTTGTGAACTAAAGAGCTTTTTCCACTGATTTCTACACATTCGGAATTTCATTTCACTTTAAAAAATTCTACATGCAGCTTTATTATTTAGTCAGCAACTTTTATGTTAAAAGAATTGTCGTTTGTTCTCCCGTCATTTATTCAACCAGCCTTTGGGCGTGATACTCTCACAGGTGCTTGTTCAAAGATGAATTAAGCACACTCCCTGCAGCACAGGATCTTAAATCCATCAAGAGTAAGAGATGTCCCTGAGTTCCCGACGAGTATGTCAAAGAGGACAAGTTAGATGAATTCAGATAGGAAAGCCACGTCTGACGGAATGACTTGTTCATTTCTTTGTGAACACGTCCGTGTGGAATTTCGACAACATGCCAGGCGCCGCCTTGGGAAAACCTCCAAGAATGAGACAGAGACCGTCTCTGCCCTCGGAGCCCGTGGTCTGCTTGGGAAGACAGACGTTGGAGCAGCAGTTTTAGCGTCCTGAGTGGAGTCGTAGAAAGTGCCGTGGTGCATGTAACTGAAGGGTCTAGTCTGGGAGGGGAGGCCAGAGAGACCAGCACAGGCCGAAGCCCAAGAGTGTGTCGGGAGCAAGTGTGGCAGGGCCCCACTGGACGTGATCTGACCCGCCCAGAGAAGACTTACTCTGTCATCTCCCTGTTGCGTGTAGAGCTCATCCCATCCATGTTACCATCACATGGTGAACTCATGTTGGGCTAAAACCTGTCGCTAGTCTGGCTCCTCTAGTCTGTGGCTTATTCGTTTTTTGTTTGACAAGAGTAAGACCTTACGTTTATTTTTGTTACTTGTCGGTAAATTCAGCCTCGCAATTTATCAGTACTTTTGGTGACATGTATTCTGTCTTCTTGCAAAGGACAGGAAGCACCCTGCTTCACACAGGCACCCGGACAAACGCTGCCTAGAAGTAGGCAAGGCTGGTCCGGCAGAAACTTTCCTGGTTGACGAGGGTTGATTAATTACTCTGCTCTGGTTAAGGCAGTCAGGCAGCTATTAATCCATCGGTCATTATTTCTTCGTTTTATTCAGTGTACCAATGAGAAACGTCGTAAAACGTCTTCCCATGTTTACCATCTCCCTCACCTGTCAGGTGACCTCAACGACGCAGAAACGGAAGTCTGCCTACCTTTAGTATAACTCTCTGATTGTGGTTGATCCCAGCTTTCTATCTCACATGTTCTCAACTGCCCTCACGTCTCCCGGCCTGTGGTTTACAGAACGCACCATCCCGGTTTTCTATCTCACATGTTCTCAACTGCCCTCACGTCTCCCGGCCTGTAGTTTACAGAACGCACCATCCCAGCTTTCTATCTCACATGTTCTCAACTGTCCTCACATCTCCCGGCCTGTAGTTTACAGAACACACCATCCCAGCTTTCTATCTCACATGTTCTCAACTGCCCTCACGTCTCCCGGCCTGTAGTTTACAGAACGCACCTTTCTAAAAACCTTTGCCTCTCTTCAGTTCTTGCTATCAGTTCAGCCTCTTCAAAAATCACCAAGAGTAGGTCTTCAAGTCGCAGTCACTGAGCTGTGGCACAGGTATAAACCCAGGTGAGCAGTTACAACATGTTAGATGTACAGGTGACCTGGGCAGTGCCTGTACACCTGCTTCCCAGCCATCCCTCCCCTCCTGGGTCGTGAGGGACCGGCGATCCATCCCATCCTCTGAGAGTGGCCCAGGTGTCTGATGGGGCTGAGTCCTAATCCACTGGGAAGGGGACAGAGATGGAGGGAAGAAAGAAGAGAGGCAGAAAAGAGAGATGCTGGGTGCTTAGACAAAGAAAACCCTCTTTGTTTCCTGGATCGTGACAGAATCGGGACACGATTTCTCTTCCCCGCCTCCATTCTCCCAAAGAAAACAGGCTTCCTTTTCCTGACACAAGAGGAAAGAATGTTGTATAAACAGAGGCACTTAGAACCAAAATGTTTAGAGCTTTTACCCACACAAACCACACCGGATTTAGTTCATGATGAGCAGATTCCAGGTTGTTTAACCAAAAGTCTTGACGTTCAAAGGGTCATCTTTTTCCAACTTCTCTCTCCAGAGCTGGCTCTGAAGTTGCATCAGCCCTGAATGTGGGGCTTCTCAGTCACTTCGCTTGCCGTTTACTTTACAGAACGCACCATCCCGGTTTTCTATCTCACATGTTCTCAACTGCCCTCACGTCTCCCGGCCTGTAGTTTACAGAACGCACCATCCCAGCTTTCTATCTCACATGTTCTCAACTGTCCTCACATCTCCCGGCCTGTAGTTTACAGAACACACCATCCCAGCTTTCTATCTCACATGTTCTCAACTGCCCTCACGTCTCCCGGCCTGTAGTTTACAGAACGCACCTTTCTAAAAACCTTTGCCTCTCTTCAGTTCTTGCTATCAGTTCAGCCTCTTCAAAAATCACCAAGAGTAGGTCTTCAAGTCGCAGTCACTGAGCTGTGGCACAGGTATAAACCCAGGTGAGCAGTTACAACATGTTAGATGTACAGGTGACCTGGGCAGTGCCTGTACACCTGCTTCCCAGCCATCCCTCCCCTCCTGGGTCGTGAGGGACCGGCGATCCATCCCATCCTCTGAGAGTGGCCCAGGTGTCTGATGGGGCTGAGTCCTAATCCACTGGGAAGGGGACAGAGATGGAGGGAAGAAAGAAGAGAGGCAGAAAAGAGAGATGCTGGGTGCTTAGACAAAGAAAACCCTCTTTGTTTCCTGGATCGTGACAGAATCGGGACACGATTTCTCTTCCCCGCCTCCATTCTCCCAAAGAAAACAGGCTTCCTTTTCCTGACACAAGAGGAAAGAATGTTGTATAAACAGAGGCACTTAGAACCAAAATGTTTAGAGCTTTTACCCACACAAACCACACCGGATTTAGTTCATGATGAGCAGATTCCAGGTTGTTTAACCAAAAGTCTTGACGTTCAAAGGGTCATCTTTTTCCAACTTCTCTCTCCAGAGCTGGCTCTGAAGTTGCATCAGCCCTGAATGTGGGGCTTCTCAGTCACTTCGCTTGCCCTGCCTGTCTCCACTGTGGAGTCCAGTCTTAATTCTGCAAACCATTTCATCCATCCATAAGCCTCTTTAAATCGTTCCTGTAAGAGCATACATGCCCACGAGAAAATAAAACGAGGTATGTCTGCCCCACTGCCTCCAGCAGGGACCCCTGCCCACCAGGCTAGGGAGGAGGGCAGACGGGTGAGGCCCCAGGAAGCCGAAGCCTTCAGCAGGGGCAGCTCCCGTGCTCCCACTGCCCCCACATGCATTCTCTCCCCTCCCTCCTGAGAAGTGTTTTATGTGCTTTCTGCCTGAGAGGTGAACAGTAAGGGGAAATCATAGCAACAGTTATGGTTGTTGGGAGCCCCTGGAAGAGCAAACAGTGTCCCAGTGGGACTGGAGGTGTCTCCTGAGCCATTTGGATGGGACCAGAGTGGCACGTTTTAACAGAGGAAGGAGAATGCCATTTGCACAAAAGCTCTGCTGCATGACTGCAGTGCTTCTAGGAGGCGGGCAAGCACTCCCGATGCAGCCGGTGATGCTGGTGGAGAAAAGCCCAGCCCAGGCCGGGTGCGGCGGCCGGCAGAGCGGAGGGCAGAGCCGGGCAGCTGGACCACTTTCACCATCCTCAGGCTCTGGACCTGTTTCTCCTCTCCTCTGCCCTCCACGGGGTCGTGCCCCTTGGGTACTGCTCGTCTCTTTATGTTTAATTATTTGCAAGGTCCATGTGGATGTTACTGTTAAATCCAAAGAAAAAATCATGAGCGTTTTGCTTTTGCCTGTGTTATCGATCAGATCAACAGTTTTGTATATCATCAAAATCATTGCGTTTCCTTTCTAACATCCCTGATATTTTTGTCGAACTTTCCCTTATCTACTGAATATCTTTATCTGCACACCAGTCTCTCCCCCTCTTTTGTTCCGGAAGAAGAGAAAATCTTCCTTCTTTTCTGATGAATTCTCCCTTAGCTTCCAGACCCCTGTCTCCTCTGGCTGTAGGCCTCCCTCCCTGGAAACGCTTCCCCTCCTGCATCGACAGCTGCTCCTGCTCTGGGAGGATGCACAGGTCCCTGGGTCGTACCGGCTGCCAGCACGTCTCTTCCGTCTTCTTCCTCTGCCCTCTTCTCAGACCAGGGCCGCCTCACCTGCTCACCCACCTCTCTCCCCGTCACTGGCCGCGTTGCAGCTTCAGCCCTGGAGCTGCGCTTTATAGAGCTTCGTGCCAGCCAGCCGCTCTGAAGACCCCGCTTTTCTCCACGGTTGCACAGCCCTTATCTGGTACCACCTCCCCTCCCTCCCTCCCTCCCACCACGTGGCAGCCTGTCTTGTTTCTCCTCCTTTCTCTCTGAGACCCCACTCTGTGAGGTATTCGTTGATTTCTCCTTTCCCCAGCAAACGCGGCAGACTCCACAGTTAGGTGCTTAGAGTCCGGTTCTCAGCCCTCTCCCTACCCCAGCTGCACACCCCTCACCCGGTCCCCCGTCTCTAGCTGCACAGCTGCGGAGATAGACCACATGCCCCTCCAAAGCTGCCTTCTCCATATCTCTGTGTGTTGGTTTTGTAACCTCTCTCCCAGTCACAGTGAAAATCTCAGTGGTGGAAACCCTCCAGCCTCTCATCTCCCACGTGCAGGTCACCTTTTCCTTCCTTCACTCTGGTCCTTTCCCTGTCCCCTCCCCACGGTGACTGATGACCACGCCTTCCAGACTTTTCCTGCATGTCACCTGCAGAGCAGCATCCCTGGCATCCGAGTGCAGTTCACAGATTTTAAACCCATCGAAACACTTTCCCTTCCTGCAAGGTCAGATACCAGTAAGTGTTCAGAGATGTCTATATCCAGACCCAGCTCTAGACTTCCACGCTATCTTATTTTAAGCTCGTTAAAGCTGACTGAATACCATCTCCATAAATTCTAAGAGGCATTCCACGTCTAGAGGTCTTGATCTGTGATTGGCTTGGATTGGTCATCAGGCCGGCCAGTAAGGGATCCCGTTTGTTGATTCGGTAATAATCAGTTGAATTCGTTATAAGCTCTTCTGTCGTTCTTTTCTATCCTTTACCCATCTTTGTCAGTGTAGATCAGGTCGGCACAGAATGTCTCTGAAGGTCAACGCACATTAGATGAGTCTCTAAAACGTGTGGGCTGGGTTTCCTAACAAGACAGCTTCCTAGCAGTGTGGGTCTCAGTGTAGTTACATAGGGTTTTTGTGAAGTTATTACGATTTCTAGAGGTTACTAATGTGTAAAAATATGTGCTTAGGCCTCACTGGCAAAATAGAACCAGCTGTGTCTGTCCCACTTTTCTATTTTTCAGAGTGGAAGAGGGGCTTACGATGAAAACGTTATCTGAGGAGTGAAGTCTCAGTGGATGGGCCTCGTCTGGGGGGACCTGGGGCCCAGCCCACCTCCCTGAGCTTTCCTATTGTTGAGCCCCGGGTTTTGGAATTATGACACAGCATCGTAGACTTTCAGAGGACAAAGTTGCATTAGGAATTATATGATGGCATAACCTTTACAGTATTTTTCTTCCAAACACTTAGAATTCTTTTTTCAGGATCCAAAAATCCACATTGAGATTTCAGGATCCCCAGACACACGTAATTGGAGCTCTCCAATTGCTCTCCTGCAAGCAAGCACTTTTGTCACAGAGGCTGCGGAGTGATCAGCTCCGAGGCCTTGAATAACTACAATACCTTTGTTTTGCCCGCTCGTGTGATTGATACTGGGATAGATGTTGACTTAGAGGTTCAAGATCCTTCCCCTCCAGGATTCATGCTGATGCTTTTGTTTTCAGATGTCTAAGGATCCCTTGTTACTGATTCATACTCATGAATAAATGAATGTAATTAGGAGAGGTTGCTGGTATGGTCTGTTCTCTCCACAAGCCTCTTCTGTAAATAAGAGAGGACAAGTCCGAGGGCGGCGTTCCCGTCAGGCGGCAGGTGGGCTGGGACCCCGCAGGTTGCCAGGTAAGGATGCTTCACTGAAAGAAGTGCTCCAGGCAGCTGTTTCCTCCAGGGCTGCCTGCCTGCTCTCCCCACTCCGACCCCCGCCCCTCCGTGCCTCTCTCTTTTATCCCCCGGGGTCAGGCATTAATGCCTGATGTGGGACAGGCATTAATTGACTCAAGTTCCGACTCGCTTCTTTCCATGTATCGTGCGCTGTAGTAGGTAGAGTGGTTGGAAACCTTGACTCTGGGTCCTGGCCTCAGACTCCCCTTGCTAGTCAGGTGAGGAACTAGTCGGTTACTTTGTCTCCCTCGTGTAAAGTGAGCTTATTAATGAGCAGGGCCTAACTCGTAAGGTCGTGTTAATCCGCTAGCACACGTGGCGCTCTGAGGACAGGGCCTGGCACGTGGTAGCCACTAAGGGTCAGCGGTCATTGTCAGTGTGCGCAGTGCCCACGCCAGGCCCCTTCCTTCCCTGGAGAGCAGTCCTCTGGTTTTAGTTGGAGACAACACCCAGCTGATGCGCTGGAGGCCAGCTCTTCCCTGTGCAGTGGCTCGTCAGGTACCCTGTTGATTTCCTCGTGACTCCCACCTACTATCGATAGTTTTTGACCCTGTCCCCTTGAGTAGTAGTTTTCTTTCTGCTGATCTGTAACATCAGTTTCCTCTTCCCACCTTTTAGGCTTTCTGCAAACTTTCCCATCCATTGCTGCATCCTGACATGTTGCCCAGCAAGGTTGTAGGGTGATTTTTTTTATTGTAAGTCTTCCATCATTTTCTCATTTTCTAAGCTCTGAGCAAGTTCTCTGTCGCAGGTGTTCTCTATTCCTTGAAGATACGAAAGAGTCATCAGTCCTGCGGGTTGGGGCTGGTTCAGGTTTGGTTGCTCTTATTATAAAATGTGCGATACCGATTTTGCACAGTGTAGGCGAACTCTGAAGGGGTCACGGTGGGTCACTGCGGGCCGTGGGTGTCCTGGTGACGGTTTAGGAAAAGTCGCGGTGCTGGCTACATGCTGCGTTCGTTTCCTGTGGCTTTCAGAACAGACTGCCACAAACCGGTGGGCGCATCACCAGAAATCCATGCTCTCACAGCTCTGGAGCCCAGGAGTCTGAAGTCAAAGCGTGAGGAGGGCTGTGCTCCCTTCAAGCCCCTCGGGGGGCGTGGGCGGTCCTGCCTGCCTTCTCCAGCTTCTGGCGGCTCCAGGTGCTTGTTGGTTTGGAGATGTGTCACTCTAACCTCTGCCATCACCTGGCTGTCCTCTGTGTGTCTGCACGCGGTCTTCTTACAAGGACAGACTGCATTAGGCCACCCTACTGCAGCCTGACCTCGTCCTAACTAAGTACCTTGGCAGTGACCCTATTTCCAGATGAGGGCACATGCTCAGGGGCTGGGGGCTAGGACTTCAACATATGTTTTTGGAGGAGACACAATTCAACTCATAACACATGCCAATGACCATTTTGACCAGAGCAGTCCCACCACCGCCCGTCTAAAAACATACTGCTAATACCACATGGAAGCTTTCCATCGCCCAGCTTTTAGCTTTGTTCCATATCTTGACGTCACTCAGATACGCTTTCAGTACTTTCTGGAAGAAGGCGGCCCGGTCGGTATCTTTGCTGAGGCCTTCAGATCGGCTCTGTTTCCATTCCCTGCATCTATTAAAAATTAAAGCAGTCCGTCTCATGTGCTCCATGCCCTGAAATAGGACCTTCTCTCTCCCAAATCTGAGGGAGATCTGAGGTCACATCTGATAATCTGTAAATTAATTTTAAGTTGATGTTTTATCTGCCAGACCCTAGTGCCTCTCACACCTCCCAGATCTTGGGGCGTCTTTGCTCCTCTTGGCCTGTTGACGTGGAAACTAGTAACTTGCTATTCTGATCTTATTTCCGACTATTTCCAAGTTTTATGTAAAAAGTAAAAAACAAAACAAAACAATGGCAGACGTAGTCTCTATTGTTCGAAGGGTGCCAGCGCCGGCCCCTGTGTCTTTCACTTGGGCTGCTTTGTCCCTCCTCAAGTGCCCTGCCCCACCGTAAGCTTCGGTCCCTCCCGGAAGTGGGCCCCAGCCACACCAGCCCGTCCCCGCTCCTGTGACCTCTCCTGCTGTCATCATTCGTGCATCTCACGTTGCACGTCCATGATCTTGGACATCTGTGTTTGGGGATAGATGATCTGCCTCTCCAGTTGGATTACAAGTTTCTCTCCATTCTGTTCATTTTACCAGAGTTCACTTTGTATTGTATACAAAGTAAGGGAGTTAGACATTTTGAAATGTTTCTAACAGTTCCCATGTTGGGCCTCAATAGTCCATGAGAGTCTTTTTATGAGACTGACATTGCACGCCCTGTTTTAATGTAAAGCTGTGTCTCTAAAACGCAGCCCTACTCTGCGCTGCATTTCCTCTAGAAATCGGCATTGAAGCGAAGCTGCAAGTCCAGAGGCCCCGGTCTCCTAATGCACTTTTTGAGCTGGGTTAGAAGTTCTTATTAATAAAATGGAATGGAAGGAAAAAAATAAAATAAGGATAAAACAGAAGACCTAAGGGCAGAATGGCATCGTGAGTGCAGTTTTTCTACAAATCATGGCTCATTTCAGCTGATTTCCGGTTGGAAGTCACAGCCCCTCCTGCCAGGAGGATAATCGATTCTGATCATGGGGGCAAAGGTCGTTGGGCCAGTGAGTCAGGCTGGCTGACCCTCCAGTTCCAGGGTGGATAGTAAGGGTGGTAATTCGGAACATGTGTTTGCAAAACCTCCCACTTAGTCCAGTAGTTCTGCAGACGAATTCCGCCCGTCCCTTTTCTTTCTTCCCGTGACAGTGAGCAGAGGTGCCCACGAGGACTTCCGGCTTCTGCGGGTGGCAGGAGGCGACCGGCCCCTTGGCCAGTGTTTTCATTTTCAACCTGACCATCTGTTTCCGGAACGTCTGGGCTCTTTCTTAAAGCACTTAATTTTTGAAAGAGGGGCGACACCCCGATGTCCTTGGGAGGCACGTTACTAATTTCGGTCGTGATTCATCAAAGGCTGAGAGCTTTTTCCTCCTGTTCTGCAGCGGGCCGACCCTGGCCAGCCACCTCCTAGGTTCCCTGACCCACTCACTCCTCCTTGCCCATTCGCAAATAAGCCCTGCGGGAGCGACCCCACCCCTTCCACAGCCGGAGGGGCGGCACCCGGGATTCTGTGCAGAGCCTCCTGGTCCTGTGGACATGGAACAAGGGCGTGTGTCTGGCCCTGGGCTGAATGTGCAGCAGCGTTTTCCTGGGCGCTGCTACCTCTCCTGTGCTCTTGGGGCCCCGGGCCTCCAGGAATCCCTGGGTCCATCATCAGGGCCACAGTAGAAACCCCGGGCTGCAGGTGTCCCTCAGTCACCCCAGCCACCAGGTCGACAGCTGTGGGAACTGAGGTCAGGGTCCACGCTGCCTCTGATGGTTTTCCTGTGGGAATATGAACCATGCTCGTGCAGAGCTAAAATCAGCACTGGAAACCGCTCCCAGGCTAAGTGCCCTCAGCCTGGCCTGGGTGAGGGGTGGAGGCTGCAGAACTTCCCGGCCCTGTGCTGGGGGGCCCTCCCTAGAGAGAAGGCAGTGAAGTGCATCTGTGCCAGCAACGGGGAGGCGTCCCCTGAGACCCGGAGTCCCGGCAGCCACGTGCCCTGGGTCCATGCGCGCCTGAGTGCCCTGCTCACCCACCCAGCAGCAACTTACTGCTTCCCCGCCTGAAAATAGTAACTCATTTTTTTTGAGCAACTTCCGTGTGGCAAGCCTTATAAATGGTGCTATGAATATTTCTCTAAAACTTTAAATTTTTTATCTGATCCTCAGAATGATCTTACTGTAAATATTATCTTCACGTCATCCTGATGAGGAAGAAAGTAGGTTCGTGGAGGGTAACAAAGGTCCACGGCTATTAAATGGTGGAGGTGATGGAATTTAGCTCAGATTCATTTGATCCGAAGACCGGTGCACACACATGCATGCACATACACTCACATGCACGCACACACACACACACACACACACACACACACACACACACTATTTCCGTGAAAACATTTGATTATGCTGCCCGCATCCCCTCTGAATGTGGAGCAGACTCCTTGGAGGTCTCTGACCCTCTTTTCAAACCTCACGCCAAAAGCAGCCGAGGGTGGAGGCTGAGTGGGGTGGGGGTGGGGGTGGGCTGAATTCCCACCTTCTCCTTGGGCGCACCTGGATTACTTCAGATCTCGACTTAGGCTTTTAAATTGGGGAGCAAAATGGAGGAACCTCCTGTTTCTTTAGGAGAAGTCCAGGTTTAGTTCCTGGTCCTAAAATTCTTGAACTGTTACAAGTGAGGGGGAGCTCACATCTATGCAGGGCAGGGGGCCAGGCCCTCCCAACGCTACAGGGAAGCAAGTGTTAGTGAAATCGTGCCGTATGTGCCACTGTCACCACCATGAGAGCCAGGAGAAAGTCACACTGCTGAAAATTTCAGCAAGACCAAACCTTTGGTTTTATCATCGCAAGATGTATTTTTTTCAGAGATTCAGGCTTTCCATCTTATGCTTCCAAATTTGTTTATATATCATGTTTAATTTTATGATGGTTTGCTTTCTTGATCTTTTACTACAGAAGCACAAACTTTTTCAAGGAAGGTGCTGTGTCACCGTATCAGATATTCAGGAATCATCATCATAATGTCTCATGACAAGTAGTATTTTGAGGGCCTACCATGTGCCAGGTACGGTGTTACCTCATTTATTTCTCACTCCAGCCAGTCAAGTTAGGGTTGTCCCATTCGGCGGAGGAGGGGACGGAAATAAAGAGTAAGGTGCCTGCCTAGAATGACAGTGACTGGAATTGGCTTGGGTGGGCGGCTCCCCAGCTTGTGCTCATTTATTCTCCAGTCACTTCGTCCTGATCCACAGTGTGTGAGCTTAGAAGACGTCAGCTAACCCAGCATTTCTCGGGCTGCAGAGTCACCCGGGGGCTCTGGACTTTGCTGCTGTTTTGGTGCCGTGCCCTGTGTGATACTGCAGTGAGGTAACAAAAGCAAGATTCGTTTCTTGCTCAAGTATCAGCCAAATGTCAGTGTTCCTGGTCGGTGGGCAGTTTTCTTCTGCACCAAGCTGGGGCTCCAGGCCCTTTCATCTTACAGCTCCACCCCTCCCCCTGCATTCCGCATCCCCAGGAGAGGGGGGAGACTGAAGGAGAAGGCAGCTGCTTCTGAAAGGCCCACCCCTGCTCCCCTTCCATTGGCCAGAGCTTGTCACGTGACCATACCTGGCCGCAAGGAGGGCTGGGAAATGTAGTTTGGGCTGGGAGGCCCTCATCGTGCCGCCCACCTATGAGGGGAGAAGGTGGATTGCTGTTGGTGGTATTCAGGAAATGGGACTCCACGTGTAACTGATTTACATCGTCTGTCACTACTTCAGAATAAACCTTGGTAATTCTATGGAGTAGTTCCTAAGCATTATTAAAAAATCTTTTGATAGCGTGTTTGAGTTTTTCCCTTTAATGTTACAAAATCATCCTGGGCAATTGCGCACAGTTATAAATAAATTTCAAAATTAGGCCTGTACTTAGATTGACAGCCAGCCATAATGGAGAGCTGTTCACTAATCAATACAAATATGTGAGCACACCTCAGTTCCTCACTTCCCAAAGGGAAACACTTATAATTCAGAAGCTGTAGCTGAATGTGTGAGAATGAAATGATACCCCAGTGGGGTGTCTTGATTTCCCAACCCTTGTACTCACTACCATCTACACGTAGCCAGTGTCATATCTACTTGTATCTATTTTGGGACATTCTGGGGGGAAAGGAAAATATGGAGAGAACCTAGGCTTCCAGAGCCCCCATCCTTGCAGGCCCTTGTCTGTACGCACGCGGCCTCCAGAGGGGCACTTGCCATAGTAGAAATCTGCTGTGTGTTTCTCAGACACTCTGACGTGCCACCGCCTCCGATGACGTTAAAATATCCCCCGATGAATCTTTAGTCGCTGTTGTTCATTTAAACCCCCTGAGTTCTGCCAAATGTTCCTGAGTTTCTGGACCAGTATCTCATTGCAAATAGATCATTCACGATCTGCTCAATGGGAGATGATTCCTTTTGGAATGATCTTTGTGTCCACAGCTCTTCCCTGAATTTATTGACTGAAAACTTGGCATGGCAGCCTAACTGCTTTGTCTCATTAAACTTTCAGTTGGACCCACTGTAAATTAAGGTTGGAAAAGTGACAGATGTGATCACAATCACAGATAAAAATGAGCCAATTGGGTGCGCTATATGACTCAGTATGTTGCATACTGTAGAGCTGTGTGCTAGGCATAGAGTGCCTGAGCACTTTTCATTTATTGACAGTATTCCATGGCATAATTGCATGGTATATCCTGGCCATAAAATAGATTTTAAGATGTAAATTTTTATTGGCCCTTAATTGGAGTGTCTCTCTCACCACTGGGTGAGCTTATGAAATTGCTCTAAATAAATGTATTGACTGTTGCGCTGTTAGCTATGTCACCATTAAGTAGAACCTGTGGTACATTTATGGAAGTAAAATGCTGTAGAAAAATATGAGAACCAGCAAACGTGCACATTTCTTTTTGAACAGATTCATTTTTGATTTTGTACAGTGCTTCCTTGGGTGGAGATGAACCTAAACAGAGACATCCATGGCCCCTTAGAGTGGGGAGCCAGGAATCTGGTGATAGTTGTCATTTCTCTGGGCTTTTAATAAACTCCGAAAGGAGTTTGACGGGCTTGGCCTAAGTTTCCTATGTCATACTGTCACGTGCAAACCTTCCGCAGGGGTGTGAGGTGGATAGTCACCAAGGTGTGGGGCGAGCAGAATCAAGGGAGTCATTCCCACAGGTCAAAGGAGACAGTGTGATGGTCCTGCCAGGACGCGGTCATTTAGACCCTGGTCACTGACACTGGACATCCCACAGATGAGGGCCATGTGCTTTTTTTTTCTTTTTTAACATCTTGATTGGAGTATAATTGCTTTACAATGGCGTTTTAGTTTCTGCTGTATAACAAAGTGAATCAGCTATACATATACATATATCCCCATATCTCCTTCCTCTTGCGTCTCCCTCCCACCCTCCCTATCCCACCCCTCTAGGTGGTCACAGAGCACCGAGCTGATCTCCCTGTGCTATGCGGCTGCTTCCCACTAGCTCTCTGTCTTACATTTGGGAGTGTATATATGTCCATGCCACTCTCTCACTTCGTCCCAGCTTACCCTTCCCCCTCCCTGTGTCCTCAAGTCCATTCTCTACATCTGTGTCTTTATTCATGTCCTTCCCCTAGGTTCTTCAGAACCTTTTTTTTTTTTTTAAGATTCCATATATATGTGTTAGCATATGGTATTTGCTTTTCTCTTTCTGACTTACTTCACTCTGTATGACAGTCTCTAGGTCCATCCACCTCACTACAGATAATTCAATTTTGTTTCTTTTTATGGCTGAGTAATATTCCATTGTATATATGTGCCACATCTTCTTTATCCATTCATCTGTTGATGGACACTTAGGTTGCTTCTACGTCCTGGCTATTGTAAATAGTGCTGCAGTGAACATTGGGGTCCATGTGTCTTTTTGAATTATGGTTTTCTCAGGGTATATGCCCAGTAGTGGGATTGCTGGATCATACAGTAGTTCTATTTTTCATTTTTTAAGGAACCTCCACACTGTTCTCCACAGTGGCTGTATCAGTTTACATTCCCACCAACAGTGCAAGAGGGTTCCCGTTTCTCCACACCCTCTCCAGCATTTACTGTTTCAAGATTTTTTGATGATGGCCATTCTGACCGGTGTGAGGTGATACCTCATTGTAGTTTTTTTGTTTGTTTGTTTGTTTGTTTTGCTGTACGCGGGCCTCTCACTGTTGTGGCCTCTCCCGTTGCGGAGCACAGGCTCCGGATGCGCAGACTCAGCAGCCATGGCTCACGGGCCCAGCCTCTCCGCGGCATGTGGGATCTTCCCGGACCGGGGCTCGAACCCGCGTCCCCTGCATCGGCAGGCGGACTCTCAACCACTGCACCACCAGGGAAGCCCCCTCATCGTAGTTTTGATTTGCGTTTCTCTAATGATTAGTGATGTTGAGCATCCTTTCATGTGTTTGTTGGCAATCTGTATATCTTTTTTTGAGAAATGTCTATTTAGATCTTCTGCCCAGTTTTGGATTGGCCATGTGCTTTCTAAACAAGCACAAATTCAGTGCTTTTAGCTCATAAATAGTAATTTGGTAGTTTCCAGGAACTAATTTATGTGTAATATGATACTTTGGAAAAAAACACCCAAAGTTAGAGTAAAACTTATCAGTTGAAAGAGAAATAAAGAAAACCATCCCACTTACAGTGGCACCAGAAAGAATAAAATATAAATTTAACCACGGAAGTGAAAGACCTATATACTGATAACTGTAAGAGATTAGTGAAGAAATTGAAGACACAAATGGAAAGATAGTCTGTGCTCATGGATTGCAAGACAAGCTCACAGACGCAGAGAACAGACAGGTGGTTGCCGGCAGCAGAGGGTGGGGGTGGGAGAAATGGATTTTAAAATTTCTATATCTTAATTAGAATTGATGCTGGAACAACTATTTTGTTTTCCAAGTTCAATATTTATATGTGCTTTAATTCTGTTTTCCGCAAATGATTTCTTTGTGAAAAAACAAAATTAAATTGAATGTATTTGAAAGTAGGTTCTGAGAAAGCATGGAGGATAAAAATATACTGAGGTGTTTTTCCTTCAAAGTACTGTCCACATCAAATTACAAAAAATATTTATAGCTTTTACTGTTCGACTTTTTTTTTTTTTTTTCCCCTACTTGGTAAATTGGATGCATAATAATGTTCCTTACATAAAACTCTAAAAGTTTCTTTCAAAGTATTCTGGCTTTTTCAGTTAAGATGGAAATCACAACTAACAGTTTTAATAGTGGAAATTTTATTACTGTCTGTTTATTTTTTGGCACTTTTTCCATAGAGAAAATAAATGCCTATTAAATTTTGTATGCATTTCTGTTATGCTATGAATTTGGTAAAAATTAATTGATACTATAAAACTTGTGATTAAAAAAAGAACTCTCACAGTTACGTGACACATTTGAGTTGTGAAATATGATCTGTGCTTCTAAGGTTACTGCACGTTCATGGACACTGGTTAATGAGGTCACTGGTGCCAGGCCGCTGGGAATGGTCCATGCGATGGGTTAGTAATGGTCATTTAAACATCTTTCACTTTCCCTAGAAGTTTGGTTTTATTGGATGTGTCCCTGTTCAAATACAAAGGCTTTATTTCAAAGAGTTCGTGTCCCTGGAAGCCAGCCTAGCAGATCCAAATAACGCTTGATGACCCATAGTTGAGATGGGCCCTGGCCTGCATTCTCCCGGGTCCTTTGTCTGGGCCCTCCTACCCCGGCTGCACCTGCTCAGCCAAGGTGAGATGCAAGTGATGATTTCTAAGGGCTTTTCAAGCCGTGTGTCTGGGCCCACGTCCACGTAATTCTACGTGAAGGGTACAGAGGAGGGGAGGTTCTCAATGACACCAGCCGCACAGCCAGCTGGGAGCTGACCCCTCGTCTACAGCCTGACCTTCTGCTCGGGCCTCTCCCTGGGCTCGGCTCGTGGGAAATACCGAATCCCTTCTCGGGGGCGGAAAAACTGCCACGAGGGGACATCAGCTCCCTCGCTGGGGTTGGGCGGGGGTCAAGGTGGACCCCAGGCGTCCGGGTGGGGGTGGGCCTGTGGCGGGTCTGATGGAGAAGGCCTGGCAGTCAGAGAGGCCCAGGGGCCGTCGGGCTGGGCCCCTAGGCAGGCTTGGCCTCCTGTGTCCGTGTTCCTGGCACATGTGTCCCAGGGAAAGTGTTTGTAGTGGGAAGAGTAGACGATATCAAAGGTGGACTGGATATTTGAGTGAATCTTCAAACAGAGAATTACAGGCAATATGGATATGCAGTGGGGATGATTTAATTGCTGTGTTTTGTGTCTTTCTCCATTTAAAGGTTTAACATCCCCACTCATTCTCCCTCCATCAGACCCAACATCCAGTCCTCCCCCAGCGGCTTTGGTCTCCCCCAGGGGCAGGCAGCCCCAGGAGGGAGGGGACTGAGCTGAACTCTCACCCCGGGTGGGAAGTTCCCCCAGCAAGTGTGACCTTGACCTGTGCTACCCTTGGTGGGAATTGTCCACGGAAATAATCAATAAAGGATCTATAAAAGGAATAGAAAAGAGTTTAATTTGGGCCAAACGGCATGAGACTCCTGCTGGAGGTTAACGTAGCTGAACCAGAGGTCTGATTCAGCACGCGGGCCTGCACCCTGCATTTCAGCATCCCTACAGGTTCAGATGCCGTCTGTCCCGGAGGACCAGTTTTGCAAACCTTCACCTCCACATTTGAGCCAAGAGGGAGTGTTTAAGCCAGGAGAGAAGCAAGGAGTGAGTTACAGTGGGAGCCAAGATTCCTCACATGCTCTCTTTGCTCTGAATAATGTAACGTGCGTAGACTTCACTGGTGAAGCCCCCGTTTCTGCTTTGCAGAAGAGAGAAGTGAGTAAGGTGCAGAACGGTCACGGTACTTGCCGGGGTCACGCGGCCCACGATACTGGTGCAAGGACCTGGACCCAGGCAGCCCCCCGACACCAGCATCCTCCAGGCTCAGTGCTCGTGGGCTACCGTGCTCTCCTAAGGTGTATCTTTCAGACTCACTGTTTCAGAAGCCTTTTATTTCCTAATATTTCCGAGTGTAAACTCATTTTACAGAATGTCTGTACATCTGTGTGTGTGGCAGCCATGTATTCGGGGCAGGGATGAAGGGCCACGGCAGGTGCTTTCCGATAGAAGGAGCACAAGGTGAGTGTTGGGGTCACAGGACCCTGGGTTCCTGCCTTGTGCTGCTAGTGACTCCAAGTCATTTCACTGTCGACTTAAGAATCATTTCTTCATCTGAAATGATGGATGTCCTGACGAGTTCCCTTTTGCCTGAAAATTTTATTCTTCCAACTGAATCCATGGAGAGATTTCTGTTTTAAAAAGACATGGTGATCCTTATTGGTAGAGACAACAACCCATCAGGTTTTTATTTTGTTCTTTGTTTTTCAGTTCATCTAGGGGGTGGGTGTTGTTCTGAGCTCTTAACTCTCTTCAGATAAACTGTTTAGTAACAAAGAACCTGCAACAGAAGTTAAGTGGTGAGATATTTCCAGATGTAGAGAGAATAAACAAAAAGTAACACCAAACTCATTGGCAAATCAGTGCATCATCAATAAAAACAGAAATTGCCTTTTTTCTTCTGAAAAGCTCCACTTCTCACATAAACTAAACAGGAAATGAACACTCTCGCTCCTATGAAGTGCTTTTTGTCTTGGCAAATAAGGTACCCACTCTTGCCGGATTTGGCAAGTCTGGACTCCACGCCGAAGCCAGTGCTGGAAATAGCTCTTCTCAGTACGTTTGGGAGAACCCCTACCTGCTTCCCCAACCCCGATCAGGCGTGTAACCTGGGGTCACGCTTCTGACTTTTTAACGTAAAGACAGAAAAAATTCGCAGAAGCCATTAGAATTCTTCACAGTTTAACTTCACCATTTTATATTTAAAAAAATCTTCCCTCCAGTGTGGTATGAGAAGTTGTAAAGCTTTTACCGACGTGCAGCTTGTAGATAGAAGCAGAAGCCGTGCGCAAGGAGCTTGGTGATTGATTTTTATAGTTTTGGCTGCGGCAATAACTCTGGTTGTTGACGTTAGTGTAGAAACCGTGGGTTTTTAATTATTTGGCTACATCGTGGTTTGCTAGTTTAAAGTCATTCTTGTCTGTTGGTCAAAACAAGACCCCCTCGGAACTCTTCCTGATTGTCTTAATAAGACTATTATATGTTAAAGGAATAAAAGCTTTATTTTTATGAAGGCCGTTAACTCAGATACTCCACTGCTTCGGAAAGTCCTGCTCTTCAAGCTGCCTGCTGAATTAACAGGGTTTTCCTGCAGTTACTTGTATGGTTCCTGTTTCCGTTTTACCATCATATTGATGTGCAGTTACACGTGACATACTCCTGTGGGCCGCCGTGGGTCTGTGCATCAGGACGTATGGAGGGAAAGCGTGTGGAGTCCGTGTGTTACCTGTGTGTGGGATAGAGAGATGCATAATTACCTGTGATGTTGCCTAACTGCATCTTGATCGCACTGAATAGAAATGGGTTTGAGTTTATGAGAACTGAAAATCTTTTGTCTTTGAACTCTTTTAAGTTTTTTGTGAGATATCTATAACTTTATTTCAAAGTTGGCAAAATCCCAGACCCCTTCACTGCCCAGCTTATCGGTTCTAGGTTGGACTCCCTCCCTCTCCGGCTCTAATGACCGAGGGAGTCTCAGGAAGAACTTATCCCAGGACAGTCCATACAATCAGCCCGTGTGACCTTTGCGGTCTGTAAACAGAGTGATTGCTCTGGATGCTCCCGGGGCGGGGTGCACGGAGACACCTGGCCACCTCCGCGGCAGGTGTCTGTGGCCCCACCCTCCGGGTGAGAAGCAGCAGCCCGCTGGTGCATGTGCACACGGCGCGCTGTCCTCGACCCCGAGAAGGACGGATGCACCCTGCAAGCCTCGCCGTTCTCCGCAGCAGCAGGTCGCAGGGCGATGTCTGCGTCCGTGCGCACAGAGCATTTGGTTCAAGGGCACTAACCAGAGGTCAGGGTGGCTTCTCTGGGGCGTGAAAGGCCCGGAACTGGTGAGGCGGGGCAGGGCTTCGCGGGGCTGGCCTTGTCTCTGAAACAGCCTTTCCGCGTCTGGTGCAGCTTCACAGGTGGAGGATAAGGCAGGAGGCTGCCCCCGCCAGAGAGGGAGGGGCACTTCCTAGTGGTTCCTGACAGCCCCGGGCACCGCTGGCACCGCCGTCCCCTGGTGGGGGAGGGGTCTCCCCACACCACGGCCTCTGTGCCCGAGCCCGAGTGGGCTCCTCTCCCAGACCGTAGGGACCCTGGGGCCCTGGGAGCTCTGGTCTCGCATCCTCCGTGTAGGGGGCACCCATGGTGTCCTTAGTGACCGGTCCAGGTGTGGGTCCTGCTGCCCCTGGGGACCCGGGCAGCCGGAGGGACAGGAGCGCTCCACACCCAGCATCCCAAGTACGAAACCCTGCCCAGGGGGCCCGCGGGCTCAGCCGGGAGCCTTTGACGGGGGGACCGGCCACCGGGAGAGCCGATCGGGGACTTGTTTCATTTGTGACCCGTAGAAAGCATCTCAGTCCTCTAGGGAGCTGCTCCCAGCGCAGAGCTGGAGGGGTCCTTCCCGTGGAACCTGAGGAGTGAGCATCCCTCCGCGCTCAGGAGCGCCAGGCGACGGCCATCGCCACCGGCTGCTACCGGGAGGACGGTCCTCTTACACTGATCAGTTTTTAATTAATTTAGTTTGACAAGAGGTTTTTGTTCTTTTCCTAATATAAAGTTAGGAATTCTGTATGCTTCTGTCAGAAATTGGAAACACTTTCCTTCTTTTTACCAGTATTTATTAGCTACTATACGGAAGACACTACACCAGCGTGCAGAAAATGATCAAGAAGGTTAGAATCCTCATAAATCCCACCACTCAGACCTAAACATATGACATTTGGGGACGTTTTCATTCTTTCTGAAGTGCATGCCTGCATAGTTTTGCTGTAATTCTGAACACGGAGTATTATAGTATGTTTCCATGTCATTAAATCTTATCATAAATGAATTTTATTTTATATGTAAAGATCTGTTGTATGTCTTTAATGTAGTTAAACAACACAGAATATTAAGTGCTTTTCTTTTCCCTCGTGTGTCTCACTGTAATTAATGTGAAAATGGCATCCTTACATGTAAGTATTTGTCCCTCCCTCTGATTATTTCCAAAAATTTTGAAAGTGAGATCACTTGTTTCAAGATTAAGGTTTTTGGTACAAAGGTGCCGACTTGCTTCTGGAACAAGTGTTTAATCTCAGTTTGCCCTGAAAGTTGCCAGCAGGTGATCACTACAATTTGGCAAACATTGGATATTTGTATTTTCAGCATCTTGGCTAGCTAGGTAGACAAAAAAAGTCTCATCTATTGAATGGTATAGGGAGTCCAACCTAGAATCTGTGATAACTGGTGAGGTACTTAAAAAAATAATTTCCTTGGAGATTTAATTTCCTTACATGTAAACCCTCTCCTCTTTCCACTGACCACTTTTTCATTTGTAGTGCCGGCACCTGCATGCAGACACACACACACATCACATCACAGACACACACATCACACCATAGACACAAACCACACAAGTCATGCCACAGACACACACATCACACACACACATCACACACACACACACACACACACACACACACACACACACACACACTAACTGTTGCTTTGGCTCCAGGTATTTTTCCCTGTTTGGCCTTTTAGTGTTGTTTATGGGCTCTTAACATCTAGAACTCTTTCCGCAGTTCCATCTCTTTCTGCTTTGCCCCTGCCTCTCCCTCCTGTCCTCCCATCCTGGAAGCAGGACGCCTTCATGTCTGCATTTCTTAGTTTTCCACGGCGTGTGTGCCTTGGCCTTAAACCAGCTGGAAGGTGTTTTGGTAGCTGATGTTGGCTGGAGAGGGGCTGGGTTCCCCCGATACCAGCCTGTTCTCCCAGTTTGCTTGCGGGTTGACTGGGGCGTCCCCGTCACCGAGTGCCAGCTCTCCACCCCAGGTCAGCCTCTGTGTCCAGGGGGTCTGCCCACCAAGCTGGCAGCTCCTGCACCTGCTCCACACTTGGTACCTGTTCCAGACTTACAATATAGGTCAGCGCTTGACAGGGCGAACTCCTCTGGAATGCTTTCCATTTCCCTCAGATTTCTATCCTACTCTTTATTATTTCATGTAAAATTTAGAGAAATCATGTCTTTAAAAAATCTCTGAAGAAGCCTCTTAAAATTTGAATTTAAACGGGGTTATAAATATGTGAAGTGGTGGATGTTAATTACCTCGACGGGGGGGAATCCTTTCACGATGTACACGCAGATCAAACCACCACGATGTACTCTTAAAATATCTCACAGTTTTGTCAGTTATACCTCAATTAAGCTGAAACTTTAGAAAATTTAAAATAACAGAAAAACTGAGCTAAACATCCATTACATTGGAAAGAATTAACAACATCCAGTCTTCCCAGCTTTTCCTTCTACTCATTCAAATCCACTTTTGTGTCTCTGTAATGTTTTGGTCTACTTTTCTATATACCATTTAGTTGTTAATTTTAATATTTTATTACTCCTTTGAATGTTATCTAGTTTCCCTGTTGCATTCACTATCTTGATAATTTTGAGTTATAAGGATGGAATTGAGGTTTGTATTTTGTTTTGCATCCAAACCTTCTATCATTAGATCTAACATATTTATTTTGGTTTATGCTAAACATACTCGCTACTGCCTTTGACTTACATTTCTGGTTCTTTTCTCTATTTCTGTGCTTATTGCATTTTCTAGAATTTCCAAGGGACTGTTAAATAATGATGGTGATTATGTGTGTCTTTGCACGCCCTGTAGTTTGCGGGGGGGTTGTTTCTGTCTTTGCAGATGAAATACGAGAAAGAAAGATAAAAGCGTTGTCATTGGCGACGTTAATCTCTGACTGTGGAAACTGTCCAGTTTCCACCTAACTTCCTATCAGGTCGGTGGGCAGAAGGCAGCTGAGACCAGATCGCATGACCCCTTTGTGTCCTTGGATGGCTCTCGGGAATTCTGGACATCCTGTGACACGTGTCCTGCATGTGTGCCCTTGTGTGATTTTCTGGGAAGAAGAGACCAAGGATTCTGTCACATTCTCAAGGGTTTCTGTCACCCCAGGAAAGTTGAGATCTGCTGCATGCAGCGAAGTTCCCTTTGGTGGTTACAGGGGGCGGGGAGCAGCAGGTGGGGGGCGGGGTGATTCCTGGACCCGCAGGTGAGGGCGCTCTGGGCAGTGGGCGTCTGTCCCCATCCTCCAGAGCAGAGATGAGAGCCAGCCCTTGGGTCTCCCGGGAGCAGGGCCGCCCTGGCGTGGACGCTGCAGGAACCCCACTGCTGTGCCGCTCTTTCCCCAGTCGGGTTGGCTTTTAGGTTAAGACATAGGAGACGGGTTTCTCTGGGCCATTTTGTAGCAGAGACGCTCGGTGAATTTGAGTTGATCCCGGATTACCTGAGAGAGGTGTAGGCTCCTGTGTTCTGCTGGTCTGAGCAGGTCTCGCTGTCGCATTGCAGCACCCTGGGTTTCCTCTGAGCAGACTTTCCAGTGCAGACGGGCTGGGTCTCAGTCCCGGCTCCATTTCAGCGAGACAGTGAATTGCACATCCTGTTATAATCACCTGCTGATGTGGCTCTCTCTGCTTGGAGCTAGCCTCCCGGTCAAAAGTTATTTTCTTGGATACCTAGTACCGTTAACACGTCAGCGTTTCTGTGTATTCAATCTGTCCAAGTCTACACTCTTATATTAAATTGGAGGCCTGGGAAATGGACCAGAATTAGTTCTCTTCTTTCCCCTCTGGGTGTTGCCCATCTCTTACTGTCTCTCTAACTTGGCCGCGTCCATTTTTCGTTCTGGTTTTTGAGTCACTGCTTTGAATCTTCTGGTTGCAGCTTCTGTTAATCACTCATGCCCAGCACCACGTATGGAAAACATATACCAGGATCGGGTCCCGGTTTGCAGGCCAGCAGCCAAGGACCCCGGGCCGTCCCTAGCAGGTCCCTGGAGCACCACTTCTCAGGTCATGGTTGACCTGTAGTCAACCCAACTTAAGAGTCTGTTTTTAGCAAAAAAGGTATTTGCAGAAGAGTGTTAAGAGGACCCCTGATGTTTCAATGTCTTCCTGATTTACCTCAGTAGCTCACCATGGACCTCTTTATCCATTAGCTCATCTGGCCATGTTCTAGAAGCTGTTTTCCGCGTACTCCCAGCTCTTTGGGCCTTCACCTTACATTTGCCGTCTGCCGTGTAAATAGGACTTTTCTTTTGTGAGTCAGTAGAATCTGAGGGAAAATCCCTTTTGCTCAGTTCACCCTCTGTGACATGATGGCCTGTGCTCCTCCGGCCCTAGGCCTCTGGGCGGCTGCTGTGTGACCTTGAGCCATCATTGAGCCTCTCTGGGCCCAGGTGGGTGCAGGTGTGAGGAGGGAGCGCTCTCCCTCCAGCCTCTCAGCAGGTGGAGCCCCTCGCCCAGAGGCCTGAGGGCCAGAAGTGAACAGAAAGCCTTGGGGAGACTCCAGGCCAGCGCTGGGCGATGCTCAGAAACTGAGGAGACCAGACGCAGGGGAGGCCTTGAGGCAGACGACAGGGTTTTGCACAAACACCGCTGTCCCCACCTGGTGACTTCTACCCCACCGGGACCCCCAGGGCTGATGCGTCCGAGTCATCCAGAGACGAACCTCTGGCCGTAGCTGGGGGCAGAAACTCCACACCCACAGGGACGTCGTCAATCAAGGCGACAGAGGATAGGCAGCATGGTTCCCCCCTCAGGAGGCTGGGCAGGGGAGCAGGGGGGAGCGGGGGCTGGGCACTCTCGTCAGGCTGGGACCCGGCACGAGTGAGGGTCCCTTTGCAGATGCTGAGAAACAGCCGGTGGGCACTTTCAGGGGGGAACATTCAGAAATGATGCTGTTGTAGGCCCCTCGTACAGAGGAAGGTAGCCTCGTCCTACAATGACGGCAGTGAGAGGGCCTAGGACGTTGGGTTTGGGAGTGGAAGAATCTCGTGCCCACCTGATGATAAGTAGTCACGTATTCAGACGTCACTTATAGGTGAAGCCCTAAATTCTAGTCTGGGTTGATGTGAAAACCTTCCATTCTTTATCCCTTCCCGGCTTCCAGGTGTCTCTCTTGAGAGGTAGTTATCAGAGCGACGTGGCAGCTTTACACCCAGACAGGTGGCCTTCCTCCTAGCCTCCTGGCTGCAGAATTCATGGGCAGTGTCTCCTGAGATGGCCCGAGGTGACTCTGGACCCAGTTGGGATCCTCTGTGCCTGCAACGCGGCTCAGAGCTTGCCGTCTTCAGGGTTGCTGTCTGGGGGCGGAAGTCCACCCTGGTCCATGCTGGCTCTCCACAGGCTGCACACCACCTGTCCGGGCTGGCGCTGGGCTCCCCCAGCTGGTAGTTCACGGGCTCAGGGCATCCACTACTGATTATGGTCTAAACCATCTGGGCCTGGCTCTGCTCTGCTGCCAGGTCCCAGCGCAGCTGAGGAGCAGAGAGCTGACAGCACTTGGGGACCAGCCAGGCCCACTTGGGGAGCCGCTACTGGGCCACGTGTGCAGCTGAGGGGCCGAGCACACTCAGGGAAGCCCTTCTGGGCTGGCGGCGGGGCAGGACCACTGAGACCCTGACCGTCACTGATGTCGCCCAGGGTCACTGCCAGCTCTGGCATTTGGACCCGGGGCCTGGTGAGCCAGCATAAAACACACATCGAGAGCCTCCTGGGGGGCGCTGGAGAAAAGACAAACGTAGGATGTGAAAGAGAGAATCCAGGACTTTAATTTTTAAGATTCCTTCTCATCGTCGTGGCTGACTTTCAGCTTAAAGAGTGGGCCTGTCCCCTGAGTTTAATGATTTGGAATTGGTTGTAAATTAAATTATTTGGAGGGGGGAGGTGCAGGGGAGCCAGAGCCCCTCAGCAGGTGGCCGAGCAGGAGTCATTCTCACCCTGCTCTCGTGTCACAGGCCAGGATGAGCGGGACCAGTCTTAGGATTGTTGAGCTTTTATAAGAGCCCCGTGCGAGCCATTAACCTAGATTCACTGCTTAGATTGTAGAATAAAATTGACTTCTCTGAAGCACATCTGCATCGCTTAAAACAATTTTATACCGTAGAACACCAGGTGTGGCTTTGGGCGAGGTTTTTGTAGAAGGCCCATTTTCCTTTTCTCTTTTAGATGTTAGGGATTTACTTCATGAGCCTCTAAGAGGAGACAAGCTGATTCCTTGTTACACAAGGGGCTGTTTCTGTGTCTTAAACCCCGTGGTATTGAAGTCCCGTTGGATGAGGGGGCTCTTCTCACTCACACGAACTTGAAGCAGGAAACACCCTTCCCACCTCACCCAGCAGCCGCTGGTCGCCTGCTCTGCTCGCTGCTGCAGCCTCTTAGGGGTAATTAAGTCAAAGCCTCTCAGTTAGCACTGCCAGGTCATGGCCCCAGGTGGACGGTTCCGACACGGGGCATCCTGTATCCTAAGGCCTCCGTCCCCTCCTGGACACCCGGGTCTGCTGAGACGAGGCCTGGCTACTCGGGGCCGCTGAGGAAAGGCTGTCCTCCACCACAGTGGACGGACACTCTAGTGGTGGCCAGGATCAGGTGACCTCGAGGAGAGCATGTATGCACACCCCAACCTGGAGGAAGGTCCATTTAAATTATTGTTACTACTACTGAAAATAATAGCCCTGGGTTTCTTTTCTTTTTGAAATGGTCGTCAGGTTGAACACACTTCCCTCGGGGTGGTAGCGAGGGCTCGCACCCCGGGTGCACACGCTGGCGAGAGGCCAGGAGCCCCGGGGGAAGAGACACCACGTTGGGCTGAGAAGCGCTCCCAAAGGACCACAGGACAGGCCACCTGCGTGGGAATGAGTGACCGCTGGGGGCACTTCTTGGGACCTACGCGCGGGGAAGGGTCAGGGAAGAAGGGAAGAGGTAAAAATAAGACAATTCTAAGGATGGCGCAGGCTCGGACCAGGAAGCCGGTCTTTGCCGTGGCGGGGGCGCGATGGGGAGGAAGGTGCACCCGAACCCGTCTCCTCTGCAGCACTTGGTCCCCTGTGCCCGGCGCCCGGGATGTTGGTGACAACTCCATCCTCTTCTTCTGCTACTACTTACCTGTCCCTGTGGACGGGGGTTCTGTGCCCCTACCCGATGGCACATCCCCTCTGGGCATGTCAAGACCCCGAACCCCATCTGAATTCTGATCACATATCCCAAGGGGCGGGCGTGGAAGACATCGTTGTTCCTTACGCTGCCTTGTGACACATGCCTTAGGAGAGTCATTTCTCCAGGAAGGCAAAGCAGATAATGTATTAACTTTGTATCTTCCTTCGTTGTGCTTGGTTACTGTTTATTGTAAGGTGCTTGTTAAGACCTTTAAAGAGATGCTGAGACTAGTTTTTCTTTGAAATAAAAATCTATTTCATTGAAGCACATTGAAATATGTGCTTACAGTCCCAGGAATTGGACAGTAGATCCAGACCCATAAGGTAGGAAGGTGTGGGGCGCGGTGTGCGTCGGTGTCCTGGCTGATGGCCTGTGTTCAGGTGTGGCAGGGAGCGTGCAGTCTGAACGGAGCACACGTCTGTGTAAACAGCTCTGCTCTGGACCGTGCAGCACTAGTGACCAGGAAGCTTCCCGTGGTGTGACTCCGTGTCAGCTCACACCCGCACCTTGTCCAGTGTCTTCCTGAATACCATGAGAAGAAATGATTGATAGTTCTTGGAAAATATGGGCCATTGGTCCTAGCATAGATTTCCTCTTTTGGGTAGCATTTAAGAGAACACGATGACCATTTTTACTCCGACGTGTTACTGAACCTCAGCAAAGCCTATCAGTGGTATTTTAGACCTAGGATGTGTATACTGACTACTGTGTAATTATTAACTAGCGTTTAATAAGAAAAGTGTTCATCACTTAGCACAATGCTTTTCCACCCATTCTGACCGAAGGTTTCAGTGTTCAGAAATTGTTTGAGGACTTGCATACTTGGCTGATGGATACGCGTTTGGGAAATGAGGTGGTGCCAGTAGAACTCATATGTCATATACTCCTGCCCCAGTATTTCCTCCTGAGTTATATACTTGGAGCTCTCTGTGTGTTGAAAAAGAAAACACAAGCTCTCCTGAACCCCCGCTCTCCGCACTCCACACATCAGGAGACGGCAGTGCCTGGAGGGTCACACTCCAGTTGCAAAGGCCTCCAGCTCCACCCAGATCTAATCCTCTTGTGAGGGCTTGGATATCCTCACAATACTCATTTTTGAACATCAGGGTCCTATATTCCCTCATTCTACGTGGCAAACGTTATACTACGTCCCCAGCTCCACCAACTCAGAAGCATAATCCTTTGCCCCGAGTATCGCTAAAACTCTCTGAAACTCCAACAGGATAATCACCCCAGGATTCCTGCCTGACCCAAAGCACAGGAGACCCAGGCTGGCTGTCCCCGTGTTCACGGTGGGGTCCATCTCGGACGAGCCACGGCTGACATCCGGCTGCACAAGCTCACCTCTGGAGCGTCCTGACTTTGAACTTGGTCCTGCTGGGCAGGCTCGCGGCCCCTTAGACTCACCCACTTCCTTCATCTTAGAGGACATCTTAGGTTTTCCATCATCTTAGAGGACATTTCCTTTCCCCAGGTGGGGCAGACGACAGTGACACCCCACACCTGTGACACGTTGGGCACGGCCCCCATCCCGTGGGGGGAGAGCGGCCTCTCCCGCCCTCTCACCGGCCCTGAGGGCTGTCACTGGGGCACACGTGCGGTCCAGGCTGTCCCAGGCTTCCTGCATGGCGGGTGAACTGGGGGGAAAACGTCCTGCAGGTCATTATAGGGAATATTAGGAAAGTGAGGGTTCAGAGACGGGGATTCCGTACATAAATCAGAGCCCAGAATGATTTCAAGTTTTATTTTGATCTCTTGATACTTGCCTGGGAGTAACTTGACTGTCTTGTAATTTATCTCTGTTACTTCCTTACATTATAGAAAACCCTGGATGTTTTAGTACGTGGCATCATATCTTCATTAACATTTTTGTTTGCTAACACACAGCCATGCAAACCCAAAACCAATTTTTCTCCTTTCAGCTTGGGTGACAGAAGAACTCTCTCAGTTAGGACGTTGGGTAGAGGAGATATTGGCGTAATTGAGTCCGTTCATTTCCCCCAAGCTCCATAACAGGACTTCAAGTTAACTTGAACTGAGTCACAGCCAGGCGCTACGAGACACCACTCAGCGTGAGAATAGTCCAGTTCCGGGGTGACCCAAGCTGCCCGCTGGCGAAAGTCTACAGGGCCTTGGTTACCAGGACCCCCTTTATGTTGGTCAGAGAGGCTTCAGGGCTTCATCTCCGCAGGCGAGCCTGGGAAGGATGCCCTGCAGCCAGGAGTGTGTCCCTGCGCACTCAGGCCTCCGTTGTGTCTGCTGCTGTGTGTCGGGGCAGGGAGCTGCCCAGCTCACTGCGCAGACAGGATGAGGGCATACTCACCGTGGGCTCTCCCCCGTGCACAGTCAGCACCGTTGGACAACCGGAAAAGACAGCATGTTCGGTAAAGCAGGGTATGATTCGTAGGCACTGGTTAGTGCCCCTGGCGTCTGGGTGTTGGCATTTGGCTTCTTGGCACTGGTCTAACTGGGAAGGTGTGGAGTTGTTGGAACAACAGACACCAGTTATACACCCGGTTCATGCCCGTCACCCCAGGCCTCCAACAGGCTCTTAAGGTGGCCTCGGTAAGAGGATGGAACACGTTTCTTAGAGCAGTGTACTCTTACCAAGAGTACCCAGACAGGCCTTTGGGTTTGGTTTGGTGTCTGGTAGAACTTTTTGGAAGACTATAGATCCTTTACCTGGAATAAAGATGCTCAGTTCAGACAATTGGATGCGAAAGTGTTAACGTTGTGCATGAGAACAGCAACTTCAGATTCTCTCTTGATAACGGTCTTCTGTTTAAAGGAAGCTGTGCGTTGTTTCCTGGTTCATCTGGCCTCACCAAGTGCCGCCTGCCCACACGTGAGTCTGTTCCAGGCCATTCCTGACGGTGTTCCTTCCTGGGGGTGGGATTCCCCTGCCCTCTAAGTACTAAGCGACCTTCAACTGCAGCTATTACAGAAGTGCACGTTCCTTCTAAGGTGAAGGACCAGTTTGCTGAAAAAGACCCATCGATTCAGAGGGGAAATGAGCATATTTAGGTACTTTTCAGTGGGTGTAGGAATGGTCTTTCCCATAATGTCAGGTATTAAGAGGAAAGCCTTCAGGGGCTCACAGGTCAAGAAAAATGAAAATGCGATGATAATGACACAGAGGAACCCATTCGGGTGAATTTAGCACCTAGTGTGCAGGGCCAGGTCCCTCAAACAGCCGTTCACATCACGGCAGGCAGGCGACACAGCTGCTTCGGAGCTGGAGTGGGGTCTCCTGTGGAAGGGAGGCTTCCTGATGGCGTAGAACTTGGGAGAAGGAGTGAAGAACGGCCCGGGAACAGACTGCTTTTTGCTGAATCCCCAGGAGATTAGCTCTGGATGAAGGACGTGCTGATCACTCCTGGCTCATCAGAGACAGAGAATCAGAAATCACCTCTTTTTCCCCAAGATTTCCGGACACGGCCCCTTCTGTTCGGCGCTCCCTGTCTCCAACGCTCTGCCCCCTCAAGAGCCCCACATACGTACTTTCATGCTTCTCTTGGTCCGTTCAGGCTCCTGTTACACAGTTCCACAGACTGAGTGGCTGATGGACAGTAGAAATTTATTTATTGAGGTCCTGGAGGCTGAACGTCCAATTCAGTGTCGGGTGAGGACCTGCTTCCTGGTTCATAGATGCCGTCTTCTCGCTGCGTCCTCACGTGGCAGAGGGGCAAGGAAGCTCTCGGGGTCTCTTTTGTAAGGGCAGTCATCCCATTCCTGAGGGCTCCACCCTCCTGACCAATCACCTCCCAAAGTCCCAGCTCCTATTACCATCACATGGGGGTTAGGGCTTCAGTCTTTGGATCTCGGGGGACACATTCAGTTCAAGGCAGTGTCCTGGGACATCTCTGTCACCTTCACCCTTGGTGGTCCCTTGTCTAGAGGCCAGCGTCCCTCAATCCCTTTCCTTTTCCTCAAAAAGGATGCTCTTGATCGGTGATGACTCTGTGTCCTCTGTCAGAATGAAGAAATCTCAGATTTTTTTTTTTTTTTTTTTTTTTTTTGAAGTACGGGGGCCTCTCACTGTTGTGGCCTCTCCCATTGCGGAGCACAGGCTTCGGACG
>NW_006769874.1:786391-823923 GCF_000442215.2 Lipotes vexillifer | reverse complement strand
TACGCCGGCCTCTCACTGCCGTGGCCTCTCCCGCTGCGGAGCACAGGCTCCGGACGCGCAGGCTCAGCGGCCACGGCCCACGGGCCCAGCCGCTCCGCGGCACGTGGGATCTTCCCGGACCGGGGCACGAACCCGCGTCCCCCGCGTCGGCAGGCGGACTCGCAACCACTGTGCCCCCAGGGCAGCCTGAAATCTCAGATATTGAAGCTGGTAGGAGTGTCTCATAGGTGTGAAAAACCACGATGTGGAGAAGAGCCCCGTCTTGTCCGTTGTGTAGATCCTGCCACATACCTGCGAGGAAAGCAGGTTGGTTTGCTTAGGCGCACTGTTGCTGGTTCAAGCTGTTTCAGCACAGCTGAGTCCAGATTGCCGAAGAAATGGGTCATTTTTACATGGTGTTTATTGAATGGATGTTTCCTGTCATCACTTGGACAGTATTCTAGCTACACAGGGAAAAGGTCAAGGAATGAAAAATCCCTAAACTTACTTCAAAATCGGGTTTTTAAAATTGCCGATTAATTTATCTTTGTAAAACTCATGACTGCCTTTCGTTTGCTGGGCCCTGGGTGTACGTGCAGGTTTTTTTTAAGACTTTCGATAGAGTTGCTGGTGGTGTCGTCCAGAGTGTCTCCTCAGCTTTACCCGGGGTGGAAGGTCACACTGTTTTCTCAAAAAACCAAAAAAAGAAACCCGCAACTCTTGCCGACAACGCGTTGGTTTGCTTGCTTGATCTCATGTCTGATGGGCCAGTGTGTGTCCTTTGGGGACCGTGGCCAAGGGAGACCGTGTCCTCACTGCCACCAGCACCTCTGCCTCTGTCTTCTCGTCCGGTGAAGGCTCGAGACTCAGGCATTATTCCTGAGCCTTTCTGTCCACCTCCTCCAAACAGCGTGTGCATCCGGAGTCGGGGAGAGGCGGGCACGGAAGCTCCCCTGGGCTTTTTATTCAGTCAGCAGCTCCCAGTCCAGTGTTTTCACAACAAAAGAGACAGGTTAAGCTTTGTCTCACATCCACCTTATAAAGCGGGCCTGGCGATCTGGGAATATTGTAGTCCCGAGGCTTGAGACAGAAGTTGAGATGTGCACAAGCTAGTGAAAGTTGGCAGAGCTCGCACTTAAGGAAAGGGGTAGGAGTAATTTCCCAGGGAATCATTATTTGAAAAGTTTGAAGGATAGTGAGAAAACTATGTCACTCTGTGGGAAGACGTAGCTGAAAGCTGAACTTATGAACTGTGTCAGCTGCGTCACCAGTCATTCCAAGAGCTCTTCACTCCAAGAGCTGCCTGAGAGCATTCCCTGGAGTCTTCCTGTGCGCGCGTGTGCGTGCGCGCGCGCACACACACGCACGCACATGCACACGGAGGGCTGGGTGCAATTTCAGCCACCACTTTGGGGCAGCCTGCTGGCGAGAGCCCCTTCCTAGACACAGAGGCTCCTTTCCCATGAACAGTCTCGGACCTGAACCTGTGAGTTTTCCAGTGGGGCTCAGTTCTGGGTAAGATCCAAGAGGACGCTGGAAATCTCAGTGGGATTTGCACTGGTGTTCCAAAGCCATCATTCTGGGAAAGAAGAGCAACTTGGAAACATTCAAAAACGGATGATAGCAGGCTGGGTGCCCGTCTTCAGTCTATCAGTGTGTAACTGCCGACAGAAAATAGCCAAGTCCATTTAAAGCCGTGCCACGTTTGGCTCAGGAATAAAGTCATTGACGGGGAGATGCGCCACACGTGTGATACTGGGACAGCTGAGTCAGGGCAGGACACAGCGGGGAGAGAGAGGAGAGGGCATTGGGAGGGAGGGTCCTTGCTACTCTGCCCAGGATGCTTGCTACTCACGACATCACCAGTGGTTGCCAGTCTGTTTAAATGAATCCTGGTCCTTGTAAGCATTGCTTGTATCAAGGAGTTTAACCAAAAAAAATAGAAAAAATAGTGTGAAAAAACATGAGTAAGTGGCCAAGGTACTTGATACCTACAGCGTATGAGCTCAGCCTACCGTGAGAGTTTTAAATCCAGCAGTATTACATGAGTGTGCTCATATGCTAATGATTATGGAACCGTTCACATTGAATACTGTTGACCTAGCCTGGTAGATGGCATGTCACAGCTTGACCGCAGAAGTGACAGAGCACCTGCAGCTGTCGCCAGGCTCCCAGCCTGCATCCGAGGTTCAGGGCTTAGGTGTGATGGTTGGTTCATCACTGCTGTATCACCAAGTAAAGAATTAGTTGTCTTTGTAGGAAATGATAGAACTTTTACTCAGCAGTTTGGAATAATAGCCTCAGCTGAAGGGGTTTTCTAAACAAAATTTCACATCACTTTGTCTGGTATAAATAGTTAATTTTTGACATACTACTACCAGAGTCTCAGAAAAGTCTTAGGATTTTCTCCACCATCACTTAAGCCTGTTGTAGACAAAGTGTGTGATCTTGCAGTACAGCAGGATATCTGGAATTGCTGGATGGGGCTGAAGCATTTTGGCAAAACCCAAAAGCTAGGATAGACTTTTACAAACTTTTATAATATGGTTTCTTTGAATTTCAAAATCGTATATAATGCAGACCGTGACTCCACGAACGTGGGAAGTTCCCAAGCCCATGTCTTACACCATGAATCAGATTGCGTCTCAGCAGTTTGGCTCGGTTGCGCTGCAGGCCTGGTTCTGCAGACGTACTCTGGACCGAGCATCCCATGGGATAACAGACGTGAGGGCGTTCAGTGCACCTTGTTTAAAGCACCCACACGGTCTTCATTTATTCCCGTACAAACACGAATCGAGTAAGTGCTGTGTGCTGGGCGCTTTGAGGTAGGAGGGTACCACCAAGAACGAAACAGGTATTTGCACAGAGGGGCCAGGCCGATGGGGGATTCAACTGATAATGACAGTGATGTTGTATTTACCCTGCGTGTAATCCCTGATTTCTCCAAGAAGTGTTTGCAGGTCAGCCGCTTCTCTCAAACAGCCTCACGGGTCATTCGGTAACATTCAGCTTGAGTCAGATGAAACCCATCTACTGTGGAGTAAAATTTCAACTGTCCAGATTCCACGGTGGCCCTGCAGGGGGTCCTTGGATTCGCAGTCTCTGGTGCTTTGGGAACTGTGGCCATGCAGGTCGCAGGGAGCTGCATGGCAACAAGGCCACTGTACCCTGTAAACCAAGTCAGTTTGTCACCTCACTTGACGTATTTCATCTGTGCTCATGCCTGTTTGGAAATCTGCAACTTCGGCTTGTAGTGGCAAAAGCTAACATATGTGTGGCGCTCCCCAGTTAGCTTCATTCCATTTGAGGGGTCACTTGGGGCCGAGTTCTCGCAGCTCTGACAGCTCCACCCTCGGGGTTGGAGGGCAGTGTGATGTGGATGGGCTGATGGGGGCATTTGAAAACTTTAACACTTACCTGATTTTTTTAGCAGAATGTTTTATAATTTTTTTAAATGTCAACTAAGTTGGTTTTACAAAGAGGAAGAGAGACGGTTGTTCAGCTAAATTCTGAGGGTTTTGGCCAAAAGTTTCATCTTTTCAAAAATTTGGAAACCTGATAAAAGCACATTATCAGTGAAATTGTTTAAGCTTAATTCTGAAGGTCATGACTGTTTTCTGTCTGGATTGTGTGTGTGTAGGAATCTTTGGGATAAGAAAGGGGATACAGCCAGGGCTATAGCTCCATGTCATATGTGTTCTGAGGCTCTGATAGCCAAATTGGCAAGTCTTCTCTAAGGATATTTGGGACGGTCTACTTTTAGCAGGAAAAGATGGCTGGGACCAGAGTATTGACAGTAGTACTCACATGTTGCCCTAAGCATCGCCCTCATGCACTGGCCTTGTATGGGGGATGCCACTCACGTGGAAGCTCCCCTGGAAGATTTAGGGATTATTAATCCAACACACACACACATTACAAAAGTGACTACAGTTGATTTTGCTTAGATTACTGCTCATGACTGTTGAAGAAAAAAAAATTTTAACCCTTTATATTTATATCTGTGAAACTATTTGAGAGAAATAAATTTATCACACAAGTCATTTTGTCTAATACGCCATAGCAGACAGTCATCTCTAATTTCACTTTTAAACCTTTTTCCCTCATTTTTCGGTTTCCAGTAAGTTCATACCACCCACCTCCCAGGAAAAAATTCCATTAACTCCCTGGCCGCCCGCCAGGCTGGGAAGTTTGTGTTGGTCTCTGCGTTGCACATTCTTGTGTTTACCATCTGTGCCCTGATTGGAAATACTGTATTCATCCACAAGATGAACCTTGCATGTTGAGTTTAAAAATTTTAATAGCTTAAAAAATATGGAGCCTTTCTTTTTCATCAAATGGCAGGTTTATTCTTCGCATCTAGAAAAGGTATCCAAATTCTTTCACGTTGGCTTCCATCTTTTTGTATTCTTGCAGCAAGTTATTTGATCTTATCTGCTTTTCAAAACGCACAGTTCATTTTGCATAAACTCTCCACTGTATTTCAGTTTAGCTGGACGTGATAGCAGTGGGTGCATATAGGAATCCCGCATCTGTGGTTAACAAGGTGACTTTATTGATTTAAATTTCCTTACATGGAAGCCTGAGTCTTGCTTACGTTTACATTTCTATGTAACAGATTTAGAAAACAAAGGAAAGAAGATTAACCGCTTACACTTCTCTAACACTGTCACCGTTAACTTCTTGATGTGTTTCCCATTAATGTTTCTCCGACAGCGCTTTTAAATGTCAGTATAGTCACATCATATACATAAAATTTATTTACTGCCTTCTTTAATTTAAAATCTTATAACAAGGCTCCTTCAACATTGCAAGTAGACTTCAAAATCACTTTTTAAAAATATTTTATTCTGGGGGCTTCCCTGGTGGCGCAGTGGTTGAGAGTCCGCCTGCCGATGCAGGGGACACGGGTTCGTGCCCCGGTCCGGGAGGATCCCACACGCCGCGGAGCGGCTGGGCCCGTGAGCCATGGCCGCTGAGCCTGCGCATCCGGAGCCTGTGCGTCCAGAGCCTGTGCTCCGCAACGGGAGAGGCCACAACAGTGAGAGGCCCGCGTACTGCCAAAAAAAAAAGAAAAAAAATTTTATTCTGAAATAATTATAAAATAGCAGAAAGTTTTAGAAACTAGTACAGAGGTCCTATCTGCCCTTCCCCCAATTCCTCCACTGGTAATATCTTGTATAACCATAGTACAGTATAAAAACTAGGAGTTTGACACTTGATGCAATCAACAGAACTTAGGCAGATTTCACCAGTTTTACATGTACTCTTTTGTGTGTGTGTGTGGTTCTGTGCAGTTTCATCACACGTGTAGATTCATGTAACCTGCACCACAGTCAGGACAGAATTTTTCCATCTCCACAAAGATCCCTCCTGTTACTCTTTTATGCAACACACACACATGCACACGTGCACATGCGCACACAATCCCTTACCTCTGGCAACCACTAATCTCTTCTTTTTCTCTAAGATCTTGTCATTTCAAGATGTTATAGGGCTTCCCTAGTGGCACAGTGGTTAAGAGTCTGCCTGCCAATGCAGCGGACACCGGTTCGAGCCCTGGTCTGGGAAGATCCCACATGCTGTGGCGCAACTGGGCCCGTGAGCCACAACTACTGAGCCCGCGTGTCTGGAGCCTGTGTTCCACAACAGGAGAGCCCGCGACAGTGAGAGGCCTGCGCACGGCGATGAAGAGTGGCCCCCGCTTCCCGCAACTGGAGAAAGCCCTCGCGCAGGAGCGAAGACCCAACACAGCCAAAAATAAATTTAAAAAAAAAAGATGTTATAAAGGGCTTCCCTGGTGGTGCAGTGGTCAAGAATCTGCCTGCCAATGCAGGGGACATGGGTTCGAGCCCTGGTCCGGGAAGATCCCACATGCCGCGGAGCAACTAAGCCCATGCGCCGCAACTGCTGAGCCCGTGAGCCACAACTACTGAAGCCCGTGCTCTGCAACAAGAGAAATAAACGCAGTGAGAAGCTCGCGCACCACAATGAAGCATAGTCCACAGCAACTAGAGAAAAGCCCGCGCTCAGCAACAAGACCCAAGGACAGCCAAAGCAAAAAAAAAAAAAAAAAAAAAAAAGATGTTATACAAATGGGAATCATATTGTTGATGAAAAATTAATCAATAGTCAATCTAAGAAAGAAATAGAAATTTTAATTTGAGCCAATCTGAGCATTATAACCCTAGAGACAGTCTCTTAGAGAGCTCTGAGGACTGAAGAGGTAAGGGAGAGGCCAGTATATACGTGATTTTGACAAAGCGGGTACCTGCAATCAAGCACACATCTTGATAGAAGGTTACTGCTATGTACAAGGAAAAGACATCTTAGTTAATGGTTTTAGTGCTTTTGTAAGTATGGGAAGATGCAAGAATCCAGGTTCATAAAAAACTTCTCCTGAGAATATCTAACTCTCTGAGGGCCGGTTCTGCCCGTTTTCCCAGAGCACAGAGGGCTTCATCCTTATCTTTGTTCTGAATTCCATTCAGGGTGTGTTGTAGGTCAGCAACTGCAGTGGCTAATGATATGATTCATGTAGAACTGGATGGTGGGCAACAGTCTTTATTTTGCAGTCCCTTCCGTTTCAATCTTAGTTTTGACCAAGGTTTGGGAGGCATTTCCTGACCCATTTGCCCCAAGGCGCTAGGAATGCTCATCCCCAGGTCAGGGGAGGATTTTGTTTAGAGGTCACTCCGTGTGCTGTTACTGGACTAGGACTTGTTAACAGCAGCCAAAAGCCTGTGGACCACCTGTCTTACTGGTCTGTTGTGGTCCAGGAAACAGTTCCCTCTTGTGGCCTCTTCCCAAATCTAGAGTTAACACTGTTACAATAATTCATCTTGTAGGACTATATGTTTGATTAATCCTTTCAAGTCACCTAATTGTTATTTTTATCTGAGACTCAGTCACACATTTGGTAATGCAAGAACCAATAATCTTGTAAAAGAGGCAGAATACAAGTAATATAACTGGTAACATTAATAAGGTCATAAGTAGGTATTTAAGCTAAGAACTTCCCTTAGGTGTGGCTCAGTATCTCCCCAGGTTGTTTTACCAGACTGCTCAGCACCAATCACTATCTCTTTTTTTTTTTTTTGCGGTACGCGGGCCTCTCACTGTTGTGGCCTCTCCCGTTGCAGAGCACAAGCTCCGAACGCGCAGGCTCCGCGGGATGTGGGATCTTCCCAGACCGGGGCACGAACCAGTGTCCCCTGCATCAGCAGGCGGACTCTCAACCACTGCACCACCAGGGAAGCCCCGCCAATCACTATCTTTAAAGGAATCCATGTATTGGCATTGGACGTAAGGCTTGCCTGCACATACAAGGCTAGTGGTGGGTGATCGTGACCCCTTACAGGATTGAGGAAAGAATGCTATCTTCTAAGGAGTTGTATGGCTGACAGAGAAGGAGAAAATTTGATCTTCATGGCTGAGCTGGTATTACTGCCATTGGGGAGGTCTGGTTAATGTATAATGCAGATGCACAGAGCAAACTAGAGGGGAGGGAGGAGGCCCAAACAGGCAGAGAAAACGTTTTATGTTTACATTTTTCTTGTCTTGCCTCCAAATAGGAATTTTTATTTCATCAGTATAAATATAACGTTTTGAGATTGGCTTTTTTCACTCAGCATCATTCTGCGGAGACTCACTCATGTCGTGTGTATCCGTAGTGTGTCCCTTTTTATTGTTGCCGGATGATGTGTCCCAGTTTGCTTAAGCATTTAAGTTAGAGGACGTCTGGGTTGTTTCCTGTTTGGGTATAAGGCTGCTGTGAACTATCACATTCAGGTTTTTGTGTGAACGTACTCCTCGTTTCTCTGGGATGAGTGTGCGAGAATGCAGTTACTGGGTTGTACGGTAAGTTCGTGTTTCATTTTGTAAGAAGCTACCTGACTCTTTTCCAGCAGCTGATCCATTTTCCATTCCCACCAGCAATGGATGAGAGATCCAGTTTCCCTGCATCCTCACCGGCATTTGATGTTATCACTATATTTTCTATTTTAGCCACTGATAGGTGTGTAGTGATATCTTACTGTGGCTTTGCCTTTCTCTCATGGCTAATGATGTTGAATATATTTTCAGGCGCTCGTTTGCCATTTGTATATCTTCTTTGGTGAAATGACTGTTTATCTCTTTTACCCATTTTCTAATTGGATTATTTGTTTTATTTGATTGTTGAGTTTTGAGAATTTTTATTTGTTATAGCTACAAGACCTTTGTTGCATAAGTGGTTTGCAGGTGTTTTCTTCCAGGCTATAGCTTCTCCTTTCATCTTCTTAGCAGAGTCTTTGCAGAACAAAAGTTTTAAACTTTGATTAAGTTCAATTTACTGATGGATCATGCCTTGGAGATCATATCTAAGAATTTCCCCCTTATTCCTAGGTCCTGAAGCTTTTCTCCTAAAAGTTTTATAGTTTTATGTTTTACATTTAAGTCTGTGATCCATTTTCAGTTCATTGTATAAAACGGGATTTAGGTCTGTTTTGTTTTGTTTGCTTGTTTTCGCCTTGGAGGTCCAGTGCTCCAACACCGTTTGTTGAAAAGACTCTCCTTCCTCCACTGAATTTCTTCCTCAACCCTCTCAAAAATCAGTTGGGTGTATTTGAATGGGATGGGTTCATGCCCAGGCTCTCTGTTCTGTTCCATTAGTCTGTGTGTCTGTCCTTCCACCAGTACCTCACCGTCTTGATTACTATAGCTACGTTGTAAGCCTTAACATCAGTAGAGTGATTCCTCCCACTTTATTATTCTTTTCGAAAATTGTTTTTAGGGATTCTAGGTCATTTGCATTTCTATATAAATTTTTTTAAAGAAGGTGTTGGGGGTAGGAGTTTATTAATTTATTAATTTATTTTTGCTGTGTTGGGTCTTCGTTTCTGTGCGAGGGCTTTCTCTAGTTGTGGCAAGCAGGGGCCACTCTTCATCGCGGTGCGCGGGCCTCTCACTATCGCGGCCTCTCTTCTCGCGGAGCACAGGCTCCAGACGCGGAGGCTCAGTAGTTGTGGCTCACGGGCCTAGTTGCTCCGCGGCATGTGGGATCCTCCCAGACCAGGGCTCGAACCCGTGTCCCCTGCATTAGCAGGCAGATTCTCAACCACTGCGCCACCAGGGAAGCCCCTCCATATAAATTTTATTTTTATTTTTTTATACATCTTTATTGTAGTATAATTGCTTCACAATGCTGTGTTAGTTTCTGTTGTACAACAAAGTGAATCAGCCATATGCATACATATATCCTATGGAAGTTCCTTAAAAAGAAACTACGAATAGAACTACCATATGACCCAGCAATCCCACTACTGGGCATATACCCTGAGAAAGCCATAATTCAAAAAGAGACATGTACCAATGTTCATTGCAGGACTATTTACAATAGCCAGGACATGGAAGCATCCTAAGTGTCCATCAACAGATGAATGGATAAAGAAGATGTGGCACATATCTACAGTGGAATATTACTCAGCCATAAAAAGGAACGAAATTGAGTTATTTGTACTGAGGTGGATGGACCTAGAGACTGTCATACAGAGTGAAGTAAGTCAGAAAGAGAAAAGCAAATACTGTATGCGAATGCATATATATGTAATCCATATAAATTTTAGAGTAAGCTTATCTGTATCTACAAAAAGCCTTGTTCAGATTTTGATGGGAATTGCGTTATACCTACAGGTTAGTGTTTGGAGAATTATACTCTTTACTGAGTCTTCCAATCTGTGGACATGAATGTCCCTTCGTTTTTTTACCTCTTCTCTGATTTTGTTCAGTCGTGTTTGGTAATTTTCAGCACACAGATACTGTACGTGTTTTGTTAGTTTTCTCCTAAGTATTTTATTATTCTGGGAGCAACTGTAAATGGTGTAATCCCTTTTTTTTTTTTTTTTTGCGATACGCGGGCCTCTCACTGTTGTGGCCGCTCCCGCTGCGGAGCACCGGCTCCGGACGCGCAGGCTCAGCGGCCATGGCTCACGGGCCCAGCCGCTCCGCGGCATGTGGCATCTTCCCGGACCGGGGCACGAACCCGCGTCCCCTGCATCGGCAGGCGGACTCGCAACCACTGCGCCACCAGGGAAGCCTGGTGTAATCACTTTTAATGCCTTTGTAAAATTTCATTTGGTGGATGTCATCATTTTCCTAATTCTTCCACTGTTTGCTGGACATTTAAATTGTTTCTCATTTCTTCACTCTTATTAAAAAAAGCATTGTAACAAACAGCTTTCCATATTCAGATTGTTTTGATAAAGTCTGAGGAGTGAGATCCCTGGGTCAGGCAGTGTGAACGTGTGTGCCTCTTGGTGACCGTGGAATTTGTGTGTGAATAAAAGCAGGCTTCCCGCTCAGTGCCCACCAGTCTGCCCAGCTGTCCAGTAAGACCGATGGCTTTCTGTTCATAGTGGCATATATTTTTCCAAGACGTGGACTCGGTGGTTTTTAGATCCTTTCCTGCCTTGTGACTGATTACTCTCTGTCAAAATATAAAATTCTTTGTAGGGCACAATCATTGTTTTCCCAAACACATGACCTCATCCTGCACACTTGCCCACATGTTAAATTGTGCTGCCATCATTCCACTCACCCAAGTGGCAGCTTATGATCCTTTTGCAAATCATTCCCATTTGCTAAGATGTTACCAGTTTGAATAATTCATCCTTATCTACACCCCACAGATTCTGCTTGTCTGCCCTCATGAGGATCACAAACATGCTTGCTAATGAGAGGGGCACCAACGTCACTTTTTTTAAAAAATAAATTTATTTATTTATTTTTATTTTTGGCTGCATTGGGTCTTCATTGCTGCGTGCGAGCGGGGGCTACTCTTGGTTGTGGTGCGTGGGCTTCTCATTGTGGTGGCTTCTCTTGTTGCAGAGCACAGGCTCTAGGCACACACGCTTCAGTAGTTGTGGCACACGGGCCCAGTAGTTGTGGCTCACAGGCTCTAGAGCACAGGCTCTGTAGTTGTGGCGCACGGGCTTAGATGCTCCGCGGCATGTGAGATCTTCCTGGACCAGGGCTCGAACCCGTGTCCCCTGCATTGGCAGGCGGATTCTTTGAGGAAGAAGTGATCTCTACTTTGAGGAAGGGCTATAAATATAGACATTCCAGCATAAGACTTTCCCAGTCATAGCGATCAGTTTTAGTAACTGTTGCTGTGTGTTTTTTGCACCATTAAAAAAAGCCTGTTACTTTAGCAGTGTTTTCTTTGCAGAAACCAAATGGCCCTTCTCCACATAAGTGTTGCTTAGAGATGCCCAATCAGTGCCTGCTCACTGGACAGGAGGGCGCAGTGTACTGGTCTGTGGTACCCGAGTCAGGTGTCTTCAGAGGATGTCTGAGTGATTGGATGGATACAGCCCAGAGCTTTTGCTATAGTTTGGTGTTTACCCTTGAGTCACTGTTTATGTCTAGTGTGCCAGTGGGTGCTGGCGGATCTGTACTTTCGTTACAGTTTGTACCTTTGACTTAAATGTTCCCATGCACAAATGTACAGTGATACTCTTCCCAGTAGAGCAAGAAAAACACAAACAATCCACTAGACTTTGAATTTTCACATTATCTTTGATTATATTCTTGCCCTTTTGAACATTGCAACCTACCATCTGACGACCAGCTTCCGTAAGAATTTCTTTGCATTCGAATGCAAAGAAATTCTTACGGATGGTTCTGGAGGACCTTTGGTTTCACATCTGAAGAGAAAAATAAATGAAACCTTTGTAATGATGCTGGTAGATGTTCTGCCGCTAGTTACGTGTCCCTATGAGTCCGTCACCTTTTACTAGAGAAGGAGCACGAACTGGCCTCATGGAATAGTGAGAATTGACATCCAGCTGTCTGTACAGGTGGCTCAGCCCGTTTTTGTTGTGGAGAGAGCGCAGTTGTGAGCGGGGAATGCTGGGCCTTCCGTTGACAATAGATACAGAGACTTGGAACAGAAAACAGCCTGGCAGGAGGGACACGTCCCACGGGCACAGAGTCCCTGACACCAGCTGACTCAGCATGTCATTACCTCTATCAGAAACATCACAGTTATCAACAACTTGTTCTGATAGAGATATTTACCGAAATGTTGATTTTGAAAAAAAAAAAAATTGGATATCGAGCTAGAAATATGTAAATAATTAAGTCTTGGAGATGATGATATTCAGATAAGTGAAATTTTCCCTTTTCTGGAAAAAACCGTGAAGCTGTCCCAGTCGAGCTCACTGGGATGAGACTATAGTCACACTGATAGTGGGTGATCGTCACGGAGGTTTTTCGTTTGGGAATTTCAAGCCCACGTTGTCAGCTTTTCTCAACTCTCGGTGCAGCCTCTCTCTCTTTCACACCACACATCTCAGATCCGAAGTGACAATGTTCTGAGTATGAGGACGGATGGGAAACGGTGATAATTGCCTGTTCGGTGCACGGCAGGCAGGCAGCCTGGTATCATTTTATCACCCTCTTTACTCGGCACTATTTTTAAAGTTGTACTAAAGAATAAAGACTTAGCCCCGTCAGCACACATCCCACTGCCCCAGGACAGACACTGTCCCCATACAGAGCTGTGTGTTCCGTAAGGAAACTTCTCTGCTTTGGGACCTAGCGACGTACGTTTCCATCCACAGTTCTGAGGCCCTTTGGCGATTCCTCAGTGCCTCTTGACAAATGCAGATAACGACTTCCTCATCCGTGTGCAAAGTGACTCTTTACAAAGCACATCCTTGAAGGTGGCTTTCCAGGTGAGATGGAAATTGTCCATGGCCACATCTAGGACCTGCGCCTGAAACACCACACCCAGGTTCCAGGGCCTCTGTCACTTCACAGCTCATGTTCCACAGAACGTTGCTTTCTCCGGGGGCTCAAGGATTGATGGAACTTACTAGAACTAACCCACCTGAGGGACGTCGAGGCGTCAGAACCTGGGAGCCTGCAGCGCGTGTGTTGTGGGCGCCTGTGTCCTCCTCTCTCTGTGCAAGGAGGCCCCTGCAGGAACGCGGCTCTGCCTGCCCGTCGCTGCTGTAATCACAGCTTCCAGGGCGTCCAATTTGCATAGACAGTGATTTATTAAAAATACCAGCAGACCGAGAGGCTTTCAGAAGGATGGAAGGGGAGATAATTTGAGGGAGCGACAGGCAACGAGGGCAAAGAAAGACAGAAGCTGTGAGGGGTGGCACTTTCATTTAAAAACAGAGGGAAACGTCCACCTTGCCTTTAGTGACAAAGTTAATAAAAGGGAGGTAGAGGGCAAAAGTCTGGATGGGAAGGAAAAGGCAGAGAATAAAAATGAGACATGTTGTTTCTCCTCCCCTCTCCTCTGAGTTTCTTCACTTCCCCCTGCTGTGATGTCTGAGTCCCAAGTTCGGCCCAGTTCAGTCCCTGAGGGGCCTCAGAAGCAGCTCAAGGTTTCTTTCTGAAGGCCGACGCGCCTGGCTGGTTGGCCCTGCGTGTGAGTTACTGCCGTGACTGCCCTGGGGGCTGGGTCACTTTCTTTGGTTAAAAAAAAGGGAAACCGCCATTCCAAGATGCACGAGAAAAGAGTGCCCTGCGTGCACTGCACGGTCTGTCCCTCGGGGAGTTGCAGCATCCAGGCGGGCGTTGCACCAGGTGGGTCTGCGGTTCAGGCCCTGGACGGCACCCGGCGGACCCCAGGCCGGGGCCACCGCTCCGTGCATCGCCCTTCTCCTGAGTCTCAGAGCCGCTGCCTCCGGCCTCTGGTTTCCTCCAGCATTTCCCTTCCTCGTTCCCTTGCTCCTGTGCCTTCACGCAGGGTTTTGTTTTTCTTCAGTGGGCCGTCCTTGTTCTGTCTAGAGGCCAGCAAGTGCCCGCAGAGCCAGCTGGAGTCCCACTCTCGTTGGGGAAGTGTCGCCATCCTAAATGCCTTAGCTTATATTTAGCCCTTTGGAAACGGAGTGGAAACTTTCCGTAGAAATGGTTTCCCGAGGAACCGATTGGACCAGTGCAGCTGGTCCTGTAATTTCATCTCACGTTTGCTCACGCCAGCGAGAGCGGACACGTTGGCGGAGACGTGTGAAGGGCAGTTCAAAGAGCAGAGAAGAGTCCGCAGTGCACGAGCCACTGCGTCTCAGAAGCTTCCTCGGGCGGGTGGGAGAGGAAGCCGCGCTGCCCGGGGCCCGCATCCCATCCGGGCCCCGGGAGGTCGGGATCCGCTTGCGGCTCGGCCCCTGGGTTCCCTTGGAGAAGCCACCGGACCTGCCTAGAAGGAGGAGGTTCCTTCTGGCTGTGAGTCTGAGGCTCACGCTGCTCCTTCTACCTTGTGTTATAGCGTGTGCACAGCCGTCTCCTCGGGGGTCTGTGTAGTGAAAGGCCTGTGTCGTTGACTCTGGACGCTTTACTGGGGGTGGGGTGCGCCTCCCCGAGGGACTTTTCAAGGGTCCCCTGTCTTCACTCCCTGGAAGAGACAGATGAGCTACTCGGTGACTTCTCTCCACTTTGAAAGCATTTCTGAACTTTGTTCCCAGCAGTACGGTGGGCTAGGTGTGGTGAGCCCTCTGTCTAAAAACAGTTGAAAGTATGGATAAAATCTCTCTTTTAAACAGTTAAATGCGTTGATGAGCTGGGAAGCGGTAGGAGATACTCAGAGGCCGTGCCCCAGGTCAGAGCAGCTGACGGGGCAGAGGGCCAGCGACAAATGCCAGGTTTGCCCCGTAGCCCTCTGCCCTGCCCGCATGGAGCGGAGGCCCCGGGAGGCTCCCGGCCCCCGAGGTCTCCCCGACTACACGCGCACACTCAGGACGTCACCTGGGATGAGCCTCACGTCTGGAGTTCTGGGGGCAGGTCCAGACCTGAGAGCTGTCGGTGTTCAGACGGTAACACAAAGCCCCAAGACAGGACTGGGCCCCGAGGGGGTGATGACGGGGAAGAAGAGACGGGGTCCAGGGGATGTTGGGAGACAGGGAGATAAGGGGACGGGAGAGAGGGGGTGTCGGGAGGCCCGGGGGCGTGACGGCCCGGAATCCAAGTGAGGGAAGTGTTTCGAGGAAGATGGGGTGATGGATGGTGCCCGGTGCGTGGACTCTGAGGTCTGACCCCTGGGGTGAGCCCCGGGGAGGGTTTTGATGACTTGATGAGGTGAAGAGAGTGGGTGGCAGTGGGTGTGAGAGAGGGGAGGAGGGAAGTGGGGCAGCGAGTGTGAAATCCCTTCCAAGAGCTGGTGGGCGGCGGTGGGACCATGCAGTCTGTTTCCTGAGAAGCATGCGGACAGGACAGCCTGTTTGTGTGCTGCAGGGAACCAGCCCGCAGGACTGGGAGTGGGGCTCGAGGTGCAGCCCCGTCCTTCGCAGAGATTCCAGGCTCCGTAGTCCCGCCCAGGGCCTGGAATCTGCATTTTTAACGAGTTCCCTGGTGGTACTGATGCAGGGGCACCACGGCCACAGCCTCCAGAACACGATGTCATTCCCTGGCGAGGACGTCCTGTTTTGGGGTCTAGAAGAGGGAGCCGTGGTGCCCTGATGGGAGATGCCTCGAGATGTCGGCCTCTGCTGACCTGAGCTCCCGGCGGGACCCCCGAAAGCCAGGCTGCAGTTCTCCGGCCACCGCTGTGTTAACAGCGCCCGGAGTGGGACGGGGTTAGCCTGGCAGGACTTGCTCAAGGCGAGTCAGAGTTTCGGCGATTTCCTTGTTCTTTTCCGCACTTTCACGAGTCATCTGTTAAATAACTTATTCTTTGCTCTTTCTGAGAAGTGATATTCTGCATGCAAGTCAGTGATTTCTAGAATGACCTGTCCCCCCTTTTGTGGAGACAAAGCTAACGCTTGCCCGATTTTTATTTTCTACGTCTTTGTCATTAATATTTCACAACTTTGTTTTTTTACCTCTTTATTGGAGTATAATTGCTTTACAATGGTGTGTTAGTTTCTGGTGTATAACGAAGTGAATCAGCTATACATATACATATATCCCCATATCCCCTCCCTCTTGTGTCTCCCTCCCACCCTCCCTACCCCACCCCTCTAGGTGGTCACAAAGCACCGAGCTGATCTCCCTGTGCTATGTGGCTGCTTCCCACTAGCTATCTGTTTCACATTTGGTAGTGTATATGTATATGTCCATGCCACTCTCACTTCGTCCCAGCTTACCCTTCTCCCTCCCTGTGTCCTCAAGTGCATTCTCTACGTCTGCGCCTTTATTCCTGTCCTGCCCCTAGGTTCATAAGAACCATTTTTTTTTTTTTTTTAGATTCCATGTATACGTTTTAGCATATGGTATTTGTTTTTCTCTTTCTGACTTACCTTACTCTGTATGACAGACTCTAGGTCCGTCCACCTCATTACAAATAGCTCAATTTTGTTTCTTTTTGTGGCTGAGTAACATTCCATTGTATATATGTGCCACATCTTCTTTATCCATTCATCTATCGATGAACACTTAGGTTGCTTCCATGTCCTGGCTATTGTAAATAGAGCTGCAATGAACATTGAATATTTCACAACTTTTAATCTGCGTTTACTTTTGATAAATATTCTCCCTTTAATGACATGAAAAGCAGACGATTCAGAACAGAGGAAATTACCTTCCAGGGTGACTTCGGTGCGGGCAGAGCACGGAGAGCACTGCGACAGGTCCCCTCCGGCCGTTTCCATCACTGCCCCTGTGTCTCTGATACCTGCACAGGAATTTCCTCCATCTGTCAGAATTTCAACAGGGAGTCTAAAATTCACTGTCATAAATTATTTTGTCCTATGTTGATGTCATTTCTCTAGTTTTTCTCTCTCGCATTAGAACATTTTTGAAATCCTTGCTTACAGAGCAAGGGCCTGACCGTGACACCAGGTTCTCCCCACAGATTTCTCAAGTTATTAAAAAAAATACTCTTTCATAGGAGTTATGCTACAAACCAAATTTTTAGTGCTATATGTAGAGGGAACAGACTTTATTTTCTTAAGGGAATGGCATTAAAATCCACATAGAATTCTAGAAAAAAATGACCTGCCTCATAAAAGGGAAAAGGCATTTATTTCAAAATGAAGCATAGACACTATTTTATATCTGGTTGCCCTTTAAGGCAATAGTCACAGAATGATTCAGAAAATATCACTGTCCAGTCTGGAAACAGTTAGAAGCAGACAGGCCCGGGCACGTTCCCCCGTGCTCCCATCTGGGTGTTTCCTGTGCACACAGCAATCAGCATTGGATTCCAGACCTTTTCTCTTTTTTTTCTTTCTTTCTTTCTTTTTTTTTAATTCTTGGGAAAGAGGAAAACAAAATATCTCAAGCAAGTTCAAGCCAAAATGTCACTATGAATGCAGACCTCTAAAATCTAAAATGTGAAACTCTTGGTTCCTTTTTCTGTGGGTAGTTGAGAGTCTTTGCTGTTCAAGACCTTACTGATTTTAAGTGGGACATTAACTGCGTTGCAGCATTATCAGGGAGCAGCCTGAGGTTTTAACGCCATTCCCGAGGAGGAGGTTAGGTGTGTGCTTTGAGTGCGTTTGCTGTAAATACTTGGACAGCAAGAATCTACACGAAATGAAATGTTAAGAGAGATCTGCTTCTAAGCCTTTGAGTCGAAATGTTCGGGCAGTGATGACTCAGGAAGGTGAATGCTGACGTGTTGGTGGGATGCGCTGGGCTGGGGAGACCTGATGGCCTGGGTGCTGGGCTGCTTGTTCACAGGAGGGGTGAAGCGAGACCCTGGGCGGGAATCCTGGGGTCCGGGGCACGGACCCCTCCAGGGATGCTGCACTGCAGGAGCTGGGTCACCTGCCTGCCGAGGGGGTCACAGCAGGTTGAGTGACCTCTGCACCTCCCCACAGAAAAACACCTACTTTACAGTTTTTCCATGTCAAATAGCTGGTGGTGGATAGGTGGCATACCCCCTTACAGGTGAAGAAATACGTCTCTGGGGACAGTTAGTTCTCTGATGAGAATTTGTAGTGATTCCTGCCAGTGTTTTAATTTAAAGATCAAGGGCTTTTTTTTCCTACTGGGAAGGCTTCTGGGCTGGCAGAAAATCCTATCTGACTGCTTCTTCTGAAATATAAGCTCTGGGGTGGCAATGAATCATTCTTTGCATTAGCCCTGGCAAAAATGTAAGGGAGAGTAGAATTATAAGAAGGAGGAGGAAAAAATCTGCATTTCACAGACGACTTCTGCCTGCGGATCCCTATTGGTGACCTTTTTTTTTTTTGCAAACAGGATTCACCTCTCATGAAAATGACTAAGGCAGAATATGGGCTGAGTGATTCACAGGCCAGGCCGAGGTGTTATTTTTTTTTGCGGTACGCGGGCCTCTCACTGTTGTGGCCTCTCCCGTTGCGGAGCACAGGCTCCGGACGCGCAGGCTCAGCGGCCATGGCTCACGGGCCCAGCCGCTCCGCGGCACGTGGGACCTTCCCGGAGCGGGGCACGAACCCGCGTCCCCTGCATCGGCAGGCGGACTCTCAACCACTGCGCCACCAGGGAAGCCCCTGATAACCTTCTTGACCACAGCAGTGTAGACGTTAAGACAGATTCTCAGAGGTTCGTTTTGTTCCACGGTTCCCACATTCCTCCCTGTCCAAAATTTTCCCCAAACTGTTAAGAAGCAGAATGGATTTCACTGAGATATTGGTAAGACCACATGACACAACTCCATGGGGAAAGGAAACAGTTAAAGGCTCACAGACGGAATCCTTTGTATAAATAAGCAAGTTGATTTTGTAAAGCTCTGTGGTGTCACAGCTTTAAACTCCTATCCTGAAAATCCATAACATACCCGACTTGTTGTAACTTCAGAGGACGAATCCAGAGGAACCCCTTGATTTGTATTTTTGTCGTTTTTCTCTTGCAGGAAGAGGGCATCGTGAAGGAGATTGACATCAGTCATCATGTGAAAGCAGGCTTTGAAAAGGCCGACCCTTCCCAGTTTGAACTGTTAAAAGTTTTGGGACAAGGGTCCTATGGAAAGGTAAGTTAGGTCCATGGTTCCCTCCAAGTGGGTCTCATTCCACTGGGGCTGGTCCCGCACGTCAGGGCAAAGCACTTGAATGTCTGGTGAAGGAGACGGCAGAGGTGCCTCCTGAGCCCAAGGGAGAGGTGGCCCCCAGCTGAGGGAATGAAGAGTACAGGCAGCGCCCACATGGTGGTTCCCGTGGTGGCTGGAGCTGGGGCCTCAGTTTGCCTGAAGCCCGTGACCATGGAGCTGAGCTTAGGGACACCACACACCTTCCCTCTCCTGTAGATTCCGTGGGCCTTCAGTGTATCACCGTGCTGGCTAGGGTCCTTGAACTTGAGCCATGCATCTTTAGAAGTGCATACCCCACAAGTATTTCTGAAAAAGAAGGAAAAAGTAGGACAAAAAGGAAGAAAGGAACAGAGAAGGCGGCGCCCTTCGGGACCAGATCATGTGACCGTCACCAAGGAGTCAAGGAGGCTGGGACTGCAGGCTGGCTCCCCTCACCCTCCGTGTAAACTGTGCAGATATTTTGCCTGTCCAGGCCTCAGTTTCCCCATCTATGAAAGGGACATAATGTGAACTACTTTCTATAATTATTCTATGGATTAAATAAGACATGACTCTTAGACGTCTAGCAATGGTCTACGATGAATCTGTGCACTAGAATTTTTCGTTTCCTTTCTTTTTCACCTTCAAATTAAAATGAAAACTGATTTCTCTCAGGAAATGAGAAATAGTTGTCTCTTTATATAGGGCCACATCCATATACAGCACGATGTCAATACATCTTTCACGAGGATAAGTGAATGATTCCAGGGCAGTGCTAATATCTCTACGTCCTTGGTGTAACTGTTAGAAATTATACAGACTTAGGATTTCTAGAACATGGGGGCCTGAGGTAAACCATGAAGCCAACCTTTCCTAGAGTTTAAGCAGAACAGAGTCCTGGCTTTTGAAAGTAACTATTTTTGTATATGTGGTATGTGGGCATTCACCAGATTTCCCCAGTCTTCATAGGACTTTGTGCCAAGATGAAATCTGGCGCATGTCGATTTCATGTAGGATTAATAGTTTGTTAGTGATGTTCTAGATAATCTCTTACAGACCACGAAAATCTGATTGTTTGTGAAATCTCTCTTTTGCCATTCTTAAAAGGTAGAATGTCTTTTTATTTTATTTTTTCTTTTCCACACAATGTGGTACGGAACATGTGTTTATACTAATGTATCTACAGACATGTTCGTTTGAACCATATGAAATTACCAGTGTTCAAAATGTTGTGGCCTCCAAAAATGGCTCTTTCATATGGTTTATAAGGCATTTATGAAAGTAGGGAAATGAAGATGTCAGGCTCTCAGGGTAAAAAGCTGTTACTAAAACATAGTAACATAATAACACCTATTTATGTGGTAATGGACTATCTTCCCGTTAATCAGAAATGTTGGAAAAAGATGAAAGATAAGTCTTTCTCTAAGAACCATGACGTGGAAATAAGGACGAGCAAAGGTGCCCCTTGCTCCCTTTCAGAGACGCTGCCCACGAGTTGTTTCTTGAGGACACGCGGGACCAGTGCAGCTGAACCACCTCTGTCCCCAGTGATGGAGATCGGGACCCACCTCGCGGGCGAGGCCCAGGGTTGCTGGGTGGGCGCTGGCTGATGCCCTGGCCTATTTGCAGGACGCTGATTTCACTGAGCGCCCTCCCCCCAGGGTGTCTCGAAGCAGCAGAGATGGAAAATGCCTTCTGAGCTCAAGGAAAATGGATCTGAGCCTGTCCGTTCAAAACTCGACTGAACAAAAGCTACGTTGACGATGCCCTGCTCAGAGATCTGGGCGTTAAAAATGAAAGGAGAAAAGACTTTCTCCAATTCCCTGCAAATTTTGAATTTCAATTTTGATTAAAAATTCTTTGGGAAACAAGTGAAATCCTGGTGTTGGACGGAATCCCCTTGGAATGACAAGCTTCATAACACTCCGCACTTTTCCTTCCCAGCCATCATTGCATAAAATAAAGTTTAAAAGATTAATATCTTCTGATATTAATAAATAAAGAGATAAATTAAGAGGTTAAAAGTAAAATAAGTGAAGAGAAATAAAAGGAAGAGGCAGTGGCAGCGCCTACAGATGTTTAACCTCGATTAACTACTGACTCACGAGCTCAACCACTGCCTGTGTGTTGGGCCTGGTCACCGGATCAGGACTGTCGCGGACACTGGAGGTGAGGTTCAGGATTCCCGGTGGACGAGGCTGCCGTGCCGACCCAACAGGGCTCTGGAAAGCTCCACCCAGACGTCCCCTGGGAACGGTGGGCACTAGAGAACCACAATGACAAATCTTCTGTGTCCACACAGCAGTATTTGTTGCGAATGTTTTATAAAAGCCAAACTAACGACAAGAGGGGGAAATCCATATGTCCTACCGCCCATATTATTTTATTCTTCATCTCTAAATGGAAATCACATGTCCTTATGCAGGAGTATCTTCCTTTTGCTCTCGGTAAGAGCGAAGAAGGGAACAACTACGTGTTTGCATCCTGCAGGAAGCTCCTGTTAAACAGACGTCTCTTGCAGAGACTCCAGAGAGTAGGGAGCTGGCGTGAACCTGGGCTCCGGGGTCACGTTCACCCCCCATCGGGTCCCTGTGTTCTTTCTCTCACCCCTTCAGTGACTGCAGCTGTTGGAGACGCGGAAATGGATAAAATGCCACCAAGACCTCCTCGCTTGTGCCTGCTGCTGGCCCCACACTGCTCCTGGGAATCGCCCAAGTGACTATCCTCCGCCCGCACCCTTCACTCCCCTTTCCTCAGCCCCCTCTCTCCCCTTGTGCAGGTGGCAGATCATTCCTGGAAAGGAGTAGCGCTCAACCCCAAGGGGGGGGCCCCCGGCTTAGGGTTAGGGTCTCTCACAGGGATGTTTGAGGCTGGCGGCCTCAGGATTGTCCCCAGACGGGACCACACAAGGGGCAGCGTGCACTGCCATCCCCACGCTCCGCCCTGCAGAGCCCAGGGAGCCAAGTAGCCCGTTTGCTGAAGGAATTTGCTGGGAATAATGGGGACAGTTTCTGGCCATTAGTAATTTGGTCAAACCAGGATTATTTCAGTGATGGCTGGAGAGCAGGGGGTCGGTAGTGCTTGGAACCAGAGGAAGACAGCCTGTCCTTAACGGCCAAGCAGGCAGTGGGAAAGCAGCGAAACACTTTGAGGAATGGGGCAGAGGGTGTCCGAGTGTTAAAATGCATGGCGCTGCCCAGATGTTCCCCGAAACCTTCAAGGAAGGTGGAAACAAAGCCTTTGCCCCCTCTCTGGCTCATCACCTGCCCCTCGGTCTCCCCAGGCAGATAAGGACCGGATTGGGATCCCACGTTCTGAGGTGGGATCAAACCCCAATGAGAAACGTCCTTGCTCCCCCGTGACTAAGCGGTGGGGTTTGTAGGAACAGGTCTGTAGGGGCTTCCCTGGTGGCGCAGTGGTTGCGAGTCCGCCTGCCGATGCAGGGGACGCGGGTTCGTGCCCCGGGTCCGGGAAGATCCCACGTGCCGCGGAGCGGCTGGGCCCGTGAGCCACGGCCGCTGGGCCTGCGCGTCCGGAGCCTGTGCTCCGCGACGGGAGAGGCCACAACAGTGAGAGGCCCGTGTACTGCAAAAAAAAAAACAACAAAAAACAAAAAAAACAGGTCTGTAAATGTCTTCCTCTGGGGGGAAGGTTGGTACCCTGGCGTCCTCTGGAAGCGCACGGCCGCCATCCACTTGGGTCGTGCGCTGGGAGGACACTGCAGACCAGCTGCCAGGCTCGTGTGTTGAGGGAACGCTGCAGACCAGTTGCCAGGTGCCAGTTCTGAGACAGAGTTGAAAATCTCGCTCAGAGAATGAGGTAGTGATTTGGCTGATCGCGGTAATACATGGAGACTAGGGCAGCTTTGGGTGACATGGCATCTGTCTCCACGTGTGCTCACGGAAGGGCTTTGCAGAGTCTCGGCTGAGCTTCTGAAGGAGCAACTCTAAAAATAAAACGCAGGAGCACATGAAAAGTCCCCTGGGTTAAGTGTTAGAGATTCGGCAGCTGTCTTTGCTGAAACTGTCCAGTCGTTTAGGAACTTATCTCACTACATTAGAATGTGTTCCTGAATCACGTAAGGATGAAGAGGCGAGAGGTACGGGATGCCTCGGGCGGGAGGGCTCTCCCCGGGCAGACAGAGACAGCCTCTTCACTCGTATTAAATCCACATTTAAGTCAATTGTTACTGTCTTTTGTTGTTTCTCTCGAAATGCGTTTGTCTCCTGTTGGGTGCTCTGCTTGCTGGAGGGCCGTTCCTGCTGTGTTTCTTGCAGGACCTGGCGTGTGGCAGGAGCCTGACAAATATTGGTAGTGTGGAGTTTTTTTCCTGTTCTTTTGAAAATAAAAGTAGAACTCCTTTTTAAACCAGATGAATATAAATAGCCATTATTATCCATCATCTCATTTTTATTACTAGAACCTGAGTTGCAATAAAAGAAAACAGGTTCATGTGAACCGATCCATGCAAGATTTGCATCCTTGAAACTAAACCATCACATGGTCAGATGCCATGTGAACATGGCCTTCCGTGTGGACTTGAGTGGACAGTCTTCCCTGCTTCTGAATCCACGCATGTACCACATATACATATTCATGTGGTAGTTCCTACGGACCCCCCTTATGTTGTGGGGAAGAGGCGGAGAAAGGAATGAAAAGGGGGACAGAGAAGACCGACTCTGGATATTCCAAAGGCTCGACCTTCTGAACGCACATCCTTCATATACCTGTCCTCATTTTTCTCCGTTGTCCCCTCGTTTTGAAAGAGGGGTTTTACTATTGTCACTAGCGTTCCGATGACAAATGCCTCGTCTTGGGGCTAATGAGTCGTCTTCACTGCAGTACGGTGGGTAGATCACTCTGTCCCACAGCCCCTGTGGGTTTGAACACGATCCGTGGCGACTGCACGCAGTGAAGCTCCAAGCACACACGCGGGCAGCCCCTGTGCCCTCTGGACACACATGTCATCTGCACCCACGTCTCTGTCATGACAGCAGATTTTTGCATCTGTTGGTAAATACCATTAGGAAAAGCAAATACTGTGGTTTCATCTGCGTGGAAGGTGTTCTGTTTGTAACGGATACCCCAGGTTGGTTGGTTGGTTTTTTACTAATTTTGTTCAACAACCAGGAATGTGACTTTTAAGCTCAGCCTCTCAAACAATTGTCTTTTCCTCCACGATACACGTCACAATGTATCCCAGCAGATGTTGTGTCCACGTGAGATTATGTAAGAGCCATTTAGAAACCAACTCCAACTATAAAATTAAGCTACTCAAAGCTGAAATTTGGGTGAAGAAAGCTCAAAATAAGAGAGCCTAGCTCATCTTGAGAGCCAGAGAGTGTCCTGGGTGGTTGGCAGTGACTCTCAGGGTGGCCTTCGCCTTGGGGATTTACAGGGCATATTTACAGTAAACCAAATGACCTCCCCGAAAACTTCTGGATAGTGTTTGTTTTTCTAAACAACTGGTCTTTGTTTAAAAGGAGGGTGCTATTCCCTCTGATATAAAATGTTTCGTAGAAAGTGAGTGGTGCTGAAAACAAATGCGATTCTTCATACGAACACGTAACACGGCTCCTCACAGGGTTGTAATAAATTAGATGAACTTTTCCTGACATCCCAGATGTTGGAGAAGACTTTACATGTAGGTTTTTCCTACAGTGTATTTATTTTATTGGAGTTTCCTAAACTCCCTGTGTATCCCCGTGTCAAATCAAATAAGGAAAATGAATTTACAGTCATATCAACTGCAGGTGTTCTGTGTTCTCTTTCTCACCAGGTGTTCCTGGTGAGGAAGGTCAAGGGGTCAGATGCTGGGCAGCTCTACGCAATGAAGGTTCTTAAGAAGGCCACCTTGAAAGGTGAGAGGTCACAGAGGGGGAGACACGTAACTGTGGTTTATCCTCTGCTTGTTATTGGGGGAAATAGACATTCCGTTTAGTGTTGCATGATTTCTATACGTCGATATGTTACTCTCTGATTGATAATACACAATACAAGCACGCCCCTGAGTATTTAACAGAGCCCTGCAAAATTTCCACGATCTTCAGAAGGAAAGCCGTATTGTGTAAATACCATCCTCCGCATATGCTCTGCTGTAACATACCATTTGGGGAAAAGAGCATTGAGGAGGAAAGCAAAAGCAGGTTGTTTTGGCTGCATTGGGCAACAAATCAGCCTAAATTCATCCTTCAGACTGGATTGCTCAGTTTTAAACAAAATGTGATTCACGGCTGTATTATTTCCCTTTCTTCCCCCGGACTGGGTTTTAGAAATTCAGTCCAACACCTGATTCCCTGCTTCTATACTCCTCCCCTCCAGAAAAGTATACGCACATAACGCAGGTCAAGGTAAGCTATTATCTAAAATCTCTATTCTAAGCTCAGGGTCATTTAGCCAGCAATACGTACAGCTGAGCACCAACTACGTCAGCTCTGACCACCTCCTATTCACCCATTGGTGAGGGAGGGAGCCGTGTCCTAAATAGTGCTAGAGGCTGGGCACACAACACCTGGCCTAGGCAGGTGAGGCGACAGAGTTTATCAGTCACCTATACTCATCGCTGGGGGAGGAGGGCACTGCACAGCATGCTGGGCCACGAGGGGCTGCACAGGAGCAGAGTGGGTTGCAGGGACTGTGAGATTCAGGCTTTGTAGTAACAAGAGGGTGGGGTGGCCCCTGGTTCCAGGGAAGATGTGATGGGCTTGTTTGAATAGTTCTGTGGGCTGGCAGGGAACTGGACATGTTAGGTTAAAGACCAGATGGGGTACAGCTGGTCTGCCTTATAGGGATCCAGCAGGGTGGGGAGCCTTTCCTGCTAGGTGGGGGGCATATCTGTCAAGGGCAGGGGAACTCGTGGTTAAGCCTTTGGGGCCCATGAAACTCAGATGTCAAGGCAGCTCTTGAATTTTTAGGTCTTATATCACAATGTCCTCAGCACCTACATGCAGGGGACAGTATAAAAAATACGTCATTCTCTGCCTTCAAGTCACTTACTGTCTAGCTGGTAAATAAGATATATTTTGAACCACATAGAACCAATAATATAGAACAATAAATGCATAGACCAAATATATATAGACCTAAAATTTTAGATACAAAGGAAGAAAGAGTTCTTCCACATGAGGCCGTTCAAAAAGGATTTAGAGGGCTTCCCTGGTGGTGCAGTGGTTGAGAGTCTGCCTGCCGATGCAGGGGACGCGGGTTCGTGCCCCGGTCCGGGAAGATCCCACATGCCGCGGAGCGGCTGGGCCCGTGAGCCATGGCCGCTGAGCCTGCGCGTTCGTAGCCGGTGCTCCGCCACGGGAGAGGCCACAACAGTGAGAGGCCCGCATACCGCAAAAAAAAAAAAAAAAAAAAAAAGGATTTAGAAGGTGAGCGAGACAATTCTTAAAGGGTGGGTAAATATTTCTATAGAAAACAGCAATCAAGTTGACATTGTCAGCACAACCCATGAAAGAAAATACAAAAACTGCCCACTTTGGCCAGACTGGAGCCTACATCAGAATCACCTACGTGTGTTTGGGGAAAGTTGTTAAAAATAGATCCCAGGGCCCCACTTCTGGCCTACTGGATTGTAATCTCTTGGGGCAGAGCCTAGAATTTGAGTTTTCTAACAAACTGTCCCAGTAATTCTTCTGTACACAAAAGTTTTGGGTTCTATGATATAGTTTTGGTTTTATAGTTTATTGTTGACACTGGAGTTTTTAATTCAACAACATAATTTAAACCGTGCTATTTATAGTGAACGTTTTTTTATTGTAGCTATAATAATATTTCTAAAATTGTTTGTCGATTGATCGTGGCCAAATTGTCCAAGATCCTCATAATAATATAATTTTAAAGAATTGTTCGTTAAAAGATGTATAAGAAGCAAAGCAGGTTTTGACTTTCTATCCCCAACTTTGAATAAAATAATCTCTTCACTAAACAGTAGTTCCATAACAATAGAAAATCAAATTAAACATATGTTAGTTCAGGATCATCGGACTGTCTAAAAAAGTGAACAGCTTCTCTGGCACTGCCTCAAAAGTTAAATAGAGTTACCATATGACCCAACTATTCTAGCCTAGGTATATAACCAAGAGAAGTGAAAACATACATCTACACAAAAACTTGTACATGAATGTTCATAGCAGCACTAGCTAATTCACAGTAGCCAAAAAGTGGAAAACCCCCAATATCCATGAACTCATGGATAAAGTATGGTACATCCATACAGCGGAATATTATTTGGCAATAAAAAGAAATGAAATACTGATGCATGCCACAGCCTGGAGGAACCTTAAAAACATTATGCTGGGTAAAAAGAAGCCAGTCACAAAGTTTCCCATATTGTAGGACTCCATTGATGTGAAAATCCAGAAGAGGCGAATCCACAGAGACAGAAAGTAGATGAGTGGTTGCTGGGCCCTGGGGCGTTAGGGAGACAGGGTGTGGCTTAATGACTATGGGGTTTCTTTTGCGGGTGATGAAAATGTTTTCTAATTGACTGTGGTGATGGTTGCACAACTCTGAATATTCCAAAAACCATCGAATTGTGCACGTTGGGTGGATTGAGTGGTACATGAATTATATCTCAGTAAAGCTGTTATTTTTAAAATGAACAGCTGGTACATAACATGGCCATTTGCTAAAACCCACTCTTTCATCCTCAAAGCATGGAGGTTTACTCTCTCAGACACAGAGCGGGCAGCTCCCTGTGGTTGAAGATGAGGCAGGTCGAAGCAGAAGCCATGTCAGCTCATCCTCTGACCAGATTGTTCCTGGTGAGATCCCCTGCCCGTCTCACCTTCCATCAGCACATCTGATAACCTCACCAGCACGTGCTCAGTGCCCTTAAATTTCTCCCTTTCTCCTCAAGTTGTAACTGTTCCTTCTTTCCCATCAAATACCATCTCACCCTCTCCTGCCCCCAAAGGAGGAAGAGGGAGAAGTGGGAGAGAAATTGGAACCGTGGGGGAACTTGTGTGTTCACGCTGCTCTGGAGGCGTGAGAGAGAGAGCCAGGAGCTGGGCCGGCGCCGTCCTTGTTCAGCCCGTCCGTCAGCCTCAGCCTTGACCTCTTAGCGCGTGTGCAAACACTCATCTCGGTGATCTCAGCTTCCACGGGAACGCAAGTCTCCACGTTCGTTTATGATCTGATCCAGTGTCCTTGAGAAAGTGCTCCTGATACAAGGTTACATGGATTAGGCAGGATATAAAACTGTGTTACAGAACGATAGTGATGTTGTTAAATGCACGCATGCCTCCATGTGTACAGGTAGATGCCTGTGTGTGTACGAATATTGAATATATGTCATGCTCGTAGGAAATATGCCAAAACGAAAAACACTCATAGGATTATTGGGAGCTTTTATTTTCTTCTCTGTGTTCCATATTTCAACTTTTCAACAAACATAGAACATGTTTGACTTTGTATAATATAAAGTTTTTTGTGTAATATTCCAGAACAATACGCCTGACTATGTAAAATCATTTTTACGTCGTGAGAATGGAGCCATATAAGCGTAAAACTTAGAAGCGTGAAGTCAGAAAAATTTCCCACTTCCGAGTGCTCCTTTAAAAGCCAGCTTTTGAACCAAACGTTATTTTGTATCATCTACTATTTTAGCTTGTCAAAATGGTCCATCACTAAAGAATAGATTTTTTCCCCAGAAGTGCAATCAGAGCTTATTTCCCTAAGAGAAGATACAGAAGATTTACAAAACCGTCCTTTGTGTGAGGTGGTGCTTGGACCCACGATAGGAGGACCAAGTACGTTCAGCACGGAGGCCAGGTCTCTGAGCCACGGGGGGGCCTTCTGAGCTTTCTAGACCTTCTTTTCTCCTCGCTTGTGAAAGAAGCCGGTTGTTTAGATTTGTTTTGGCTCCAACACCTCTGCATTCTGTTAGCCTGAGAGATTCGAATATTCGTAAGCCATTCTCCATCCTCAGAGCATCGGCCAGTTTGCAGGCTCATTAGTGAATCAGAAGAACGGGTTAGAAATGTGGGTGAGAGCGGCGCCCTGCAGGAGTGCAGACCAAGAACTTCAATAGTGAAATTATTTTGAAAAGGGGAAAACGGAGAGGGGGGCAGAGGACTCACGGCAATGACTGCGAACCTCCGGATGGTTTCTCAGAAACGCGATGGCTGTCCCGTGTACAGAAGGGAGTGTCGTTGTCATTTGGATTCCAAATAACTTGGCAAAAGGATAATAGTCTCTGACAGCTCTGTTTCTCCTTTAAATGGGTTTGGAGGGGTCAGGCGCCTGCCCCCGCCTTTCTTTAAAGAGGTGACACGCCATTTCTAGGGAAAATGTCAATGGCTGGAGCAGCTGACAGTGTGACGAGCAGGCAGACGTGAGCCGCCCCCAGCCTAACCCGCAGCCCCCCTCGCGAGCATAGATGGCGCTGCTTGTGCCCCCGTCGCTTAAGGACCCTTTCAGAGTGTTCAATGTGTCTGATTGACAAAGCTTCTGTATTCGTGACTCAACACTGAATTATTGCAGGTGACGGTTATACGTAAGGAATTCCAAACATAATTAATTCCAAAGGGTGATGCCCCACTTTGTGTTGTAGAGCAATTTGGTTTAAAAGACTGTCAGCGAGGGGCTTCCCCGGTGGCGCAGCGGCTGAGAGTCCGCCTGCCGATGCAGGGGACTTGGGTTCGTGCCCCGGTCCGGGAGGATCCCACGTGCCGCGGAGCGGCTGGGCCCGTGAGCCATGGCCGCTGGGCCTGCGCGTCCGGAGCCTGTGCTCCGCAACGGGAGAGGCCACAACAGTGAGAGGCCCGCGTAACGCAAAAAAAAAAAAAAGACTGTCAGCGTATTCCCAAGCATGACACCACAAGTGAAGCAAGCCTGATCTCCATCCTCTGTTTAGTGAGCTGGCAAGTGGGGACTGTCACACCCACGTTAATAAGGTGGTTCCCAGCCTTGGCCACAAGCTGGAAGGGCCTAGGACTTTCCCAAAATGCTGGGGTCACTTCAGGTCAACTCCTCGAGTCCCTGGTCTGGATGTGGTCTGGGCATGAGAATCCAGGTGTCTCTAGGGTACTGCCAGCAAGAGGACCCTGATGCAGTGGCTGGGAGCACAGACACTGGACCCTGGGACCCCATCCGGCTTAGACTCCACTGGCCGTGTCACCTTGGGGAACCTCTCCTGGCCTCTGTTTCCTCCTCCTTAGATGATGTCAGTAATAGTATCTACCTCACAGCATTGTTGATGTGAGGATTAAATCCGTCAATGCACGTGAGGTGCTGCTGGCACAAGGTTCACCGTCAGCTGTATTCATTTCTGGTCCTTTTCTCCATGAAAACTGGCATTGGAGGTGTGTTAGGACTCTTCTGGTCTAGGTTTGGCTTAGGTCTGATTAAGTGGGGGGCAGGGGGGGCGGTGAGGATGAGGGTTGAGCATTAATTACCATCTGGTTAGAAAGACTTACGTCTCTGTTCAGCCCTGGTTCCTCCAGCTACGTGAAGAGCCTGTGATCGTGTTAGTTACCAAGGATGCCTGGCACCTGCTGGGGACCACAAACGTCCACCCCAGGATGGCTCCTTGTGTAGAATTCTCATTTCAGTGAGGATTGAAACACCTCTCCACAATGTGGAGAGAGCTTCTGTATGAAATATGTCTTTGCAATGAAAATTTTCTGGTAGGACTTCATCTGTGTTCTCATGCCTAACTAATTTTTCAGTCGTTTTCCTTATAAGTCAACTTTCTAAGCCCAAAGGTAATACGTGCTCCTTTCTTTGAAGGAAGGAAGTTGTGTCCTGTTGATTCTAAAGGAAGAAAATATTATTCTGGCAAAATCTCTTTGTTTAGTAAGTAACTAATAGACCGTTAAGGTCACTTCACGGGTGTTGCTGGCCAGCTGTGTGTGGGTTACTGCCAGAGCCTGGCTGGGAGAGAAGACGGAAGTGGTCCCGAACGGTGCTTTCTGAGCCTGTCGGATTGTCCTTTGGAGCCCAGTTTCTGTCACTCCTCTATCCTTTCTTTAAGTAGAGCTCTGATTCCATCACTTGAATGTCAGCAGATACAGGAGGGAATGCGGGAGTGTGCGGGGTGACCAGGACAGAAATACATGGATTACGTTCACGCTGATTACAACATTTTGAAATAGCCCCTGGTCAGAGTTAGCCTGGTTGGTTTCAAACCTCAGAATGTGGTTTCCAGCACCATTTTATTTCCTTTTCTTTTACACCAAGATGCTTTGTTTTAAATACACTGACTTAGAAACTAAGCTTTAATCGGTGCCTTAGTTTGAACAGCTGTTATTTCCATGCTAATGCATTTATGTCATTTGATTCACGTTGGGATGATTACAGATTCCTGGGGCGGGGGAGGTAAGGCAAATTCCAAGCACATGTTTTAAGTGCCCTTATCCTCGTTTTACAAATGAGGAAACTGAGTCACAATGCAGTGAAGCCGCACACTCAGAATCACATGATTTGGAGGTGGTGGGGTCTCTATCCCGTGTTCCTCCCCTCCCAGGAGGGGGGCACCTGGGACCAGCCGTGCCCCCCACCCCCAGGGCATCATTTCCTCATCAGGAAGCCTCATCCAGCTGTCCCTGCGGTATTTACTATTCAGGGGAGCTGTTTTCCCAGTAGATGATCTAAGACAAAAAGTGACATGTAAACATCATCCTTAAGTAATAGCTCTCTGGTTTGTTGTAATACACCGGCTGTGTGCCTTGGCATCCTTTATATGTTCATTTCTACCAGAATTACATTTCTTACATTATAGAGAAAAAGTAGGAAATAAATTTTTTTTTCACTACTTGCCTCTTTAATGCCTGTAAATATGAAAGCATAATGGGCTGAAGATTTACCCACAGAAGGATTCTCTGGTAAAGAAGTTAGTTAAGTAACCATGTCCGTCTTGGTTTTTTTGTGTTTTTTTTTGTTTTTTTTTTGCGGTACGCGGGCCTCTCACTGTTGCAGCCCCTCCCGTTGCGGAGCACAGGCTCCGGACGCGCAGGCTCAGCGGCCCTGGCTCACGGGCCCAGCCGCTCCGCGGCATGTGGGATCTTCCCAGGCCGGGGCACGAACCCATGTCCCCTGCATCGGCAGGCGGACTCTCAACCACTGCGCCACCAGGGAAGCCCCAGTCTTGGTTTAAATAATCTAGTGTAGAGACAAATCTTGGGGAATTGCGCCTGATATGATCATCAATGTGGCTAACGTCTTAATTTTCATCATTCATGGTTTTCTTCCTTTTTTCTCTGAAGTGATGAGCAGTACAAAGTTTTGGTCACCAAATGTTTAGCAACACACCTTCCCACGGGAGGCCGCTCTTTGCTATGAATTAGACCTTTGAAGGTTCAAAGATATTGTGTGAAGGTGGATTTTTATTCTGCATCCAGGAGACCACTTGGGATATAACTGCAGACCTGGCAGGTTTTTGTGGACAGAGGCAGGAGGCAGTAAGTGTGGTCACTCAGCCGGGCAGAGCCTGAGTTCTTCACCAGCCTGGTGTCCGGCTCCAGTTAAAAGGCTCAGGCCTCCCCGTGACCGCGGCTGCCTGCACATGCATGGCTGCGTGCAGCGCGTGCGGTCCCACGCCCCGCGGTCCCTGAGAGATGTCGCAGCCCCGTCCACAGCGACCCTGGGCTTTTCTAAGGTGTACCTCCTACCTGGCTATCTCTCATCTTCACCGTGACCGATGGGACTTGTTTTTACCTCACGCTTCATTTTCTTTTCAAATACAGTCTCTATATAGTAGAATATAACGTAATGTAACGTAATGTAACACGATATGACATGATATATAATGTAGCGTAAAAGTAATGTGTATTGATGGAGGTCATTTAAAAACAGGCAAATACAGGCAATGGTGTCCAACTCTAACGAGAGGATTTCGGGCCCAGCCTCGTTGCAGGTGGAGCTCATCTCCTAAGTAAATCCATCCTCCAAAGTAGGTTAATTATTCGTACCAGGGATTCTTATGCAGCTTGCAGTTGCCACATACTTCAAGATCAGTTTCATGAGCGTTTCCCGACTGGCTCTAGGTGATCCGTATGGACCATTTTTCTGAGAGTTGTGGTGACTCACAGAGGGTGGGGATGCAGGAACTCCCAGGAGGCCTCAAGGCTCAAATCCGCTCAGGGCGCCAAGCCGTCGGCTGGCTGGCAAAAGGTACCTGTGTGCATTGTGGTTTGTCACTTGCCAGAGACTTCAAAGGGCTACGGATGTTGAGACCTTTTGTTAGGCCACAAGGGGCGTTAGCCAACTTTTTAACTCCACAAGTCCAGAACAGGCCACGTGGTTGAGGAAAGAAAATCAACAGGGTAGCATGGTCTGCACCTTCAGTTCCACAGGCGCACCTGGGAGCAGGTGCCCCTGAAGTTGTCTGATGGAGAGGGGGGCGTGGAAGCCTTGGGGACGTGGGCCCGATCCGAAAAATGGGGGGGGGGGGTTTCCAGAAAGCAGCTCTGGTTTTGTGCTGTGTGTCACGTCCAGCAGGGTAATCCCACAGTGGGCTTCATCCTCTACTTTCCTGGGAAGGAAAGTGTGCCCTTCAGGTAGGACGAATTTACAGGCACTCCCGCCTTCATGTCAGCCCCAGGGGCAGCCCCGGGCCCGGAAGGCTGAAGGACACGGGAAGGTCACAGCTGGCACCTGGAGCTGCAGGTTACCGCACAGAGCAAAGCAACCATGGAAAGCACGTCACTCTAATCCTTCGCATCGCGGGTCAGCCACAAGTACAGGGTTGATGGGATGTATAAAAGATTTTAATTTATCACCGATGTCTACGGTTTATTAGTGAATCTCAAAATAGTCTAGGACATTTGGGTTTTTCCATCTATATGGTCAAGCCCCGCTCGATTCCAGACTCACATGTTTCATGCCAGAGAGTAAATATCCCAAGGAGGCAGTGGCCTGGCTCCAGACCCTGCGCCCGTCCAGAACACCCAGCGGCAGATTACTGGGGACGTTTCGCCTCAGGCTGGCGCGTCTCACCATTTCTGTAACTGGTTGGCACGGTAGCAATGGAAGGATGTAGGAAGCATCTCTCTGGGCTTTTTTTTTTTTTTTTTTTTAATGCATCTGAGTCTTGGGACTCAAAATCCCTTGGAATCCTTAGCCTCCAGAGGCAGCTTGAACTGCTCAGCATCAGAAATGAAGCACTTGGTCTCATGTCGGTTTTCTTTCTTGGTGGAGGGACCACTCTGCAGCTGCCCGTCAGATGGCTGAGGCACCGTTCAGGGCCTTTCCCTCCATCCCTGGTGGCCCGAGTGACTGCCACCACCCAGAGCGGGCGGTGGTGAGGTCGGGTGCCGGTTCAGCCCGGCAAAGCCAGAACTTGCAGACCCGGAGATGCCCAGTCACCTTTGCAGAGCTGGCCTCACGCCTGCTGTTTCACATCTGAAGGGCATTGCCTGTGTGACAGCTGTCCTTCCGCATCGCGTTAGCTTGGCCCCGGTCACTTCCCCCGTTGGCCATCTGCAGTGATAAAATCCTGCCCCTGCATGAACACAGCCTCTTTCCCTTTTCCTGCCACCTTGGACCCAGTATGCTTGTGTTTCAGCAGTTTATGCCCCGGGGGTCAGTCTTACCAAACATGTTTGTGAAAGCATCTTCCCCAAACCGATGTGTCTTATCTGTGCTCCATTAGGTTCTCTGTTGGGGCTGGAGTCTTGGTTTCTCCTCTGTTACTTTTAGACAGAATAAGAGTGTTTAGATAGTGTGTGTATTTAGGCTCCTGGCCCTTTCTCTGTTTGTTTCAGATAATCTCTGAATTTTTTGTCTGCCTTTTAATTTTATGACCTTTTGGATGGGAAATCTGTTTGGTAACTCAGTCTATCACTCTCTCCTATGTTATTTCTTCCATTGCTTTTATTTAAAAAAAAAGATTCCCCCCCAGACATCAGATGAGTATTCATCTTTGTTACCATTTTTACAGCTTGTTTTTTTTTTAACACTTACCTCTTTAATCGATCTTGGATTTATTGTGTAAAATGTAGGGAAGAAATACATATTTATTTTACCCCTATAACTGGACAGCCCCTTGGAAATTTGAATGTAAGCATCTTTTTCTAATTTTGTCACCAGGCTTATTATGGCCTTTGCTTTCCATTACAAGTACTACCTTCAGATATGTAAGTAACACTAAGCAGTGTTCCTCATTCCAAAGAGGTCTGAACTCAATGATAATAACGTCAATCCCATTTAGAGGATTTTTAGATTTTCTTAACCAAAGTCAAAGAGTGAGCTTTGCAAGGAGATGGCAAGACGGGGGTAGGAACACAGTGTTCCAGTCCGCTGCCACCTGCTTCACCAGATCACGTCACGGGGGTGGGAGTGGGCCAGGGCTTCTCCCCAGAGGAGGACGTGCCTGCGGGGTGGCAGTACGTGGGGGTGACAGAAGACTGTCTCCCGCGGGCCCTTCTCAGCCGGATCCGCTCTCTGAGGCAAAGGACGCAGGAGCCTGAGATGCGTCGGATGAGGTCCCCACCGTGAGGAGCCCATGGGTCCGCACAGCAGCTGCTCAGGGAGGCGCCTTGTCAGCCAGGGCTGGGAGGGGCGGCCCCAGGCCCCCTGTCACTGATGCATCCCCCCTTCCTTCCTGTGGCCCTGTCCCACCCAAGGTCTCCTTCTCAGCCTGCGCACGTGCTTGGAGAGACGTCTTTCGGATCCCACTGCTTACGTGGGATCCCTTTCTTCCTTCAGCGTCCTTAGCTGGCATCCTCTGCGTCTTTTATTGAATGAATGGGTTTCAGCTTTTGCTTCCGTTGACTCTCCTGAAACCCTTTCTCTGCTGTTCTCCCTGGCAGAGCCACTGGAACCTGTAACTCGGAATAGACAGGAAATGGAGAGATTCCTTGTACCGTCTGCCTGGGAATTGTCTGCTTCTTCCCCCTTTGTTCATTCTCCTAAGTGGCGGACGTGCTGGGGTGTCCACGGCAAGAACTACCAAGGGATGACCTTGTGTTGGGAACGTGTCCTGATGGAGCCGCACAGATGCCGCCATAAAACCTCTCTGGTGTAGCTGCAGTCGTGTTCAATAACAGACCCTCTTATTTTTACCTATACCAGAAACTAGTTTTTTAAAGAATGAATAGATGAAATGTGTTTTAGTTAAGAAGCATATCAAAACTTCTTAAAACGACACCAAAAAAAGCCACCCAGAGACACCGACCTCTCCTCGGGTCTTGCCCAGCAACCCCAGCACACACCCGGGTGTCTCGCCTCCCTCCAGGGGGGTGAACGCGGTCATGGCTGCGTCCCCAGCGGAGGAGCTGCTGCCCTTCCGGGGCCCCTGAGGGTGGCACTCATGGAGACTTCCCCGGGTCCCCGGCCCCCACTCCCCCGGGAACACAGCCCTCGGGAGGCTCCCCTGCTTCCCTCTTCACACTGTGGCCCCCAGACTCCCGCTTGCCCGGGCAGCTCTGCGTCCTGTGTGCCAGCGCTCGGCCCTTCCAGCGTCTCAGGGCGGTTCGGGGCCACTGCGGTCATAGGGGTCTGTATCGGACCGGGCACAGCCAAGCATCAGAGCAGAGAGAAAGCTGAGGGACAAGCCCTTGACTCCTATCATGCAGTGAAGCCTACTCCACATACTAGGCAGCAAAGGGACCCCAGCACAGGCGTGGCCTGGGCTGTGGGACCAGCACCGTCGTGCTCACACGCTACCCGTTGTTCTCGTCATGACCCCGTGAGGCAGGTACCATCTTCACCCCAGATTACAGAGGAGGAAGCTGAACGGAGCCACCCGTGCGCTGGGAGAGACGGGGCCCGGCTGTGTGTGCTCCAGGCCGCGGGCCCCGGGCTCTCAGCCACAGACCCCCCGGGAAGGTGAGCGGCCAGGGTGCCAAGCAGAGGTGGACCCCAGGGATCCTGAGCTCCTGAGTGTGAGAGAGGAAACCGGTCATGGAGCAAAACGCAGGAGACTGTCCTGGGGCCCAGGGACAGGAAGGACTTCTGTTCTCTTTAATTGTGATAAAATATGCATAATAGGCTATCCATCATTTTAAGCATTTGTAAGTGGTGTTGGTAAATACATTTGCAATATTGTGTAACCATCACCGCTGTCTCTACCCCAGACTTAACTCATCATCCCATGCAGAAGCTCTGTCCCCACTGAACAATTCCCCACTTCCCTCCTCCAGCCCCTGGCACCTACCCTTCTACTTTCTGTCTCTATGAATTTGACTTCTCCAGGGACCTCATATAAGTAGAATTATATGGTATTTGTCCTTTTCTGTCTGGCTTAGTGTGCTTGGTGTAGTGTTTTTAAGGTTTATCCCTGCTGTAGTGTGTGTCAGAATTTTATTTTTTAGGGCTGAGTGATAGTTCATTGCGTGGACAAACTCCCTTTTGCTTATTCAGGCATCCATCAGTGGACCCTTGGGTTGCTGCCATATTTTTGCTATTGTGAGTAATACTGCTGTGAATGTGGTTGTCCAGTATCTGTTGGAATTCCTATTTTCAGTTCTTTGGGGAATGGAATTGCTGGGTCATATGGTATTTCTGTGTTTAACTTTGTGAGGAACTGCCAAACTGTTTTCTACAGTGGCTGCCCCATTTTACATTCCCACCAAAGTCCTTCCCATAACATCCGCACGCTTGTTATTTTCCATTTTTTGTGGGTTATTTTTTTTATTATTATAGCCATCCTTTGGGAAGGACTTTTTTTTTTTTTTTTTTTTTTTTT